>NW_027331940.1:3739046-4045523 GCF_048418815.1 Hemitrygon akajei
AAATCGTCACCAGGTTCACTGCAAAGGGTATGAAAAAGATCATCAGTGGGCACGCATCGGAAGCGTCCAATGTTACATGAACATACAATTTATCCGATTTGTTCCCGGTTCCTTGTCGTGTTAGAATATCCTCAGGAAGTCTATCGAAAAAAATCAATCATTAGAATCAAGTCTTAAGTGAAGCCAATGAAAGATCAAACGCAATAGTTGCGGACGGATATCACCCAAAACAGCAGCGAATAATACAGATAACAACCACTGATAATTGGTAACTTTGTACATGATGAGGGAAAAGATGTAAATGGGACATAAAATGCGAAATCTACAGACACTTAAATTTCATTAAATAACTTTCCTCAACACTGACTGTTTAGATCAAAGGCAGGCTCCCTCTCCTGATCACTGTACACTATTATGCAAAAGTCTTAGACACATATATATATAGTTGGGGATGTTGGGAATTATTGACAATTACAGAATGTAACCCTGGTGCTGCCCGCTCCATTCACTCTCTCACTCCCCCCCCGCCTAAAAAAAACAATTCCATCTATGATGCCCTCTCCCCAACTCCATCCAACTCTCAGTCTGCAACAGAGACCCATATCAGAATCAGGTTTATCAGCACCAGCTTACGTTCACAAATCAGTTCCTTTTTTTGCGCCGGTAGTACAGTGTAATAGACACAATCACTCGGGTACGGTCTCGGGCATCCTCGCTATATATACAATGCTGTCACCGATCATCCTGTCAGCAGTAGCTCCGTTCAATCCGCTCGGTGAGCGAGTGATTCCGAACAGCGGAATCGAACCAAGTCTCACCCGACCCATTAATAGACACAATCACTAGGGTACGGTCTCGGGCATCCTCGCTATATATACAATGCTGTCACCGATCATCCTGTCAGCAGTAGCTCCGTTCAATCCGCTCGGTGAGCGAGTGATTCCGAACAGCGGAATCGAACCAAGTCTCACCCGACCCATTAATTGATTCGAAGCCGCTGACGTAAAGCTGGGAGAAACTGGTCGACTCTCTGGGACATGTTGAGCGGGAGATCTGACTTTGCTGCGGCGTATGTTAGCTCACAGGCCGAGAGTTAACTGGGCAAATCGTATTCCTTCGGAATCTTTCCTACAACGTTCTTTATCCCCTTCAGATACTCCTGCCCTTATGAAAGAGATTTCCCTCCATTCCTTTGCATTTATTACACTCCCGATTAAGTTTTCCTTACCCGCATTGACATCCGTCTTTTATCCCCAAAGAAACGCATCACTGTCTGAATGTCATGGGCTGTTTGTCATCTTCCAGTTTGCAGACTTTCTGAACAACCACCGGGTGGACAGTCAAATGTAAACGCAGACGGTAATAAAATAATCAGTTGAGGACGTTTTTGAATTGCAATCGGAGGAGGGAATCAGTTAGAGCGAGGACTACTCTAAATCACTGAGATCACAGTGAAATGCGGGGGCCGTGAATTAAAAACAGGACAACAGTAAGGACATTGGCGTTTTATAATTGCCGAGTTCCAATTGCAGAATGACGTCTGATGCAGACATCGTTTGGAGGAGGATAGTCAGAGGAGAGCGTGTGATCGTGAGATTACTTTAACGCAAATGCACTGGAAATTACGAACCCTTTCCTTTTTTTTTGAATAGAATTTAAATGAAATTCGACGAATAATTCCAAGCTTGGAACGGTATTGCACAATTCAGTCGATGCAGACAACTACATTGTCTGTTGTGCAACGTTATTCAGATCAATATTGTGAGAAATGAGCAGAGAATAAGAGAGTTGCGAATATTCACCATAATGTAACTTCGTTCATGAGAAGACAGATGAGCCGTCTCTATTTCATTGTAACACAATTCTGCAAAAGCCTCAGAGTGACATTTAAAAAGCGAACATAGGATTAAAAAAAAAATCACGTGAATGAACGCAAGAAAGGGCAGTGGAACATTTCGAAGCGATTTTCTGCGAGAATCATGCGTATTAGGAAGTCAAATTAAATTGCGTTGCAAACACAAGGAGTTGAAGCAACTTGATTCAAAAGCCGATATTTCCGAAAGGAATATGGAGAGACTGAAAGGAGGCAACGCTCCCGGAGGCAAAATATCAAAGCCTCGGTCATGAAATGACGTGAGCAACGATTGAACGGAGTTTGCCGATTGGATCATTGGCCATTACACCCGCACAATTACAAGAGCCACAGTGAACAGCATCGTTGCAGAATTTGGAGATTTCTTACCTGGAGTGTGCGACAGGAGCAATAATTTCAAACGGGTGATAAACATTAGAAAACAGTTAAATACTGTTGTGTAGTTGAGCTTTGGAGAGAGACTCACCTGGAAGAGCGATGATAGCGAGGACGGGGAAGTAAATCACTTGAATGACTTTTAATGCCTGTGCGATTCGAAGATCCAAGGTCATCCATTCATACTTCGCAAAGACAAATTGAGCAGCCCAGAAGTCATTTTTCGGAATTTCTGCCACACTCCACGCTGCTGTCCCGGACTCTGATCCATTCCGGAACCAGCAAACCGTCCTTCTGCAGCGTGCTCTCTCTGTCCCGCTGTGTGGATCGGCGAATCACTGTGAGTGCCGGAGCGGCTGTTCAGTGAGAGCTCAGTGATTCAGATGCTTATTAATAGGAGAGGGAAACTCTCTTGTGGCGCTGAAACCCTCCGTGGAAATAACGATATCGGCCTTTAATTAAATGACACATGCAGTTAACCCTTTTTGCATAGTACCTGAGCAGCAGTTGTGGGAGGTGTTGTCAAATAGATTTTAGCTGTTCATAATCTGTATCTCAACAATTCAGTAGTTTTAGCGAAAAATTAAGCTAAGCAAAATTTGAAGATAAAGGTAAAATAAAATGTGCAGATTCTCGTTTACAGGGAAATGATATTTGTCTCAAAAGCTTACTTTGAATATTGTGAATGTAAAGAAGAGTGGCATGAACATTAGTCTTAGAGAGAGAGAGAGAGAGAGAGAGAGAGAGAGAGAGAGAGAGAGAGAGAGAGAGAGAGAGAGAGAGAGAGAGAGAGAGAGAGAGAGAGAGAGAGAGAGAACATTATTATCCTTTGCACTCGGTCTTTCTGTTGCTTTTGAAGTGTTTAATAACCAGTTTTTATATCGTCAGAATAAAGTGGTTTTCTCCATGAAACGTGCGGGAGAGTTTTTAAAGTACAAAAGCCGTTGCATTGAGGAAATACCACTCTCTTGACCTCAGAAGTCCATGACGCTGGTCAGTGTAGGAACAAGCGTCATAAACTGACCTCTTTCTTGGTTACAGTGACGAATCATCAGGTCATCTGTGCCTTGACAGGCCCTTCGCTCTCCCCGGAGCGTTGCAGTACCGAATGTAAACAGATATTTTCAGAATTAAAATCAGGTTTATTAACAACGGCGTGTCGTGAAATTTGTTAACTTTGCAGCAATAGACAGTAGGTGTGGATGTAGGCCATTCGGCCCTTCTAGCCAGCACCGCCATTCACTGTGATCATGGCTGATCATACACAATCAGTACCCTGTTCCTGCCCCCTCCCCTTATCCCTTGACCCCGCTATCTATAAGAGCTCTATCTAACTCTCTCTTGAATGCAACCAGAGACTTGGCCTCCACTGCCTTCTGGGGCAGAGCATTCCACATATCAAGTTCTTCCGCATTTCTGTTCTAAATGGCCTACTCCTCATTCTTAAACTGTGGCCTCTAGTTCTGGACTCACCATCAGCGGGAACATGCTTCCTACCTCCAGTGTGTCCAATCACTTAATAATCTTATATGTTTCAATCGGATCCCCTCTCATCCCAAATTCCAGTGTATACAAGCCCAGTCGCTCCAATCTTTCAACATTCCGCCATTCCGGGAATTAACCTTGTGGACCTATGCTGCACTCCCTCAATAGCAAGAATGTCCTTCCTCAAATTAGGAGACCAAAACTGCACACAATACTCCAGGTGGGGTCTCACCAGGGCCCTGTACAGCTGCAGAAGGACCTCTTTACTCCTAAACTCAATTCCTCTTGTTACAAAGGCCAGCATGCCGTTATCTTTCTTCACTGCCTGCTGTACCTGCATGCTTGCTTTCATTGACAAATCTACAAGAACACCCAGATCTCGTTGTACTTCCACTTTTCCTAACTTGAATCCATTTAGATAGTAATCTGCCTTCTTGTTCTTGCCACCAAAGTGGATAACCTCACATTTATCCACATTAAACTGCATCTGCCATACATTTGCCCACTCACCCAATCTGTCCAAGTCACCCTGCATTCTCATAACATCCTCCTGACATTTCACACTGCCACCCAGCTTTGTGTCATCAGCAAATTTGCTAATGTTACTTTTAATCCCTTCATCTAAATCATTAATGCATATTGTAAACAGCTGCGGTCCCAGCACCAAACGTTGCGGTACCCCACTGGTCACAGCCTGCCATTCCGAAAGGGACCCGTTAATCGCTACTCTTTGTTTCCTGTCAGCCAGCCAATTTTCAATCCATGTCAGTACTTTGCCCCCAATACCATGTGCCATAATTTTGCCCACTAATCTCCTATGTGGGACTTTATCAAAAGCTTTCTGAAAGTCCAGGTACACTACATCCGCTGGCTCTCCCTTGTCCATTTTCTTAGTTACATCCTCAAAAAACTCCAGAAATGTCAGTCAAGCATGATTTCCCCTTCATAAATCCATGCTGACTCGGACTGATCCTTCTACTGCTATCCAAATGTGTCGTAATTTCCTCTTTTATAATTGACTCCAACATCTTTCCCACCACTGACGTCAGGCTATTGACTCCAGCATCTTTCCCACCACTGACGTCAGCAGCAGTTCAATGCAATACGTAATATAGAAGAAAAAAGTAAATCAGTTAAGGTATATGTATATTTAATAGATTAACAAATCGTGCAAAGCAGAAAATAATACATTTTTTTGAAAGTTATGTAGTGTTTGGCAGAGAGGAAGAAGCTGTTGTTCAGATGGTCTCAGGCCGTGTGAAGAGCTATTTAGATTGCATCTGCCGTTGACCTGTTGTGGCGATAGGCAGTCTGCAGTGGGTCCAGATCCTTGCTGAGACAGGAGTTCAGTCCAGTCATGACCAACCTCTCAACGCATTTCATCGCTGTAGATGTGAGTGCGACCGTGCGATGGTCATTAGGCAGCTCACATTAATCTTCTAAGACAATGGTATAATTTTTTGCCTTTTTGAAGCAAGTGGAAACTTCCGCACGCAGCAGTGAGAGGTTGAAAATGTCCTTAAATACTTCCGGCAGTCGGTTGGCGCAAGTTTTCATAGCCTTACCGGGAACTCCATCGAAACCTTTCAGCTTCTGAGGGTTCACCCTCTTAAAGACAGCCTAACATCCGCCTCGGAGACAGAAATCACAGGGTCATCAGGTGCAGCGGGGATTTTCACAGCTGTAGTTATAGTCTCCCTTTCGAAGCGCGCAGAGAAGGCGTTGGGTATATCTAGTAGTGAACCATCGCTGCCATTCGTGCCATTGGGTTTCGCTTTGTCGGAAGTAATGTCTTGCAAACCGTGCCAGAGTTGTCGTACATCCGATGTCTCCTCCAACCTCGTTCAAAATTGTCTCTTCCTCCTTGAAATGGCCCTCCGCAAATCACACCTGGATTTCTGGTACAGGCGCGGGAGGCCAGATTTAAATGTCACTGATTTAGACTTCAGCAGACGGCGGACCCTCTGTTTCATCCACGGCCTTTGGTTTGGGATTGTACAGTAATTCTTTGTAGGAACATACTCATCCACACAGGTTTTAATGTACTCCGTAAGAACTACACCATACTCAGCCAGGTTGGAAGATGAATCGCTGGATACAGTCCAGCCCGCCGATTCAAAGCCGTCGCTAGGCGCTCCTGTGCTTCCCTGGTCCAAACGTACCTGGTCCTCACTGCGGGTGCTGCGGTCTTCAGTCTCGGCCTATACTCAGGGAGCAGAAGTACAGCCAGGTGATCAGACTTCCCGAAGTGAGGGAGTGGAACCACACGGTAGATGGTGTGTAAGAGTGGTCCAGTCTGTGGTTTCCTCTGGTACTGCAAGCGATCCGTTGTTGTTAATTGCTTGGTGATTTTGTCAGACTGGCCTGGTTAACATCCCCCAAAACGCCGGTGAAGGCGTTAGGGGGCGCTGTTTCGTGCATGTTGATCCCATTGCTCCTTTCTTATGCCACCAAAATTCGGGCTCACACCTATTAAGTTTGTGACTGAAATGTCTGTTCTCTCTCTTCTCTCTAACAACCTCGAAACTAGTGGAGTGACGGTCATTCGTCCCAAACGAATTCCCCACCGAACAGGAGCGACGTGAAACGTCTCGTCCCCTCACAAGTGATCGAGTGTAACGGTCTGACTTTCAGTATCATCTTCATTTCACTTCTCAAAGCGGTCCCGGAGTCACATAACACATTTGACCCTATCTACATTGGCGGCACTTCGACAGTCTCGGGCAATATTTGAGAGGAATTCTTCAAGTATCTCTACTACTTCTATTATTATTGCTATTATAGTGATTATTATTCGTATACCTATCTCCCGAATTCCCCACGTATTCGCACCTCTACTTCCCGCTCACGACTGGGTGTCCTGGTGTGCTATCCCAGGCATTATGGATTGCCCTATCCGCAATACTGGATCGCTCGTCATGTTATTGTAGGCCTCTGGCTCTAAAACAGGACGCGGATTGTATTTATAGTAATGTATAGCAACTTTTATGCGTTTACCACTTAAAGCAACTCTTTGGTGAATGATGTTTGCCACGTGATCGTGTCCGTGTCAGTAACTAGATGAGAAGCTCCCGCACGGGAGGCTGGTCACGAAGGTTCAGTCGCTCGGCATTCACGATGAGGCAGTAAATGGGATCAGACATCGGCTTTGTAGTGGAAGCCAGAGAGTGGAGGGAGATTGTTGCATCTCTGACTGGAGGCCGGTGACTCCTACAGTGCCGCAGGGAGCAGCACTGGGTACGTTTTTGTCTCTCGTCTATATCAACCATCTGAATGATAATGTGGTTTACTGGAAATCTGCGGATGGCAACCTGATTGGAGGTGTAGTGGACAGCGAGGGAGGCTGTAATGACTTACAGCGGATTCGCACCAGCTGGAGAAATGAGCTGAAAATGGTTGATGGAATTTAACGCAGACAAATGCGAGGTGTTGCTCTTCGGTAGAACTAACCAGGGGAGGTTGAACGGTCGGGCACTGAGGAGTGCGGCAGAACAAAGAGAGCTGGGAATACAGGTCCATAACTTGTTGAAAGTGGCGTCACAGGTAGATCGGGTCGTAAAGAAAGCTTTGGGCAAACTAGTCTTCATGTATCAAAGAGTTAAGTACAGGAGATGGGATGTCGCGCTGAAGTAGAATGATACATTTTTGAGGAAATTTACAAGGATGTTGCCGGGTCTGGAGTTCATTCTGTTCCACTGATTAACAGTTTCTTCTGTCGTGATACTTCCTTCATTTTACATATTTACACCACACGCAGAATCCGCAAAGGAAACTGCATTATGACGGACCCCATGCTCCCCTCATACGATCTCTTCTCCCTCCTGCCGTCTGGGAAAAGGCTCCGAAGCATTCGGTGCCTCACGACCAGACTATATAACAGTTTCTTCCCCCAAGCAATCAGACTCAATTCCCGAAGCCTGGACTGACATCTTGCCCTACTGTTCTGTTTATTATTTATTGTAATGCCAGTACTGTTTTTGTGCACTTAATGCAGTCCAGTGTAGGTCTGTAGCCTAGTATAGCTTTCTCTGTGTTTTTTTTTAATATTAGTTTTTTGTACTGTGTCATGTAAACCATGGTCCTGAAAAACGTTGTACCAGCAGTTATGGTCGAAATGGCAATAAAGTTTGACTTGACCTGACTTGATTTTCATCCTTCTGCTTTCATTTCATTTTAGTTTCGTGTACTTCATATCAGAATAGTTTGATTCCCGCATTTGTCTGCCTGTCTGACTGTCCCTCTCTTTTTTCTCACTGCCTCTAAATCTTTCTGTATAACAACCACCCTTCTCTCTCCTCGCACTTCCTCCCGTGGGAGATTCTGGGGTTTGAGATGGAGAGAAAGGGACTGCGGCATCAGGAAGAAAGAGACAGAGAGAGAGAGAGAGAGAGAGAGAGAGAGAGAGAGAGAGAGAGAGAGAGAGAGAGAGAGAGAGAGAGAGAGGAGAGGAGAGAGAGAGAGAGAGAGAGAGAGAGAGAGAGAGAGAGAGAGAGAGAGAGAGAGAGAGAGAGAGAGAGAGAGTCTGGAGCGGGTCGGAGGCAGACAGAGGAGGGTGAAGAGTGGGGAAGGACCCTGGAGGAAGAAACCCTGCCTAATTACCATCAGCAGATATGTTTCATTGATTCTATGATGGTTATGATGTTATGTTGTTTTGTGTATGTTCGGCTCAGCTTTGTGGGCCGAAGGGCCTGTATTGTGCTATATGTCTGTGTTCTATGTTTCTAAACTGAATCTCAGAGCTGTTTCTGGTGACATAGATGTGCTTTCATAATAAATTTGTTTTTAACTTTGACGGAGAGAATTGGAGAGAGGGAGTCTGGGAGAGAAAGAATCTGGGAAGGCGGAGAGAGAACGACTAGGGAGGGAGGATAGTGAGACGGTGAGAAAGGCCATTGAGGGAGCGGGAGAGACCAGGTTGGGAGATAGACCAGGAGGAGAGAGAGATAAGTCGTAGATGAGAGAGCAGCCGGGGTGCGGGAGAGATTTGGAATGAGGCCAGGAAAAAAGAGATGGGGCGAAGTGGCGTGGGGGAGGGTAGAGAGACTGGGGCCTAGACAGTGTAGGAAGATGGTAGGAAGAGACGGGTGGGAGCAAGTGAGCAGGAGGGGATAAAGAGTGATGGGGACGGGGTAGAAAGGAAATAAAGGGCAGTGAGGGGGTGGAAGGAGGAGGATAGGGTGGGGGAAGAGTTGGGGGAATAGATGGGGGGAGAATAGGGAACAGAGGAAGAGAGAAAGGAATGTGGGAGAGGGAGGCTGAGGGGGTGGGGAATGGAAGACGGTAGAGTGATAATGATTTTATTCATCTCGTCTTGTCTCCCCACATTTTCTTCTCCCTCTCCTCCTCAATCTGATCCCTTCCTCTCATACCCCATCCGCAGAGAATAGTGGTGATCCACGCTAACAGCCCGCATCACCGGTCCTCGCCTTCATCTCCAGCGAGCCAGCGCCCACTCCTGCCTTAGACGGGCCTCAGTGACGACACGTTCCCCAGTCTACGAGACAGTCTGAAGGATTCGGGCCGAACCACCTGAGGACGGGTTGAAAAATTATCGAAGCGGGACTTTGGAGACGCTGGTGGTGGGGACAGGGGTTATCGGTTCCAGCCTCTTCCTCCTCATGTTGCCCCACAGTTTCAGCTCCCTTGTTATGGGTCGCCCTCTCCCATCTTCGCCATCCCGCCACTCCTGAAACACACCTCTCTCTATTCCCTCGCTCTCCCCTCTATTACCGTCCATCTCACCCTAGCTGACGGCCATTTTGTGATGGTTACCATTGGCAACCGTTCTCCCAGCATCGTAGAATGGGTCACACACTTTTCCACATCCTCCACTCACTTCTTTCCCTGTTTATTCAAGCTCAACTGCCCATCCTTCCTCGCCTTTCCCTCGGTACCCGCTGTCACATCTCTCCATTTAACCTTCTGCAGACAGCCATTTTGTGACAGGGTGAGACCGTCCCTCCCTGTCCTAGCTCTTCCCCTCCCTCCCGTCCCATCACTCCAGCTCCCCTCCTGTCGTCTCACTCCTCGCCCCGTCTGGATCTTCTCCATGTCGGCCACCAGTTTGTGACAGGAACATTCGCCCCTCGCTTTACCGTCCCCTATTGAGTCAGTGGACTTCGCCACGCTCACCGTCTCATCAGTCCACTCCTCGTCCCGTCACTCCTCTTCCTCCCAAACTCCTTACCCCTCCTCCCCAAAACCCACATGTACATGTGTATGTGTGAATATCTGAGATATATACATTAGTTTATTCAATGACAACATCATTAGAATTAAAACATATACACAATACCCAGGACTGTTCGAAACACAAATTAAAATATTGCTATTACATTAACCAAGGATTCGCCCATTTTAAATCAGCGCGTCGCTCCCTCTCTTGGGCTCACTTCTATCAAAGCCCTCAGTTCCTCCCCAGCGGCCATTTCAAGTGAAGCGTCTGCCATTTGAGGTCAAGGTGTCCTTCACTCCTTCTCTGCCGCTCACTTTAACAGAGGCGTCGCTCCGTCTTGGTCCCGTTTCAACCCAGCCGAACGGGGTCTCCTTCAGTCACCACATCTCTCCCTTTTCCTCGACAGAATTAACCATGGTGGCGGTCATTTTCAATCGACCATTCACGCCCTCCCTACACGGCGCTCACTTTAAACAAGGTATCACTAACCCTAAGCTGCCTCGTCAGACAGCTGAAGCGAAGCAATGGCCATTTCATATCAGAGCGTCACTTTCTCACATTAGATCATTTTACATCGACCCATTGCTCCCCCTCTCTTCTCAATGTGCAACTGTCTCCATTTCGGCCATTTTACCCGGTGCGTCTCTTCCTCCCTGTTGGCCATTTGAAGTCTGTCCATCACTCTCTCCCTGTCGGCCAATGTAACAAAGAAATCAGGGACTATTTCAGGTCGGGCCGCCACTCCCTCCGACTTGTCACTTTCTGGGCTCCATTTTCTCACTGTGCATCCCTCCCTCCCTCCCTCCCTCCCTGGAGACCGTTTTCAATTCGCTCGTCTCTCGCCTGGTGGCAATGTTATGTTGGTGCGTCACTCTGTCCCGCTAGTAATTTTATTTTCTGGTTTTAATCCAGAATCTTACTTTTAGTCAGCAGGGAACTCCCTCACCCCGTGATAATTTTCACTCAGTGCGTCATCCCCACCCTGTCGGTCATTTTAACTCTGCCTGTCACTCCCACTGTCTTGTCGGTGTATCACTCCCTCCCTGTCGGCCATGAGAAACAAGGTGACCACGGCCATCATAATTCCGCCCATCGTCCCCTCCCTGGCGCCCATTGTCACTCAGCCCATCACTTTCTCCCCGGAGACCATTTTCAGTCAACCTTTCACTCCCCCCTCAGTGACCATTCTAAATCCTTCTGTCGCCATCACTATTCAATCAGGAGCCCCTCGCAGGACAGACACTCTCGACCACCCTACACACGATTGCGCAGACTGTTTATCACAATTAATAAATATATCCCAAACGATAGAGACCGATCCGACATCCTCATCTCCGGATCCTGTGCGTTATCACTCCGCGTGTCGTAGAGAGAGGAGGATACAGACACCAGGAAACTTGTGTGGTAATATTCCCGGTGTCGATACAGAGACCCGACACCGTGCGCGGTAAAACTCTCGGTGTGGAGACAGAGATCGGGAACCGTGCCTGGCAAAGTTTCCAGTTTGGGATATGGAGACGGGAACCGTGCCCTGTAAAACTTCCTGTGTGTTATGTGAACACCGGGAACCAGGCGTAATGAATCACCCCGTGTTGGGACACTGAAACCATAAACCTCTCTCTCACGCACCCCACCCCATTTGCAGGAAGACCTGCCGAAGGTCCTTCCTTTCGATCGTATCCACCGTCTCCGCCAGAAGTGAGAAGCTCGTCAGTGTTACAAAGTCGTCAACATCCTCACGACCCTCGACTTTCCTTGTAACTAATAAACCATCGGCGTTCCCGTCAAATTCCCTAAACGCTGCCCTGAGTTGTGTCAAACACGGAATTCAGGAGTGCCCGGCAATTTCCAGGTTCACAGACCCGTTGGAAATGAACTGGAAGGGGTGTCATTGGGAGGCAGATGGTGGCAGTGAATAGGAAGGGGTGGGGCCCAGTTGAAATGTTCGGACGATGGAAACGAATAGGTAGGGGTGCGACCCGTTAGGAATGCGGATGGTTTGAGTGAATGGGAAGGGGTGTGTGCGGAGGGAGATTCACTCTGTGTCTGACCCCGGAATTGTGTGATGGGACGGTGTGGAGGGAGATTCAATCTGTGTCTGACCCCGGAATTGTGTGATGGGTCGGTGTGGAGGGAGATTCACTCTGTGTCTGACCCCGGAATTGTGTGATGGGACGGTGTGGAGGGAGATTCACTCTGTGTCTGACCCCGATATTTCATCCCCAGTCCCTCTCGTACTACGGATTTTAGTGGTGTCACGTCTGATATTACAGTCGATTTTAACTGTCTCCCGGTTGTGGTGGGGGGGGGGGGCGAGAGCGTGTCAGTTAGCCAGGAAGGGGCTTTGGTGGAGTTGAGATCCTGGGCATCCGACCTCCCTCAGCCTGGAGCTGAGACGCTACTGTGTCAGTGTGAGGAGCTCCGACCCACTGTTGCAGTGCACAGGGTGCGGGGGGCAGCAGAAACCTCAAATAAAACTCGAGTCCGGCACCTGGACAGGAAGTTACAGCTGTTTATTGATTTCATCATGACAAATGTAAATTAAACAATGTGTGAGCTGCTGACGTGCGGGAATAAATAAGTTGCTCCCGATTCACTCACGGTCACACACAATTAACTGACCGGAGACAACGAGTGACAGGTTAAATATTCAGTCCCGTCTTTCACCGTCACTCTATATCGGGGAACCGATGATAATAAAATCACACTTTCGGGCCGTATTCGAGATCGCTGCAGATCCAGGGTCACTGCCGAGGTATTTGTCAATTTGACGTCATTATATCTGCCAGACTGTGAATTCATCGTCCTCAGCAAAGGGAGTAAAGGGATTCTCTCCCGGGATAATCCCACCCCGGGACACCGGTGTCCCGGACTGAGCCCCGGACCACGAGCTCTTCCTGTCTGTGTAATTCCCCGGGGTCTCACGTGGGGGAGTCTCGAACCCGCACATCCGGCAGAAGCTGTGCCGCCGAACAGCAGGCGGAAATACGTCAATGCGGGATGGCTTCCGATGTCACTGAGCTCGAGACTGGAGTCGGTTCCGTTAAAACCGTTGGGAATTACCCCCGGCTCGCGGCCATTACAGGTAAAGGCGTGAGTTAAAGGGGAGAGGGAGTTAAAGGGGAGTGCGGGGAATCGGCCAAAATGTCCTCATCCCGCGGGCGCGGATGTTCACAGTCCACTCTCAGTCCGGGTCTGGGTTCCTGCAGAGATCTCAGTTCCTTCCTCCCGGTCCGACTGAACCTATTCCCCGCCAGCCTGAAACAGATGGAAGAATAAAGATGAAATAAACAGATTACACAACAGTGTCAGTAACAGGGGACCGGGGTTAATGTTTCAACAACACTCACAGACAAATATCACCAGAAAACCCGCGGATCCGCTGATATTTTATCACATTGAACATTAACACAAACACTCACCAGATCCGCTCCAGACTCGGGTGGGTCAGTATAAGGCGGCGGAGAGCGGGGACAGATCGGTCTGTCAGCGAGTTGAATAGCAGGTCCAGCTCCATCAGTGATGGGTTTGTACTGAGAGCGGAGACGAGATCCTCGGCACCAGAATCTGTGAGACGACTTCCCACAGCCTGGAGATGAGAGAGAGCGTGAGAGTGAAGGACTCAGAGAGACAGGAGACGGTACAAATCCCCAGTGTTTATCAGTAACACAATTACTGATCACATTAATGTTTAGTGTCAGACACCCAGTGACTGTAAACACAATCTCCCACAGTCTGGTACTTACCACAGTCTCTGTATTTTACACTCCGGGTTCCTCAGAGACTCAGACACCAGTTTCACTCCTGAATCTCCCAGTTTATTATAACAGAGTCTAAGCACAAACAAACAAATTGATAAACAAAGTGAATCAAACCGTAGGTTTGCGGGAATTTCTCTCACTCGGATATTTCAGGAAACATTAAACCCTTCAGCAAATCACTGATCGGAGTTCCCATCACTGTCAATGTCCCTCAATGACCAGCTCCAGGGTTTTATTCGAATGTCAGTAATTTAGTCTGTCAATCTGACCCTGTAAACTCCACATATTCTGTCCCATTCCCGATGTAGAGAAAGGTGTTCCTGACCGAAATGCAGAAATGTCAATGCAACACAGTGAAATAGACCCACCCGAGCTAAAGGGATGGGGAAGAGAGATCCCACAGGAAGCAGGGGGATAGGAGAGAGAGATACGACAGGAGGAAGGGGAATGGGGGTGAGCGATACCACCGGAGGAGGGGGGATGGGGAAGAGAGATCCCACAGCAGGAATGTATGGGGAAGAGAGATCCCACAGGATGAAGGGGGATGGGGAACAGAGATCCCACAGGATGTGGGGACATGGAACACAGGACCCAAAGGAGGAAGGGGGGTGGGGAGGAGAGATCCCACAGGAAGAAAGGGGGTGGGGAAAACAAATCCCACAGGTGGAAAGAGAATGTGGAAAAGAGATTCGACAGGAAGAGGAGAGTCGGGGAAGGAGTTCATACAGGAGGAAGGGAGATGGGGAAGAGAGATCCCACAAGAGGAAAGTGTATGGGGAGGTGAATCCCACAGGATGAAGGGAGATGAGGAAGAGTGATCCAACAGCAGTAATTTGATGGGCAAGAGATATCCCACAGCAGGAAGCGGGATGGGGAAGAGACATCCCACAGGAGGATCGAGAATGGTGAAGAGAGATCAGGCAGGAGGTTGGGGGATCAGTAGGAGAGAAACCACAGGAGGAAGAGGGTGGACGACCGATACCAAATAAGGACGGAGGATGGGGCAGATATGTCACCGGAGGAAGGGGGATGGGGAAGAGAGATCCCACTTGAGGACGGGGGAAGGGCAAGAGAGATCCCATAGGAGGAAGGGAGATGGGGAAGAGAGATCCCACAGGAAGTAGATTGATGGGAACAGAGACCGCACTGGAGGAAGGTGGATGGGGATGAGATTCCACGGAACAAAAGGGGAGGAGATAAATCCCTCAAGAGGAAGGGGATGTGGAAGAGGGATCCGATAGGAAGAGGAGGGACGGGGAAGAGAGATCATACAGGAGGATGGGGAGTGAGTAGGAGAGATACCTCAGGAGGAATGGGTTTGGGAAAGAGAGGCCCCAGAGGAAGAAGGGACATGGAGCAGTGGACACACGAGGAAGGGAGATGGGGAAGAGAGATCCCACAGGAGGAAGGGGGATGGGGAAGAGAGATCCCACAGGTGGAAGGAGCATGGGTAGAGGGATCCCACATGAAGATGGGGGAAGGGAAAAAGAGATCGCACCGGTGGATGGAGGATGGGGAAGAGAGTTCCCACAGGAGGAAGGAGCGTGTGGAATAGAGATCCGACAGAAATAGGATGAACGGGGAAAAGAAATCATAGAGAAGGATTAGTGTGCAAACTTAAAGCACACGGTATTGGGGGTATGGTATTGATGTGGATAGAGAATTGGTTGACAGACAGGAAGCAAAGAGTGGGAGTAAACGGGACCCTTTCAGAATGACAGGCAGTGACTAGTGGGGTACCGCAAGGCTCAGTGCTAGGACCCCAGTTGTTTACAATATATATTAATGATATAGACGAGGGGATTAAATGCAGCATCTCAAAGTTTGCGGATGACACGAAGCTGGGCGGCGGTGTTAGCTGTGAGGAGGATGCTAAGAGGATGCAGAGTGACTTGGATAGGTTAGGGGAGTAGGTAAATTCATGGCAGATGCAATTTAATGTGGGTAAATGTGAGGTTATCCACTTTGGTTGCAAGAACAGGAAAACAGATTATTATCTGAACTGTGGCCGATTAGGAAAAGGGGAAATGCAGCGAGACGTGGGTGTCATTGTACACCAGTCATTGAAGGTGGGCATGCAGGTACAGCAGGCGGTGAAAAAGGCAAATGGTATGTTGGCATTCGTAGCAAAAGGATTTGAGTACAGGAGTAGGGAAGTTCTACTGCCGTTGTACAAGGCCTTGGTGAAACCGCACCAAGAGTATTGTGTGCAGCTTTGTGCCCCTAATTTGAGGAAAGACATTCTTGCCACAGAGGGAGTACAAAAAAAGGTTCACCAGATTGATTCTTGGGATGGCAGGACTTTCATATGAAGAAAGGCTGGATCGACCAGGCTTATACTCACTGGAATTTAGAAGACTGAGGGGGGGGGGGGGATCTTACTGAAATGTATAAAATTCTAAAGGGATTGGACAGGATAGATGCAGGAAGATTGATTCCGATGTTGGGGATGTCCAGAACGAGGGGTCACAGTTTAAAGTTAAAGGGGAGGCCTTTTAGTACCGAGATCAGGAAAAACTTCTTCACACAGAGAGTGGTGAATGTGTGGAATTCTCTGCCACAGGAAACAGCTGAGGCCGGTTCATTGGCTATATTTAAGAGAAAGTTTGTTATGGCCCTTTTTGCTAAAGGGATCGGGGGTGTGGAGAGAAAGCAGGTACAGGGTTATGAGTTGGATGATCAGCCATGATCGTACTGAATAGCGGTGCAGGCTCGAAGGACCGAATGGCCTACTCCTGCACGTATTTGTTATGTTTCTATGTTTCTAAGAGGGGAATGGGAACAAAGGCCCAACAGCAGGAAGGAGGATGGTGAAAAGAGAGCCCTCAGGAGGAGGTCGGTTGGAAGAACGATCAAAAGCAGGAAGGGGCTGTGGAAGGGAGATCCCACAAGAAGAGTTGGACATGGGGAAAAGAGATTCCACAGGAATGGGGTGATGGGAACAGAGGCCCAATAGGAGGAAGGGGGATGGGGAGGAGAGATACCACGAGGAAGGGGGATGGGGAAGAGAGATCCCACAGCACTAAAGAGGATGGGAGAGATCCCACAGGAGGAAGGAGCGTGGGGAAGAGAGATCCGACAGGAAGAGGAGGGACGGGGAAGAGATCATACAGGAATGGGGTGATGGGAACAGAGGCCCAATAGGAGGAAGGGGGATGGGGAAGAGAGATCCGACAGGATGAGGAGGGACGGGGAAGAGAGATCATACAGGAGGATGGTGGGTGAGTAGGAAAGATACCTCAGGAGGTATGGGGAGGGGAAAGAAAGATCCCACATCAAGAGGGGACATGGAACAGAGGACCCACAGGAGGAAGGGGGATGGGAAGGGAGAGCCCACAGGAGGAAGTCGGATGGACTAGTGGTCCCAAAGAAGGAAGGTGGATGGGGAAGGTATATTCCATTAGAGCAATGGGTATGGGGAACAGAGATCCCACAGGACATAGGGAAGAGGGATCCCACAAGTGGAAGGGGGATGGGGAAGAGAGTTCCGACAGGAGGAAGGGGGATGGGGCAGAGAGATCCCACAAGAGGATGGACAAGCGATCCAAAAACAGGAAGGGGAGTGTGGAAGGGAGATTCCACAAGAAGAGTGGGGGATGGGAACAGAAGCCCTGCAGGAGGACGGGAGATGGGGAATGGAGATCCCACAGGAGGAAGGTGATGGGGAAGAGAGATCCCACAGGAGGAAGGGTAATGGTGAATAGAGATTCCACAGGAGTAAGAAGTATGGGAAAGAGAAATCCCACTGGAAGATGGGGGATGGGGAAGTCAGATCCCAGAGGAGGAAGGTTAATGGGGAATAGAGATTCCACAGGAGGAAGGGAAATGGGGAAGAGAGATCCCAAAGGAGGAAGGGGGATAAGGCATAGAGATTCTACAGGAGAAAGGGGGATGGTGAAGAGAGATCCCACAGGAGGAAGTCTGATGGACGAGTGATCCCAAAGGAGGAAAGTGGATGGAGAAGACAGATTCCATTGGAGGAAGGTGAATGAGGAAGGGTAATCCCACAGGAGGAGTGGGGATGGGGAAAATAGTTCCAACAGCAGGAATTTGATGGGGAGGAGAGAGCTCACAGCCGGAAGGGGATGGGGAAGGGGGATCGCACAGGAGGATCAGAGCATTGTGAAGAGAGATCAGACAGTAGGAGAGATCCCACAGAAGGAAGAGGAATGGGGAAGTGAGACTCCACAGGAAGTGGGGGGGGGGGTGGTGGATGGCAACAGAGGCCGCATAGCTGGAAGGGGGATGGGGCAGAGATCCCACGGGCGAAAGTGGGGTGGGGAATAGGGATCTCATAAGAGGAAGGAGCATGGGGAAGAGAGATCCGACAGTAGGAAGGGGGAAGGGAAAGAAGGCTCCCACAGGAGCAAGGGGTATGGGGATGAGGGCACCCACAGGAAGATGGGGGTTGGGGAAGACAGATCCCAGAGGAGGAAGGTGAATGGGGAAAGATCCCACAGGAGGAAGGGGGATGGGGAAGAGAGATGCCACAGGAGCAAGGTGAATGGGGATGGGTAATCCCACAGGAGGAGTGAGGAGTGGGGTTGGGGAAAATAGTTCCAACAGCAGGAATGTGATGGGGAGGAGAGAGCTCACAGCAGGAAGGGGGATGGAGCAGATATCCCACGGGCGAATGTGGGTTGGGGAAGAGAGATCCCATAGGAGGAAGTGGGGTGGGGAAGAGAGATCCCACAGGAGGAAGGGGATGGAGAAGAGAGATCTCACAGAAGGAAAATGGGGAATAGAGATTTCTCAGGAGGAAGGGGGATGGGTAAGAGAGATCCCACCGGAGGAAGGAGTTTGGGAACAGGAGCCCCACATGAGGCAGGGGGATGGTGTGGAGAGATCCCACGAGGAAGGGTGTTGACATAGAGAGATCCCACAGGAGCAAAGGGAATGGGAAGAGAGATCCGACAGTAAGAGGAAGGACTGGGAAGAGTAGGAGAGATTCCTCAGGAGTTATGGGGATGGGAAAGAGAGATCCTACATCAAGAGGGGACATGGAACAGAGGACCCACAGGAGGAACGGGGATGGGGAGAGCCCACAAGAGGAAGTCGGATGGACGAGTGATCCCAAAGCAGGCAGGTGGATGGGTATATTCCATTAGAGTAAGGGGTATGGGGAAGAGAGATCCCATGGGAGGAAAGGGGGTGGGGAAGTGAGATACCACAGGAGGAAGGGAGATGGGGAAGAGGGATCCCACAGGAGGGTGAGTGTTGGGGAATAGAGATCCCACAGGAGGAATGGGGATGGGAAAGAGAGAGCCGTCAGGAATAGGGGACATGGAACAGAGGACCCACAGGAGGAAGGGGAACGGGGAGAGCCCACAGGTGGAAGTCGGATGGACGAGAGATCCCAAAGGAGGAAGGCGAATGGGGAATGGATATCCCATTAGAGGAAGCAATATGGGGAAGAGCGAACCCACCTGAGGAAAGAGATCACATCGGAATAAGGGGGATGGGGAAGAGAGTTCCCACGGGAGTAAGGGGTTTGTGAAAGGAGGAAGGTGAATGGGGAAGGGTAATTCCACCGGAAGAATGGGGATAGGGAAGGGAGTTGCCAGCGGAGGAAGGGGGATGGGGAAGAGAGATCCCAGGGGAGGAAGTGGGATTGAAGAGAGATCCCA
Source organism: Hemitrygon akajei (assembly GCF_048418815.1). Lineage (NCBI taxonomy): Eukaryota > Metazoa > Chordata > Chondrichthyes > Myliobatiformes > Dasyatidae > Hemitrygon > Hemitrygon akajei. The sequence goes on from NW_027331940.1 coordinate 3,758,343, forward strand.
CAGGAGTAAGGGGATGGGGAGGAGAGTTCCCACAGGCGGAAAGGGATGGGGAAGAGAGATCCCACAGGAGAAAGTGGTTGGGGAAAAGAGATCCCACAGGAGAAAGAGAGATGGGGAGAGGGATCCCACCGGAGGAAGGGGGATGGAGAAGAGAAATCCCACAGGAATAAGGCGATGTGGAGTACAGGTCCCACAGGCGGAAGGGGGATGGGGAAGAGAGATCCCACAGGCGGAGGGGGGAAGGCAGGAGAGGTCCTACAGGAGGAAGGAGGATGGGGTAGAGAGATCCCACAGGAGGAAGGGGGATGGGGAAGAGAGATCCCACAGGAAGTCGGCTGATGGGGAATAGTGAGGGCAGATGAAGAAGGGAGATGTGGAAGAGAGATCACTCAGGAGGAAGAGAGAACCTACAGCAGGAAATTGATGGGGAAGAGAGATCCCTCAGGAGGACGCTGGATGGGAACAGCGGCCCCACAGGAGGAAGGGGAATAGGGAATAGTGATCCCACAGGAGGATGGGGTGTGTAGAAGAGAGTTCTCACAGGAGGATGGGGGATGGGTTGAGAGATCCCACAGGAAGAAGGAAGATGGGGATGAGACATCCCACAGGATGAAGAGGGGTGGGGTAAAGACATCGCACAGGAAGATTAGGAAAGTGTAATAGCGAACCCACGGGAGAAATGGCGATGGGTACTTGATCCCAAAGAATGGAAGGGGGATTGGGATGAGAGGTCCCACAGGAGGATTCCAAGGGTAAACGATAATCCTACAAGACGAGTGGATGCATAAATGTTTGTACGTGTATGTTGGGTCTGAACAGAGGCCCAGAGGAGATGCGCCCTCGCTCTTTGCGGATCTGGAAGTGAGCAAAGTCACACACGGGGAAGGGCAGGGGAGGACAATCTCACAATGGTATTTCTTTCCTTCTCACTGGAACAGTCTGCTGACGGTCACTTGTCCCTCACCGGGAAGGGGGCGTGAATCTCTGACCCACCTGCTGCAGTCAGTGTCGGTCTGGGTGTCAGTAACAGTGAGAAGGAACATTGTCAATGGACGTGTCACAGGCAGCGAGAAACACGGCTATTCCTGTGATTTACTACCAGTAAACCAATGGTTGTTGTTCCCTGATCTGATGAAGTCTCCAACATCCCTTCAGAAGGAGCCACAGGGCCCTCTCGTCCTTGGGGAATTACTGACCAATCCCCTGGGTATTTGTCACAATTCTTCTTAATCTGATTTACAAATTTACCGAAACTCCTTTACATTGAAACAACACAATGAGACAGTTTCACAGTTTAGAGTGAGAGATAAATCAAGTTACCCCAACTTCTGGCACTTGTGCAGCCCGGGTCCCAGCCGCTGGATTCCTTCACACTGAATGTGGCAGTTCTCCAGGTCGAGGTGTTTTATTGTATCACAGAATCCGATGGCATGAGACAGGACCGCGCAGTCAATCGGGGTCAGTGTCATTCCACTGAATGAAAGTGTTTCCACTGATCCCAGTGTTTCCTGAGCCAGTTCACGATTCTGAGACTCAAACAGGTAGTGCAATGTGTTCAGGAGGCTCCTCTTACGAGCTTCAGTCCCAGTGTTTCCAATCCGGTGTTTAACCTCCTCCTTAACCCAGTCAATTACCCGGCAGGTTGTTTCATGAGGAAATGGACCCAGAAACTCCTCCAGGCCCCGAGCTGTCATTGGGGAGGAGAGACCAGCAAGAAAACGGAGAAATACCTCAAATTGCCCATCTATAATGCTGTAGGCTTCAGTGAGGAATATCAGGATATCCCCTGGATGTGGATTCAGGAATTGTGCGACTGCAGCTACAAACTCTTGGATGGTGAGGTGTGGGAATGTGTACACCACGCTCCGGGCAGAATCCTCTCTCTCTAAAAGCTCCATCAGGAACCCGGACAGGAACTGGGAAGGCTGCAGATCGTACTTGATCAAATCTCCATCTGTAAACAGAATCTTCTTCTCGGACACTCCTCTGAAGGCCATCTGACCAACCCTGAGTAACACATCACGGGGGTTCTCAATCTCACGGCCGTGGTTTTTCAGGATGTTGTAAATATAGTAGGAGTACAGTTGGGTGATAGTCTTGGGAATTCGCTGTGGTTCCCTGATACTTTGTGTGAAGAAGGGGCCCAGTGCCAGGACGAGGATCCAGCAGTAGGAGGGGTTGTAGCTCATGGTGTACAGGATCTCGTTCTCCTCCACGTGTTTGAAAACAGCTGCTGCCACTGTCTGATCTTCAAAATGTCTGATGAAATATTCCTTCCGTTCCTCACCAACAAATCCCAGGATTTCAGCCCAGACACTGATCTTCGCCTTTTCCAATAAATGTAGTGCAGTGGGGCGGGTGGTCACCAGCACTGAACACCCTGGGAGAAGCTTGCCCTGGATTAAACTGTACACAATGTCAGACACCTTGCACTTGAATTCAGGATGTGTGCATGTGGACTGAGGTTCTGTGTTTCTCCGACTGTCAGAAAAATCAATTGTGTCATTGAATTCATCCAAACCATCGAATATAAACAGCAATCCCTCTGGGTTCTTCCAGACCTCTGTCAGGATATTCCCAAAGTAAGGATACTGATCCAGAATCAGTTCCTTCAGGTTTATTCTGCAGTTAATGGAGTTTAAATCCCGGAATTTGAAACTGAAGACAAACTGGAACTGTTGGTATATTTTCCCCGTGGCCCAGTCATAAACGATCTTTTGTACCATTGTGGTTTTCCCGATCCCCGCGACTCCGGTCACTGCTGCTGAATCCCCAGGTTTGGATTTACTCCAGGAAAAGCTGCTCTGGTACAACTGATCAGTCCGGATTTTTTCCAGCTCTCCGCGGAGATGTTTCTCTCTCCACTCCTCGTGGTCTCTGCCTCTTGCCAGCAGCTCATGTTCCACCAGTCTCCGATCTCGAACAGTCGAAATGACCGTGAGCTCAACGTATCGATCAAACAGCTGGAAAACCTTGACCTTCTCCCTCATCAAGATCGTGTTCACTCTCAGTGTTTCAGTTTGTCCCCGCAGAGTCTCCTTGTGTTTCTGTTGAACATCTTCCATAAGAACAGAGAACATAATCAAAATGTTAAATGGCTCAACTGACAAAGAACATTATAACGGCATTTGAACATTCAGTGTTTGAGATTACATGAATTAATTCAATGCTTCCATGGATATTAGGACAGAAAGTAAAATTTTGTTTACAGACAGTGGAATTTGACAGCGATGGATGTCCCAGAAAATCATTAGCAGACGATGAACACAAAGGAACTGCAGAGACTGATAGAGCTTGGCACCAGAAGTGTCACAGGAGTTGACAGACCGCATTGAATGCAACGTAAGACTGCCTTAGGGGCTCCAGTTCCAGATTTTTCCCCACTGGGTTTACTCATAAGTTTCCCCCATGAGGGGTACAGCGTGAGGTCACTGTTTTCCTTCTTCTGGATGAGGTGCCAATCACGGCCGACGAGCCCCAATTGCCCGAAATGACTGGTTATCAGGTGGCAGTAACCCGCATTTGTCCTTTCTACTATGGGAAGAAATGCCTCTACCAAGCTTAGTAGCTAAGCCACACGTGAAGGCCAGGAGCTGGAGCTGATTGTCTGAGGCTGTTTGAGTCGCACGCCACTGGGAGCATTTAATAGGTCGTGGGAGCGTATCCCTGCTACCACCCCTGGGTGTAACAATCTTAAACAACCAAGCAGCTCTGTGTTATTGACAACAACATCTTGGCAAATTGTTTTTTTATAGTCACATGTACCAAGATACAATGAAATCGTTTATGCATGCGATCCAAATAAATAATATCATCACGTCGGTGCAATGAGGTCCTACAAGGAAAAGCAGAACAGAATAGTTCAGGGAAACAGTGTTTCAGTTGCTGACGAAATGCAGTGCAGGCAGACAATAAGGTACAAGGCCAAATGATCGTTGGCAGGTCAGATATTTTTGCTTATTTTTGAACTATTCTCCTAAACTGTAGAATTCAACAATTAAAACAACAGTACTGTACAAAATTCTGAGGCAGATATATTCAACTAGGGAGACCAAGACTTCTGCAAGTACTGTGTAAGGGATGTAGACTCCGTTAGTCACTTTTAAGCACCAGCGTAAAACTTTTTTTTAAAATTTGAACCTTGCTTGTAATTGAAATTATTTTGTCTTTTATTTTCTAGTTTTCACTTTATCCCATTGTAACGCAATTTGAACGACATTCCCCCGATGAAAGGTTCGTTATAAATAACCGAGTATTAATTTTTATTTTTTCTTAATTCAAAATGGCAAATCCTGAGGTATGGGCATATCCAAGCACATTCATTTCTCAATTGATAGATAATTTCAGATTACTCTCGTGGTGTATACTATTGTGGCTTTCGTAAGATTTACATGAACATTGCTGTGTGGAGCTAATTCTTTAATACTATTGTGTAGTGCTGTTTGGATGATACCAGTTGTTGATATTATTATCGGGACAATGTATACTGTGTTCCACAGTCTTTCAATTTCCACTTTTAATTCAGCATATTTCTAACGTTTTTCATTAATTGATTTCTGTAAGTTATGTGTGTTTGGAATGGCTTTATCTATTTAAGGAGTTGTTTTTGATAGTTTATCCTGTAAAACTATAGCCGGACAGTTATTATGAATTGTCCTATCTGTAATAATGGATCGGTCACGGTGGATTTGTCGGACTCTAAGTCTACAAGTGGAGCAGACTTGTATTTGTAGCGAGGGATGGTGTTTTTCGTCAGTTGTAGTTTATGCAAGATTTTGGTGAAAGTTGTCTACCACTTTATTGTCAGTGCTCAGATTGAGTAAAACTACTGCAGGATCCTGTAATGTGTTCAATTGTTTCTGGCAGCTCTTGTAATTTTCAGCATTTATCACCTTGAACCTGCTGGCCTTTATTCGTTATTATTGATAACTAGATGTGTTAACCACCTGGTCCTGTATTGCTACAATGACCTCTTCCGTTTCTGGGAAGAGGTCTCCAACTCTGAGCCAGGCGCTCAACGCTTCCTTGTCGACATCGCTCAGATCGTGGGGATATCTTCCGTGGGGAGTCAGGCTCTTACACTCTTCCAAGTTTAACGTTCTTCTATTATGATTGTTTCTTCATTTTTATGGGTTATGCTTTCATTTACGTTCAGTGATGTGTACCCCTTATCAGAATTGCATATGCTTGTGCGGAGTGCTGAATCCTCCTTGCGTTGATGAAAATATATCGTTAGAGCTAATTGTAGGTTTCAGAAAGGGTAAGATGAGGAAACACGACACACCAATCCTCACAGGTGGATCTGAAGTGAAGAGTGTGGGCAATTTCAAAATCCTGGGTGCAATATCTCTCAGTACCTGACCTGGACCCAATATATCGATGCAGCTACAGAGAAGGTAAAACAGTGGCTATACTTCATCTCGAGTTTCCAACATCTCTCGAATATTTCTACAGGTGTAACTTCCAAAGCATTATAACTGGCTGCATCACCATCTGGTTCATGGGGACTACTGCACAGGATCGGACACTCAAGCACACTCAACGATTGAGAAACATCTTCTTATTCTCTACAATCCAGTTTCTGAATGGACACAGAACCTATCGATACTGACTCACTAATCTCTTTTTTATTTCTATTTCTGCACAACTTATTTAATTTAATATTTTATATAATCACATGCATAGCTATATATGCTATATATGGTTTCTTTGGAAATTAGTTCCATTATTTGAATTAATTGTTTTAGCTCCACTGATGCAAGAGTAACTAATTTCCAATCATCCCTGTATAGCTGTGTAAGGTATAATTCGTTGCGCTTTTTTCCACCGATTCGATACAGATTTTTGTCTGATTCAGGAAATTCAAGAGTGGATTTGACGCCAGACAAAACCATAGTGAGCTTAGTGCGTCACTCTGGAAAAAGTCTGCATTTATTTTGGTAACAGTGGCTGTCCCGTTGTGGTTGTTATTAGGGCGTTTATTGTAATTCATTAGATGTTGTAGAAATTTCACAAGTATTGGATGCATCTTTTATAATATTGGAACCTCTTAACCATGTGAGAGACAGAATCAAATGGTTTTTGATAGATAATATAACATTGAAAGATTTCTACTCTTCCCAGTGCTCGATAGATACATAATCTATTATTAGTTGCTCCTTAAATCCGTTCATACACTAAGTGAATTCTTTCTGCTCTTCTGTAAATATATTGTGGTTATCTAAGTGAGTGGTTATTAGTTACGAGATGCAGGATGTTGCAATTTTATAAATAAAGTTGTCTTATTATTATTAAGAGCCAATAATAACATAGTTGCAGACAATCAATAGCCTTATAAATGCAGAATTAAAGCTGTCCTTGAGGCTGGTGGTACGAACCTTCAGCCTTTTATATCTTCTGTCCCACGGGTGTATGACAGAGAGAATGTTTGAGGTGGTTTGGTGTTCAGCAGCGAGGCTTTGGGCGGGATTTGCGTCTTGCTAACGGTGGAGTTCTTCCAGGAGGTGACAAAGGTGACAGATGAAGTCACACATGGAGATTTTTTATTTGGATATCAGTCGGGTGTTTGACAAGGTCCCACAAGGAATGCTTATACAGAAATTTAACATGCTTGAGAACTGTGTGAATTGTCCTGGCTGGCGGTGATCCACATTGGGAGAAACTTCTTTCACTGGCAGGTGGTGAATCTGTGATATTATTATTATAGACAGTTGAGGAAGACAAGTAATTGGGTATATTTAAAATGCAGGTCGATAGGTTCCTAATTAGGAAAAGCATCAACGTTTACTGGGACAAGGCAGAATAATGGAGTTGAGAGGATTTGCAGAGCAAATTCACTGAGCCGATTGGCTTAATTCTGCTCCTGGACCTTATGGTTTTGGGTGCATCTGGAATTTGTGTTCACTTCTGATTGTCCAGCTCTTGGAAGGATTGGAGAGGGTGCAGAACAGGTTCATCAGGATGTTGCCTGGATTCGGTGACATGTGATACAAGTGGAGGTTTGATAAACTTGGTTTGTTTACTCTGGTGGTATAATAGAGATCTGACTGAGGTGTACAAGTTTGAGAGATAAGAGTTTGGGTCAACAGCCTTTATTTTGTCTGTTTATTTTTACATAAGACTGGTGTCTAATACCAGAGGGACTTTGGTTAAGGTGAGATGGGATAAACTTACAGCAATTGTGGGTAGTTTTCTTCACAGACTTGTAGGTGCCTGGAATCTACTGTGTGGGTCGTGATGGAGGCAACTATGTTATAGATGCTCCTAGATATACATGAATATGCAGGGAATGCAAGCAAATGGTCAATAATATAAGAAAAAATACCAAAGTACTTTTTTCTTTCTCAGATATATCAAGAATAAAAAAAGAAGATATCGGACCGCAGAAAAATGATGTTCTAGATGCAGTAACAGGTGTAAAGGAAATGCCAGACAATCTCTGTGGAGGTCAATAGCGAATTGTACCTCTCCCCATAGATGCTGCCTGACCTGCTGCGTTCCACCAGCATTGTGTGTGTGTTGCTTCAAATTCCAGCATCTGCAGATTTCCTCGTATCAGCGAATGATTAATGGTGAATTTTGATTCCCAGATTTTGCGAAGTCCCAGACTAACATTTGAGGCGTGATTTGAACTGTGCATTTCATCACTCACCTATCAGTTGAGTGGGTAACTCAAATAACCCTTGGGCAATGTTCATGTATTCCTGTGGATCAGGACCTGTTTAAATATATTTTTTTAAAAATCCATGAAAACAGAGCCAAAATAATTAAATAACTAAAATTTATTTCAATGTACCTTTGCGTTCAGTGTGTGTTTTTAACATACCTCGCTCCTGTATTTCCCTCAGTATTCTGTCCAACTTCGGTAACTCAGTCCTCCATGTCACAAATGATTCCCACATCGCCCTCCGGGCCTGGGAACCTTTGCCAATCACCAAACTGAGGAAGAGTCTGGAACTCTCTGTCCGGTTTCCCTTCTCTGTCAGCTCAGTGACTTTCTACAAAAGGAAAACAATGAACTTATTATGGAGCAGACGGACAGACATGGAGAATGTTGAGGAAAATATATGTTCATGGCCCCACTAGCTTCATAACAGATGCGGTCACTGGCCTGCTGTCTCATCCTTACTGGGTTTAGTCGTTAATAGAGAAACAGGAGCTGAGGGAAATTCTAAATCAATATTGTGTAAGAATAAGGATTCACTGACGCCCTGCCGTAGATGCAATGTGATTAATTTACTCGATCTGTCAATGTGCAGCAGTACCTCAACAAGATGTGACAAGAAGAACGGAAGGGAGGGGAGAGCGAGAGAGAGAGCAAAAAATAATGCATGGTGGGAATCACTGAATCATGGCTGAAAGCAGTTCATAGTTGGGTGCTCACATCCAAGGATAAATATTGAATCGAAAGGATAGGCAGGTAGATGAAAGGGTTGGGTTTACTATGTTGTCATTAAAAATGAAAAGTCCTGAGAAAGAGGTGATATCGGACTGTACGATGTAGATGTTAAGAGACTGTACAGGTAAAATGACCCTGATGGAAATTATATACAGGGCTGTTAATAGTAGCCAGGATGTGAGCTACAAATTATAATGGGGGAGAGAAGAGGCCTGTAAAAATGTGAATGATAAAGTTGTCCTTGGTAGCTTGGAAAATCAGTTCGGTGCTGAATCCTGAGTCAGGGAAATTGTATAATGCCTGTGAAATGGCTTTTGAGGGAAGCTTATGATTGAGCCCACTATAGAAAGGCGGATCTGTATTTTGTGTTGTGTATTACACAAGATTTGATTAAGGAGCTTAAGGTAACTAAACCCTTAAGAGGCAGTAATCATAAAATAAAGGAACTCGCTCTGCAGTTTGAGAGGGAGAAGGTAAAGTTAGATATATCAGTGTTACAGTGGAACAAAGGAATTACAGAAGCATGAGAGAGGAGCTGGGCAAAACAAAATTCGAAAATGACACTAACAGGGACAATGGCAGAGCTGGAATGGCTGAAGTTTCTCGGAGCAATTCAGAAGGTGCAGGACGAGAAGCTTGACTGGACTGCCAACACAGATGCCTTGTGCAGGAAGGCACAGAGTCGAATGTACTTCCTAAGAAGGTTGGCGTCATTCAATGTCTGTAGTGAGATGCTGTAGATGTTCTATAGGTCAGTTGTGGAGAGCGCCCTCTTCTTTATGGTGGCGTGTTGGGGAGGCAGCATTATGGTGCCGTGTTGGCGTGTTGGGGAGGGACGCCTCACGTCTTAATAAGCTGGTAAGGAAGGAGGGCTCTGTCGTGGGCAAAGTACTGGAGAGTATAACATCGGTAGCTGAGCGAAGGGCGCTGAGTAGGCTACGGTCAATTATGGATAACACTGAACATCCTCTACATAGCACCATCCAGAGACAGAGAAGCAGTTTCAGCGACAGGTTACTATCGATGCAATGCTCCTCAGACAGGATGAAGAGGTCAATACTCCCCAATGCCATTAGGCTTTACAATTCTACCTCCAGGACTTAAGAACTTTTTAAAAGCTATTAATGCTTTTTGAGACGGTGATTTAGATGCATATCATATTTTTTTTACTGAGTTAAGTATTGTATGTAATTAGTTTTGCTACAACAAGTGTATGGGACATTGGAAAAAAAGTTGAATTTCCCCATGGGGATGAATAAAGTATCTATCTATCTATCTATCTATCTATCTATCTATCTATCTATCTATCTATCTATCTATCTATCTATCTATCTATCTATCTATCTATCTATCTATCTATCTATCTATCTATCTATCAAAGGAACACAAAGATGAAGAATTATTCTAAAGGGAGGGTGATCAACCGTGGCTGACGAGGTAGTCAAAGCAGCACAAAAGCAAAAGAGAGGGCACAGAATATTACAAAATATAGTAGAAAGCTGGAGGACTGAGATGTTTTTACAGATCAACAGAAGGCAATTAAAAAGCCGTTAAGTAGAGAAAATATGAAATATGAAGGTATGCTAGCGAATAATGTAAAATAGCTTAGCAAAAGGTCCGTCTGATATATGAAGAGTGAAAGAGAGGAAAGTGCATATTGGGCCGCTGGAAAACGACAGTGGAGAGGTACTGTCAGGGGAGAATGAAATGCCAGAATGTATTAGTAAGTATATTGCGTCAGTCTTTACTATAACAAACAGTAGAACGTGCCAGATATTTGAGAATGTCAGGTGGCAGAAGATAGATAGGTAGATAGATAGATAGATACTTTATTCATCCCCATGGGGAAATTCAACATTTTTTCCAATGTCCCATACACTTATTGTAGTGTATTTGCAATTATTAAGGAGAAGGTGCTCGGGAAGCTGAAAGTTCTGAAGATAGATGAGTCCAGATCAACTGCACTCGATTGCTTCTGAAAGAGGAGACTGAAGAGATTGTGGAGACATTAGTAATGATCGGTCAAGAATCAATAGATTTTGGAATGGTTCCAGAGGACTGATCATTTTAAATTATAGGCCAGTTAGTGTGATCAGCGTTTGGGAAGATGTCAGCAGTCGATTATTGAGGATAATGTTTCGGGGTATTTGGACGCACATGATAAAAAAAAGGCCAAAATCCATGGAAGGGATCTTGCCTAACAGACCTGTTGGAGGTTTTTGAGGGAACAGCATGCTGGGTCGACAACGGAGAGTCCGAGCAAGTTGTTTACTTGGACTTCCCGAGGACCTTTGACTAGGTGCCGCACATAACACCATTTAACAAGACAGTAGGACAAGAAAGACACGAGTATGGATAGAGGGTCCATGTTATTCTCCAGACAGAATTTGTCTGACTATCAGGAAGCACAAAATGGGAACAAATAGGGCGTTTTCTTGGTGGATGTTGGTGACTAGACGTGTTCTGCAGTGGCTGGTTTTGGGACAATTTCTTTTTCCATTATGCTGATGTTTTGAGGCTTTATGGCCCAGACTGCGCGCGTTACGAAGATATCGGGAGGGAAGCAGGGAGGACATACACAGATGGGAAAAAAATGGGCATGTCAGTGGCAATTGGAATTTAGTATAGGGAGGTACATGGCCATACACTTTGGCAGAAATAATGAAGACGTAGACTATTTTTGAGAGTTGTAAAGTGTCTCAGGAGACTTAGTGCGGTATTCCTTGCAGTTTGAGTCGGTGTTAGGAAAGGCAAAAACAAAATGTTAGCATTCATTGGCACTGACAGCTGCGGAGACCAGGTCACTGGGTATATTTAAAACAGAAGTTGGTACCTTCTTGATGAATCAGGTCAGCAAAGTTCACTGGGAGAAGGCAGGAGAATGGGGTTGAGAGGGATAGTAAATCACCCATGATGTAATCGGAGAAGAATCGATGGGCCTAATGGCCCATTTGTGCTCCGATGCCTTATGGTCTTATGATGTGTAAAGACAACAGAACATTTTAAGTCAAGGAATGTTGTGAACAAAGCGGATGAGCTTAAAACGTGGATTAGTACTTGGAGATATGATGTTGTGGCCATTACAGGGACTTGGATGTTTCAAGGACTTGAATGGTTACTTCAGGTGCCGGGTTTTAGATGTTTCAGAAAGGACAGGGAGGGAAGCAAAAGAGGTGGGGGCATGGCACTGTTGATCAGATATAGTGTCACGGCTGCGAAAAAGGGTGGACGCCATGGAGAGATTGTCTGTGTCTGAGTGAGTCTCTGTGGGTGGAGGTTACGAACAGAAAGGGGTCAATAACTTTACTGTGTGCTTTATATAGGCCGCCCAATAGAAACAAGGATATCGAGGAGCACTAGGGAAACAGATCCTGGAGAAATGTAATAATAACAGAGTTGCCGTGATAGGGGATTTTAATTTCCCAAATATCAATTAGCATCTCCCTAGAGCAAGGGGTTGACAAGGGGTGAAGTTTGTTATGTGGGTTCAGGAAGGTTTCTTGACACAATATGTAGATAAGCCTACAAGAGGAGAGACTGTACTTGATCTGGTATTGGAAGATGAACCTGGTCAAGTGTCAGATCTCTCAGTGGGACAGCATTTTGGAGATAGTGATCATAATTCTATCTCCTTTGCAATAGCATTAGAGAGAGATAGGAACAGACAAGACAGAAAAGCGTTCAATTGGAGTAAGAGGAATTATGAGGCTATCATAAGACGTGAAGAATAAGACCTATCAAGTGGGACAGTGGGAAAGTATGTATGGAACCGGAGGAAATAGGAGAGGTACTTAATGAATACTTTACTTCAGAATTCACTATGGAAAAGGATCTTGGTGATTGTAGTGATGACTTGCAGCAGACTGAAAAGCTTGAGCATGTAGATATTAAGAAAGAGGATGTGCTGCAGCTTTTGGAAAGCATCAAGTCGGATAAGTCGCCTGGACCGGATGGGATGTACCACAGACTACTGTGGGGGGGCGAGGTAGGAGATTGCTGAGCATCTGACTATGATCTTTGCATCATCAATGGAGACGGGAGAATTTCCGGAGAATTAGAGGGTTGCGGATATAACCATATAACAATTACAGCACGGAAACTGGCCATCTCGGTCTTTCTAGTCCGTGCCGATCGTTTACTCTCACCAAGTCCCACTGGCCCGCACTCAGCCCATATCCTTCGGTTCCTTACCTGTCCATATACCTATCCAATTTTACTTTAAATAACAATACCGAAACTGCCTCTACCACTTCTACTGGAAGCTCATTCCACACAGCTAACACTCTCTTATTAACTAACTTATTCAACGTTTCCCTGTAACTTAGGTGCTGAAACCCAGGTAACATTTCAGTAAATCTTCCCTGTACTCTCTATTTTGTTGACATCTTTCTTATAATTCGGTGACCAGAACTGTACACAATACTCCAAATTCAGCCTTACCAATGCCTTGTACAATTTTAACATTACATCCCAACTCCTATACTCAATGCTCTGATTTATAAAGGCCAACGTACCAAAAGCTTTCTTCACAACCCTATCCACATCAGATTCCACCTTCAGGGAACTATGCACCATTATTCCTAGATCACACTGTTCTACTGCATTCTTCAATGCCCTAACATTTACGATGTATGTCCTATTTGGATTATTCCTACCAAAATGTAGCACTTCACACTTATCAGCATTAAACTCCATCTGCCATCGTTCAGCCCACTCTTCTAACTGGCCTAAATCTCTCTGCAAGCTTTGAAAACCTACTTTATCCACAACGCCACCTACCTTAGTATCATCTGCAGACTTACTAATCCAATTTACCACCCCATCATCCAGATCATTAATGTTTTTGACGAACAAGATCGGACCCAATACAGATCACTGATGCACACCACTAGTCAACAGCCTCCAACCTGACAAACAGTTACCACCACTACTCACTGGCATCTCCCATCTAGCCACTGTTGAATACATTTTACTACTTCAATATTAATACCTAACGATTGAACCTTCCTAACTAACCTTCCGTGCGGAACCTTGTCAAGGCCTTAGTGAAGTCCATATAGACAACATCCGCTGCTTTACCCTCGTCAACTTCCCTCGAAACGTGTCAAACATGACCTTCCACGCACAAATCGATGCTGATTATTCCTAATCAAAGCCTGTCTATCCAGATAATTCTATATACTATCTCTTAAGAATACTTTCCATTAATTTACCGACCACTGACTTCAGACTGACAGGCCTATAATTGCTAGGTTTACTCTTAGAACCCTTCTTAAACAATGGAACAACATGAGCAATACGCCAATACTCCGGCACCATTCCCGTTTCTAATGACATTTGAAATATTTCTGTCAGAGCCCCTGCTATTTCTACACTAACATCCCTAAAGGTCCCTGGGAATATCCTGTCAGAACTCCGAGATTTATCCACTTTTACATTCTTTAGAAGCGCCAGTACTTCCTCCTCTTTAATTGTCATAGTTTCCATAACTTCCCTACTTGTTGCCCTTACCTTACACAATTCAATATCCTTCTCCTTAGTGAATACTGAAGAAAAAAAATGTTCAAAATATCCCCTATCTCTTTCAGCTCCACACTTAGCTGTCCACTCTGATTCTCTAAGCGACTAAATGTATCCCTCACTATCCTTTTGCTATTAATATAACTGTAGAAACCGTTCGGATATATTTTCACGTTCCTTGCCAAAGCAACTTCGTATCTTATTTTCGCTTTTCTAATTTCTTTCTTAAGATTCTTTTTACATTCTTTATATTCCTCAAGCACCTCATTTAATCCATGCTGCCTATATTTATTGTAGATCTCCCTCTTTATGCGAACCAAGTTTCCAATATCCCTTAAAACCATGGCGCTCTCAAACTCTTAACCTTTCCTTTCAACCTAATAGGAACATAACGATTCTGTACCGTCAAAATTTCACCTTTAAATGAACTCCATTTCTCTATTAAATCCTTCCCATAAAACAAATTGTCCCAATCCTCTGCTTCTAAGTACTTTCTCATCTCCTCAAAGTTAGCCTTTCTCCAATCAAAAATCTCAACCGTAGGTCCAGTCCTATCCTTCTTCATAATTATACTGAAATTAATGGCATCGTGATCACTGGACCCGAAGTACTCCCCAAGACATACGTCCGTCACCTGACCTATCTCACTCCCTAACAGGAGATCCAACACTGCCCATTCTTTAGTGGGTACCTCTATGTATTGCTTCAAAAAACTATCCTGCACACATTTTACAATCTCCAAACCATCCAGCACTTTTACAGAATGGGCTTCCCAGTCTATGTGTGGAAAATTAAAATCTCCCACAATTACAACCTTGTGCTTACTACAAATATCTGCTATTTCCTTACAAAGGTGCTCGTCCTATTCTCGCTCCCCATTAGGTGGTCTATAATACACCCCTATAAGTGTTAATACACCTTACCCATTCCTCAATTCCACCCAAAGTGGATCCCTAGACGAGCCCTCTAATCTATCCTGCAAAGCACAGCTGTAATATTTTCTCAGACAAGCAATGCAACACCTCCTCCTTTTGCCCCTCCGATTCTATTACACCTGAAGCAAAGAAGTCCAGGAATATTTAGTTGCCAATCACACCCCTCCTGAAACCATGTTTCACTAATAGCTACAACATATTTCCAGGTATCATTCCATGCTCTAAGCTCATCCACCTTTCTTACAATGCTCCTAGAATTAAAATAGATGCACTTTAGAAACTCTCCACATCTTTCTCACTGTTTATCCCTAACGATGCAATCAACTTTATTATCTTTTTCCTACTTCTCCCCTACATCTTCTGTCTGAGCGCTCCCCTTCTCTATCACCTGTCTGGCCTCTCTAACACACTGTCTACTAGCTTTATCTATTTGTGAACTAACGGCCTTTCCCCTAGTCTCTTCAAAATGATTCCCAGCCCCCAACCATTCTAGTTTAAAAACTCCCCAGTAGCCTTAGCAAATCTCCCCGCCAGGATATTGGTCCCCTTAGGATTCAAGTGTAACCCGTCCTTTTTGTAAGGTCACACCTGCCCCAAAAGAGGTCCCAATGATCCAGAAACTTGAATCCCTGCCCCTGTTCCAATCCCTCAACCATGCATTTATCCTACACCTCATTCCATTCCTACTCTCACTGTCGCGTGGCACAGGCAGTAATCCTGAGATTACTTGCTACCTTTGCGGTCCTTCTTCTCAACTGCCTTCCTAACTCCTTATATTCTCCTTTCAGGACGTCTTCTCTTTTGCTACCTATGCCATTGGTACCTATATGTACCACGACCTCTGGCTCCTCACCCTCCCACTTCAGGATATCTAGGACACAATCAGAAACATCCTGGACCCTAGCACCATGGAGGCAAACTACCATCCGGATCTCCTGACTGCGTCCACATAACCGCCTATCTGACCCCTTAACTATCGAGTCCCAAATTACTACTGCCTTCCTCTTCCTTTCCCTACCCTTCTGAGCCACAGGGCCGGACATTGTGCCGGGGGCACGGCCACTGTCGATTCCCCCAGGTAGGCTGTCCCCCCCCCCCCACAAACAGTACTCAAACAGGAGTACTTATTGTCAAGTGGTACAGCCACTGCTTTACTCTCTATTACCTGACTCTTCCCCTTCCTCCTCCTAACCGTGCCCCACCTGTCTGCCTCTCGTGGCCCCGGTGTGACCACCTGCCTGTAACTCCTCTCTATCAATACCTCGCTCTCCCTGACAAGACGAAGGTCATCGAGCTGCATCTCCATTTCCCTAACCCGGTCCATTAGGAGCTGCAGCTCGGCGCACCTGGCGCAGATCTGGACGTCTGGGAGGCTGGGAGACTCCAGGACCTCCCACATCTGACACCGAGAACAACAATCTGCCCTCCCACTCATACTTCCCCTTCCTCAAACAACAGGAAAAACTGAAACCTAAACCTACCTCGCCTTGCCCTCTTCCGCCTAAGCCAGATGAGATGATATTCCTTTATTCAAGAAAGTGAATAGAAATAGCCCAGGAAATTATCGACTAATGAGTCCTACCTCCGTGGTTGGTAAGTTGTTGGAGTAGATCCTTAGAGGCAGGATTTATGAACATTTGGAGAGGTATAATATGATTAAGAGTAGACAGCATGGCTTTGTCAAGGGCAGGCCATGCCTTACGAGCCTGATTGAATTTTTTGAAGGATGTGACTAAACACATTGATGAAGGAAGAGCAGTGGGTGTAGTGTATATGAATTTCAGCAGGGCATTTGTTAAGGTACCCCATGCAAGGCTTATTGAGAAATTAAGGAGGCATGGGATCCAATGGCACTTTGCTTTGTGGATCCAGAGCTGGCTTGCCCACAGAAGGCAAAGTGAAATTGCAGACGGATCATATTCTCCGTTGAGTTCGGTCACCAGTGGAGTGCCTCGGTGATCTGTTCTGGTACTGTTACTCTTCGTGATTTTTATAAATGGACTGGATGAGGAAGTGGAGGGATTGTTTTGTAAGTTTGCTGATGTCACAAAGGTTGGGGGTTTTGTGGATAGTGTGGAGGGCTGTCAGAGCAGGACATCGATAGGATGCAAAACTCAGCTGAGAAGTGGCAGACGGAGTTCAACCCAGATAAGTGTGAAGTGGTTCCTTTTGGTAGGTTAAATATGATGGCAGAATATAATATTAATGGTAAGACTCTTGGCAGTGTGGAGGATCGGAGGGATCTTGGGGTTCGACTCCATCGGACACTCAAAGCAGCTGCGCAGTTTGACTCTGTGGTTAAGAAGGCATACGGTACATTGGCCTTCATCAATCGGGGAATTGAAGTTAGGAGCTGAGAGATAATGTTGCAGCTATATAGGACCCTGGTCAGACCCCACTTGAAGTACTGTGCTCAGTTCTGGTCGGCTCGCTACAGGAAGGGTGTGGAAGCTATAGAAAGGGTGTAGAGGAGATTTACAAGGATGTTGCCTGGATTGGGGAGCATGCCTTATGTGAATAGGTTGAGTGAACTCGGCCTTTTCTCCTTGGAGCGACGGAGGATGAGAGGTGACCTGATAGAGATGTACAAGATAATGAGAGGCATTGATTGTGTGGATAGTCAGAGACTTTTTCCCAGGGCTGAAATGTTTGCTACAAGAGGACACAGGTATAAGGTGCTGGGGTGTAGGTACAGAGGATATTTCACGGGTAAGTTTTTTTACTCAGAGTGTGTTGAGTGCGTGGAATGGGCTGCCGGCAACGCTGGTGGACGTGGATATGATATGGTCTTTGAAGATACTTTTAGATATGTACATGGAGCTCAGTAAAATAGAGGGCTATACTTAAGCCTAGTAATCACTAAGTTAGATAGATAGATAGATAGATAGATAGATAGATAGATAGATAGATAGATAGATAGATAGATAGATAGATAGATAGATAGATAGATAGATAGATAGATAGATAGATAGATAGATAGATAGATAGATAGATAGATAGATAGATAGATACTTTATTCATCCCCATGGGGAAATTCAACTTTTTTTCCAATGTCCCATACACTTGCTGTAGCAAAACTAATTACATACAATACTTAACTCAGTAAAAAAATATGATATGCATCTAAATCACCGTCTCAAAAAGCATTAATAGCTTTTAAAAAGTTCTTAAGTCCTGGAGGTAGAATTGTAAAGCCTAATGGCATTGGGGAGTATTGACCTCTTCATCCTGTCTGAGGAGCATTGCATCGATAGTAACCTGTCACTGAAACTGCTTCTCTGTCTCTGGATGGTGCTATGTAGAGGATGTTCAGAGTTATCCATAATTGACCGTAGCCTACTCAGCGCCCTTCGCTCAGCTACCGATGTTAAACTCTCCAGTACTTTGCCCACGACAGAGCCCGCCTTCCTTACCAGCTTATTAAGACGTGAGGCGTCCCTCTTCTTAATGCTTCCTCCCCAACACGCCACCACAAAGAAGAGGGCGCTCTCCACAACTGACCTATAGAACATCTTCAGCATCTCACTACAGACATTGAATGCCGCCAACCTTCTTAGGAAGTACATTCGACTCTGTGTCTTCCTGCACAAGGCATCTGTGTTGGCAGTCCAGTCAAGCTTCTCGTCTAACTGTACTCCCAGATACTTGTAGGTCTTAACCTGCTCCACACGTTCTCCATTAATGATCACTGGCTCCATATGGGGCCTAGATCTCCTAAAGTCCACCACCATCTCCTTGGTCTTGGTGATATTGAGACGCAGGTAGTTTGAGTTGCGCCATATCACAAAGTCCTGTATCTGTTTCCTATACTCCTCCTCCTGTCCATTCCTGACACACCCCACTATGGCCGTGTCATCAGCGAACTTCTGCACATGGCAGGACTCTGAGTTATATTGGAAGTCTGATGTGTACAGGGTGAACACAAATCTGTGGACCGAAGGGCCTGTGTTCAGCTGAAGGTTTTCTTTGGTTCTATATTTCTATGTAACATTACGGAATGTCAGTGCGGCTGTCTTTTGATGGAGATGGTTACTGCCCGGCACTCATGCTGTAAAATGGTGATCACTTCCTGAATGCAGGCTTGGGCTCCCTCATTAACTGAAGAATTATGAATTACACATCGAATAGTCTTCAAGCAACATACAGCGATAATGGAATTAAGGTAATTGATGATGCAACTGAATATGGATGGGCTTAGGTCATTGCCCTGAGAAATAAGAGTAATGATGTTCATCATTCTGAGACATTGATGCCTGTCTGGTTAATAACATAGAGCGCCAATGAATCTCAATGAGAACAGAGTCACTCAGGGGTATAACGCACTTGATTTTCTAATACCACTCATGGCTGAATAGATCAGATCTAGGACAAGACAATCACTGTTTGTGAGCTCCAGGGAGAGTGATCTGAAATCGTGTATCCTTGTCTCTCATTAGTTAGATATTAAGAAAGTTATCAGATTTCTATTTCGGTTGCCAAGACCGGCTGTGGTTAGCAGGTTTCCCTCCGTGAAGTGTCACATTGAAGCCGGTTGGCCCAATTTACAATCTGACTGTTTCATATTCATCCTGTATCAACGAAATGAGGTGAATCTGCTCGGCGGTTCAGCCAAGATTTCAAATCAGTTTCAGACTGAATGCCTGTTCAAAGTCCAGATATGCAGCCACAGTTCTTATTTCACATTGATAAATACAGCAGGTGAGAGACGAAAACGTGACACTGAACCTGTAGTTCCCAGTGCTCCCCACATTAACAGCTGAAACCAGATCTGCGAGAGACAAGTCAGAGATCAAAGTCTCCATTCCCATGTAGAACTCGTAGAATGTGCAGGAGATTAATATTGATGACTATTCCCTCTGATACCTGCAGTTCGGTGGCAATACATTAAATACACTCACCTCATTTTCTTCTCTACTGAAATGTCCCTCCTCTGTCAAAATTATACCGATTCTCTCAACCTTTTCTTCAATCGCTTGTTTGAGTCTGTCTCTGTAGAACTTTGTCAGTTGGTACAGTCGATATTCCTCGCCCTCTGCCAGGAGGTCGGAGATTGTAAACTCTGGCTCTGTGAATATAAAAAGGAAACTGTAGACTTGAACTCAGATATCCCTCGTCTCCACCGCTCTCACCCAACTGAACAAAAACAAAAAAAAAACATGACTTGAACCTGCTCACAGACACAAAAACGGTTTAATTCCCCATCTCCAACACTGGCCTTAAAACCGAACCCACAATATCCTGGGCATTAGGTTCATAGTAGGACCACATGTAATACAAACCAGTGCATCCCCCATCCCACCCACTCACCTATTTCAGTTCTGGATGGGCAATCAATGTTGGGACTGTCGGTAATATTCACTTCCCAGAGATACTCTTTCCATCCTGGCGAATACATTTCCCCTGATTCACATCCCGGAAATACCCTTCTCATCTGGATAGCTGCATTTCCTCCAATACACATCCTAGAAATCCTCACAGCAGGTAGTACATTTACTGCAGTGGGGTAACGGCTGCCCACTACACCACATGTACCACACCTACACATTCCCACTCTCATCTGACAACCTTCCAACAAGGCCTCACCTTTACCCTCCTCCCTGCCATATTCTAAGAAACCCTCGCCCTCATATTTCACTCACCTGCTCCTTGTTGGGGACTTGACAATTCCATGTTCAATGAACTTCCGAGCTGACAGGCAGTCGCCTCACTTGTGCTGGTTCCAAGGTCCTGATCGGTGTCGCTGACGTCACTGTCTCTGGGCTGAATTTGCTCCTCCTCCTCTGCGGCGAGACCACTTTCCATTGGGACATCGCTCTCAATCTGACCCTGATTTGGTACCTTGCTTCCCGTGTCCCGGCCATCTTCCCTCGATGATCCGCCTGGTAAAATCCTCTTCAGTCCTATCGCTGCTCGTTTCAATTTCCCAACTGAAATAAGTGATGAATTGCAGGTTATACCAATATGATTTATGAGCAAAGCTGATTCAGATTGCAATGGAGCTGAGACTCTGTCTGACCGGATTTGGAGTGGAACTGTGCTGGGTAATGTGAACCGTACATCCTGCCAGGTGACCATCCCAATAACCCGGTGTCTGGACACATTTACTCCCAGTAAAATAACAGGATAGACACAGTCATACTGATAACTGAATTCACAGCAGTTGAAAACAAGGATGACCACAGGATCTTAATGCGTCGGTTTCCGGTGATTCTGGGAACTATCACTGTGATTATCTTCCACAAGCTAAATTCTCCTGGGTCACTTAGTGTCCAGTAGTCTGTGTCACACACAGACCAGCAACGGAGTTACACATGGTCCACTCTGTTGAATCACACATTCTCTAATCTCCTTGTCACACAAAATCCAGTCCCCTTGGTCACAGACTGACCATTCCCTTGAGAGGCACATCGTCCGGTCCCCTGGGTCACAGACTGACCATTACCTAGAGATCTATGCTGACCGCTCCCCCGGTTCCCTTCTTATCCCCCACCTGATGATCGTCATGTAACGACTATGCAAGTCATTGGCAAAGTCTCACTTAGAGAGCTTTGTGTGTAGTTGCAGTTGCTATCTCTAGGATGGAGGCGATTAAGTTGGAAAGTGTGTAGTGGAGAATGACCACCAAGGTACTGGAGTAGGCTGTTGTTTTTTGTGTGATATGGTTCGGCTGGGACAGTTTGCCCTGGAGCTCAGGAGCTTGAAGGGTGACCTTACACACGTATGTGAACATAAAATAATCCAGGACATAGATAGTGTAGAGGTTCATGTTTTTTTTTCCCAGGGCAGGGGAGTCTGAGACTTGAGTCTTTTAAAAGAAATTTAAAAGGGACCAAAGGGGCATTTTTCACGTGGTGTCAGACGGGTGTAAATTACGTGCAGACAGAGGAGTCTGCAAACACTAATAAAATTACAAAGTTGACAGCATGCGGGCAGGAAAAAGGATAGAAGAAGCTTACAAGGGAAATTTGGGAAAGGCTGCAGGAAAATTGGGCAAGCTCAGACATTTAGATCAGCAAGAATTAGATGGGCCGAATGACAGGTTACCAGGCTGTCACATCTTTTTATTACAGCTGGAATCACAGATTTAAGCACAATCACAATGTCTATAGGTGACAGAGACATTTGGTCATTGGTTATACCGGGTTTTCCAGCAGAGATCCTGGGAATTTAAATTCAGGTAGAAGATCATCTCAAGGGGGAAATAACTCGAGTTCACCATTTCTCTACAACCCAGACATTCACTGGGGTATTAAAACTCCGAAGCAGATCACAAATGTATCTACAATGAGCTGCCTCCTGATCCTCAGCCATTCCCAACACCGGCAATGATCTCCGCTCTGCTACTGAAAACATATTTCGGAGACACCCCTCTTCTCCTTTGCGCAACATCCATTTAAAACCCAGGGGCTCTTGTTAGCTTTCTTTCCAAACCCTGAAATGCTGTGTTAACACACAATCTCTGAAAACCCGGAAATGTTCCTATCATCTGGCGTTCAGTTTTATAAGTGAAAGTTGGCGATGTCTTACACATCAGGGCCTGTCTGGAGGTGAAACGGTCACTGACCCTGAACATTTACATAACCACAAGACCGCTGTCGCACTCCCGTATGCGTTTCACTCACAACCACCTGATTTAGAAGCCCCTGTTCCTTTCATTCAGCTGAAGGTTTGCCTGGTGAGCGGAGTCATTCGACCATTACCGGTGTCAGGTCCCTGCGCTGGAACTGTTGGGTTGATCAATTACTCAAGGCCGCTTTACAAGTGGGATAAATGACACTGCCTGATGAAACTTTTCTGTGCACTGTTAACACCTGTGTCAGTTTCTTCATCTGAACTACTGTGTACAAACGCGACAAAAGTTTAATTCAAAAATCCCAACGTATCATACCTGTGTCCATTCTGATTCTGACTGACGATTGTTGATCGTCGTCGTCTTGTTTACATCCTGGTCCCGGTTCTGGAAAGCTCCACCTGCTGGTGATGCTGTGAATTACACAACAAGCAGACAGTGAATCAGAGAGAGTACGATTACTTTGCAAATATGACAGTATCTTCATCCCCTGTATCAGAGGAGCAGTTGGCTTGGGTACCAAGCATTCCCCATTAACAACACCTTCCACACGATGTCTATGTCTTTCCGCTGATACCTGGCGCATCTACTGACAAACTCACAGAGCAATAGAGTCCAAATTCAGAGTGTTCGGACCAAGGAGACATTGCCAACCACAGTGCCCACTGAGATGATCACAATTTTCTGTGCTGGGCCCATTTCCCTTCTAGCCTTTTCACTCCATCTACACATCCCAGCTGCTTTTTGAATTATGCGACTGCGCCTGTCTCATCCACTTCCTCTGGCTGTTTCCTCCACATAATCCCCAATATCTGCATGAATCCGTTGAAGCTCGGGTTGGTTTTGCAATCTGTTTACCACCCCCTGTCCATTTTGATCCCGTATATGCTACGATAAACTTCTCTGTGAACAACAACTACTAATGTTGTGCATTCTGCGAACTTACCGAACAGCACAATATAATCATTTGCTTGAATCAGCTTTTGTGTCATATACTTAATGCGCTGTGGAGCAGGGTGTGGAATTACGTGCTGACTGATGAGAAGCCCAGGTTTATATGTGTGTTATCGACTGAATCTCGCTCACGGTGTGTTCACTTACTGTTTACACCCACTAAGTTCAGATACTCGGATTCGCTGGAACAGAAACAGAAGCTCAGCACCGAGTACACACAGAGACCGTACTGGGTGGGGAACGTTGTGATGTTTCAATACGTCCCTGGTCATGAGAGGATTTCCAGTGTTTCTACCTGTTCAATATTGTCTTTAAAACTGTGGCATTACGGACATGAATGCTTTTTTCTGTGTGTGTGTTTTTAAGGAAAACAGACATGCACCTGGCAGTGATATTTACAATGCAGAGATTACAGAATTAATTGGAACAATCTGCTTCTGCTGAATGTTGAGGAGGCCATTCGAGGGAGGGGTGAGGGAGAGGGGTACAAAGCGGGAGGGGGAAGAGAGGGGGAGAGAATGGGGGGAGAGAATGGGGGAGAGAATGAGAGGAGACAATGGGGGAGACTGTTTTCAACTGCTTTCAGTTCCTCCCAGAACAGGAACTATTTTGTTGACGACCCTGTCACGACGCCGCAGGATACTTTATTTCTCAACAAATATCCCAGTGATTTTACCAAACTACTACGGATACAATCAGCTACACCACCGTGTAAACTCAGGTCATGTCGAATTCTTCTCAATCACTGAAAAAAGCCAAGATCACAGACGTTTCCTCACAGGACAACTCACAAGGTGCAGATGTCTCTGTGTTAAACCTTCTTTTCCTAGATCTTTTCCTAGATTTCCTGGTGTTGCTCCGGATTGCCAACAACTTCAGATTTTCTCGTGTTTGTACATTAGCAACGTGCTCATTTTACCGTTCCCATCCTGATCTCTGTCCCTCTATTGTATTTTTGTTCGAATCGGTGTTTGTGCATATCCAATTGTATTAACTTCATTACTTACATCCCTCATATACATGAGAAGCAAAATTCTTTACGTTACGTCTCTGTTTAAATGTGCAATCTCCCACCTTCCCACACACTTCTGACAGAAGGGAATCAACACTGCAGGCGCTGATCCACAACAGGTCTCATCAACCGACTAGATAATGGAACCATCAACTCTTTACACCCTTCCCTCCGACCCCCCACCCCGCTATAAACTGCAGTGTGAGTAGTTCTCATAATTTCACCCTCTCCCAGCAGCTACCTACCGAAATGTCGTAAAGGGCAGACAAATAGTGTCGATTCCGCCTGCGATAGAATAAGCAAAGCGAATCCTCCGTTCCCTCGGTCGGGGATCAGTAAATCTCCGAGTGTGGGCGGATCGGCTTCCTGCTGTTGCAAGCAGTAGCCCGGGGACAGTTCCGAGATGCGGGAAGCTCGCACCCCACGAGCACTTGCTGTTGATTCGGAGCCGGGTTGAAAGTGCGGCGATTCCAATAACACCCCCAACTGCACCGGTTTCCCCCGGGACGTGCACAGGAAGTCGATGCAATCAATTAGTTGAAGGGAATTATTGATTCACTTAAAAGCGATTCGCCACAGTTCTGATATCGATCAGCACAATACGTTATCAATCCCATTCGTGTTCATAAAACTGGGTGACTGCCTTTGTGATGTTTATATTTCAGTATATAGAGCTTCTTACCTTGTACATCGGCTCCAGGTTCTGTTACCACCCTGTCCCAGTAATGCTGTGTTACGGGTTCTGTAAGTAATGAACACACCCTGGTTAATGTTCAGTCAGCTCCTGGTGATAATCATTAACTAAACTCACATCTTTATCAGCGGGTCTCTCCGTATCCTGTACAGGGTACGTTCTGTCTCCAACAAACATCCCCTGGAGGTGAAATGCGATCTCGATGACTTTGAGAGTGGAATGTTTGTTGGTGCCAGACGGTTCAGTTTGAATATCGCAGGAACTGCAGAACTCCTGGGTTTGTCAAGTTCAGCAGTCTCAGTTTTTCGGAGAATGGTGCTGGGAAAAATTCAGGCAGCGGCAATTCTGAGAGAGAAAAATCGTCTTAGTAATGAGAGAGATCGGTGGAGAAAGGCGGGACTGATTCAATCTGCCAGGAAGACGACAGTAACTCAAATAATCACGAACTACTGCACTGTGCAGAGAGGCATCACTGGACGCGTAACGTGTCAAACATTGAATTGGACGGGCTACGGCAGTAGAAGACCACGGATGTACAATCAGAGGCCGCATTATCAGGTACAGGGGGAGCACAATACAGTGCCTATAGAGATTTGTTATCAACAGCCAATGAGATTTAATTCAGCAAGTTTTATTTTAAATATCACTGACTGATACTTGCTGTCTTTACTAAAATAGCACACTCACTCCTGCAGAAAAATCAGGCGGATCCGCAAAGCCACACAGTTTGAAAAACAGTAAAGAAATGGTAGAAACACTAGAATTCCTGCCGTCACAAGGGGGCGTATTAACGCATCGTAACGTTGCCCACTCAGTACAGTCTCTGTGTTTACTCTGTGCTGAGCTCCTGATTCTGTTACCAGCGAATCCGAGCACCGGAATTCTGTGGACCCAAACAGTAAGTGAACACACTCTGGCCAATATTTAGTTGAGAACACACACATAAACCTGGACGTCACACTCATCAGCACGTAACTCCACATCCTGCTCCACCGCGCAATAACTAAACGACACAAAAACTCCTTCGAGCCAATGGTTCTGATGTGCTGTTCGATCCAGGCTTAATTTTGTACCTCAGTAGACGGTGACAAAGATTACATACTGTATCTCACGACAAATCGATCTGCTCCAGGGAGCAACCGCGACCCGAATCCTGGCTCAGATCGGGTCGTGTCATCGCATTAAATTATTGTTTACTTTGGATCCAATTTACTGTCAGACTATAAACTTCAGTGACAGCTGAGGGCAGAAATCGCTGTGGGCTTATAGGAAAGACACAGTAGCAGGACAGGCCATGTGAACTCTGGTGAAAAGATATGATTTTGGAATCATTTTTTCTTTTGAACACAGGACATTCCCTTTCACAAGATTTAACTATGCCCCGGCAGCCTGGAGCAGCACTGATCTCAGAGTCAACAACTTTATAAAGCAATCTGAAATATTTGTCCAGAATGGGGCCATTACATAAACGGGCAAGGCAGCAACTGTGTGGAGATAACAAACTGGAGATAACTAGGTCCAAAAGAGTACAGCAAGATAATAATGGATTTCACCTTCAGATTCTTGTTCATTTACTGGAAATAAATAATCTTATCAATCAGATGACTTTCATGACTGATGGGTCTATTTACGTTACTACGGTCGGCGTGTTTCCCCGCTCTCATCTTTACTTTACAAATACCTGAGATGTTTCTCCTTACAGAATGATGAAAACCCCTTTAACATTAAATTCACTGGATGTGTTTTTGTCAGCCAGAGGATGCAGATGGGAGATCTAATTACATTCATATTCCGCATTCACTGTGACCATCGCAGATCTGTCGGTGATCTCAGCGCCTCAATCCTGTAACATCTCACTCACGTGTGCATCAAGCGCCATTACACTGCAGGATTACAAAGACTCTGTTTTTCCTGAACGTGGAGGACGATCATTCAAATGACGTACTAGACTCTAGGCGAGGGACAAATGCATTTCATCTGACTTCAACTGTTGGTGCCCATTTTGAGTTCCCACCCCGCCCCAACCCCCACCGGAACAGAAACCATTTTCTCTGCATCCCTGTAAAAACTCCGTGGGTTCTTTTATGCTGCATCAACATATATAGAACCTGTCATGTATACAGTCTGTCGTGTATACAATCTGTCATATATACAATCTGTCATTTACAAAATACGCCATGTACTGTATACAACCTGTCATGTATAAAATCTGTTATGTATAAAGTGTGTTATGTATGCTATCCGTCATGGACACAATCTGTCTTGTACACAATCCGTCAAGTATACAATCCGCCATGTATACAATCTGTCGTGCGTATAATCTGCCACATATACAATATGTCATGTCTACAATCCAGTCTCCACTCATTCATCTAACACCACATTATGTAACTATTTCTAACCGGAAAAGTTCTAAATGTATGAAAACAAGCCAAGATCACAGAGGCTCCCTCACAGGAAAACCCACATGGTCCAGTATCGATCTCCTAATCCTTATTTGAATTGCAACCTGCCCTGTTCTGTGCTATTATACCCGTCAAAACAGACTGTGCCGGCCCTATGCTTGAGAAGGGAAAACTCAGGCAAGTCACGAAATTGGAGCTCAATGCACTTTCCTCAATGGCAGCTAAATTGCGGGAAAATGTTTGTAAGGGATAGAATTTACTCGCTTCTGAAAAAAAGCAACAATTGGCACGAAAGGAGAGAGAAAATAAGCAGAGCGAGTCAGACATAGAGAAACAAACATACACACACATACAGAGCCATACAGAGACATACAGACAGAAATCCACAGAGACACGGAGAGAGGCACGGAGGCAGAGAGGCAGAGAGAGACAGCGAGAGGGAGATACACACAGATATAGAGATACACAGAGAGAGAGATACACAGAGAATACACAGAGAGAGGGAGATAAACAGAGAGAGATACAGAAAGAGAGAGATACATAGAGTGGAGGTACAGAGAGAGAGAGAGAGAGAGAGAGAGAGATACAGAAAGATACACAGAGAGAGGGAGATACAGAGAAAGAGAGAGATACAGAGAGAGATACACAGAGAGAGATACAGAGAGAGATGCACAGAGAAAGAGATACACAGAGAGAAGAAGACACAGAGAGTGAGAGATACAGAGAGAGAGATACTGATGAACAAGGACTCCTAGATCTCTTTGTATTTCTCCCTTACCTAACTCTACACCGTTCATATAATAATCTGCCTTCCTGTTCTTACTCCCAAAGTGGATGACCTCACACTTATTCACATTAAACATCATCTGCCAAGTATCTGCCCACTCACTCAGCCTATCCAAGTCACTCTGAATTCTCCTAACATCCTCATCACATGTCACACTGCCACCCAGCTTAGTACCATCAGCAAACTTGCTGATGTTATTCTCAATGCCCTCATCTAAATCGTTGATGTAAATCGTAAACAGCTGTGGTCCCAATACCGAGCCCTGTGGCACCCCACTAGTCACCACCTGCCATTCCGAGAAACACCCATTCACCGTTACCCTTTGCTTTCTATCTGCCAACCAGTTTTCTATCCATGTCAATATTTTCCCCCCAATGCCATGAGCTCTGATTTTACCCACCAATCTCCTATGTGGGACCTTATCAAATGCCTTCTGAAAATCGAGGTACACTACATCCACTAGATCTCTCTTGTCTAACTTCCTGGTTACATCCTCGAAGAACTCCAATAGAATAGCCTCGGAAGGCAGTGGAGGCCAATTCTCTGGATGCTTTCAAGATGGAGCTAGATAAGTATCTTATGGATAGTGAAATCAAGGGATATGGGGACAAAGCAGGAACCGGGTATTGATAGTAGATGATCAGCCATGGTCTCTGAATGGCGGTGCAGGCTCGAAGGACAGAATGGTCTACTTCTGCACCTATTGTCTATTGTCTATTGTCAGAGAGAGAGGGAGATACAGAGATACAGAGAGATACACAGAGAGAGTTACAAAGAAAGCTATATACAGAGGGAGGCAGAGAGAGAGAGATACACAGAGAAAGGGAGATACAGAGAGAGACACACACACAGAGAGGGAGATACACAGAGAGAGGGAGATACGTAGAGAGAGAGATACAGAGAGAGAGAGAGAGTGACAGATACACAGATTGCGTTAGGTGGGACGAGCTGAGGGTAAGCGTTCGGCACGGACTAGAAGGGCCAAGATGGCCTGATCCTGCTGTAATTGTTCTATGGTTATAAAAGCTGATTGAAGCAAATTATTCTATTGTGCTATTCGGTCCAGGCTTCCTATTGTCCCTCAGTGCACGGTGACACAGATTACATCCAGTATCTGTCCACAACTCGATCCGCTCCAGGGAGCAACCGCGACCCGCATCCCGGCTCCGTTCAGTCGGTGTCATCACACTAATTCATCGCAACACGCTCAGAATGCTGGGGAAACTCAGTAGGCCAGGCGACATCTATGGAAAACAGGACAGTCGACGTTTTGGGCCGAGACCCTTCGGCAGCACCACTTTGCGGAACACCGACACTTTGACCGCCAGAAAAAAAAGCGGAATCTCCCAGTGGCCAGCCATTTTAATTCCACTTCCCATTCCCAGTCCAACATGTCGATTCCTGGTCTCCGCACTGCTGTGGTGAAGCGACACTCAGACTGGAGGAGCAACACCTCATGTTACGTCTGAGTCGCCTATAACCTGATAGCATGAACATCGATTTCTCAGACTTCAGGTAATACCGCCCCCCCTTCACCATTCCCCAATCCTCTCTCTCTCTCTCTGGCCTTATCTACTTGCCTGCCCATCGTCTCCTTCGGGTGCTCTTCCCTGCTTTTCTTTTTCCAGGCCTTCTGTCCTCTCCTATCAGATTCCCACTTCGTCAGCCCTGTATCTGTTTCACCAATTTCCCAGCACTTTACTTAATCCCTCCCCCTCCCTGTTTCACCTATCATTTTCCGCGACTTCCTCTACTCCCCTCCCCCTCCTTCTAGCTCTGACCTATCATCTTTTTTCTTTCTCCAGTCCTGATGAAGGGTCTTGGCCAGAAACTTCGACTGTACTCTTTTCCGTAGATGCTGCTTGGCCTACTGAGTTCCTCCAGCGTTTTGTGTCTGTTGCTTGTATTTCCAGCATTTGCAGATTTTCTCTTGTTTGGCATTAATTTATTGTATGCATGGGGATCAATTTATTTTCAGATTATAAATCGTAGCGACAGCTGGAGGCAAAGACCATTGTGGGTTTACTGGAAAAACACAGCAGCAGAACAGGAACTGTCAACTCCGGTGAAAAGTTATGATTTTGGAATAATATTTTCTTTTCAACATTGGATCTTCAATTTCACCAGATTTAACTGTTTTCCCACTGCCTGGACCTCCACTGATCTCAGAGTTAGCTCTTTTATAAAGCAAACTTCAATATTTGTCCTCTATGGGACCATTCCAATAACGGGCAAGGCAGCAGCTGTGTCCACATTACAATCTGGAGATAACCACTCCCTAAAGAGTACAACAGGATAAGAATGTATTTCACCTTCAAATTAGTGTTCACTTACTGGAAATAAGTAAACTGATCAAACAGATAAAATTCTGAATAATGGGTCTGTTTACTTTCCTCACGTTGGTGTGTTTCCCCACCCTCACACATACTTTACAAATAGCTGAGCTGATTCCCTTTACTGTGTGCTGAAAATCCCTTTAAATTTTCATTTTCATTTTAAAATCTGTTTACTAATTATTATTGAAGATTGACAAAAAGGTACAGTAAGTCAATATGTCATAATGTGCAATTAGGAATTAAATTAGCAAATAACTGATTAACAAAGCTAAGCAATTTATCAAAAATAATAAGAACAGTAAAGTGTTAAGAATATCTCTATAAAGATAAAGAAGAAAAAAAGAACCGCTGCTAACTAAACAAAAACCCTACGAACTAAAACAAAGCCAAAAAGAAAACCCATTGAGAGCACACCCCAGAGCTATACATCATACGATCTTCCATAAAAAAGAACCCATCAATCCGCCAACTCAAATCCATTTAAAGAAAAATTGGAATGAAAGCATATTAATTAACTCAAATCAGATAATAGTAGCGGCGAATGAATCCCACCTTTTCTCAAAATCGAATCGAGGATCAAAAGTTCGACTTCTATTTTTTTTCCAAACTAAGACATAGCATCACTTGAAGAAACCATTGTATCAAAGTAAGTGTAAAAGCATCTTTCTATTTCAGCAAAACAGCCCTTCTGGCCAATAATGTAACGAATGCAATTACATGTCCGTCTGATGGAGGAATACCATGAATATATTGAGGGATTATACCAAATAAAACTGTCAATTTATTAGGCGGTAAATTAATTTTAAAGCTTTTGAAATTGTAGAGAAAATAGATTTCCAAAAACGTTTCAATACAAAACACGAGCAAAATATATGTGTCAATGTGGCTGTCTCGGTTATACATCTGTCACACTGACTATCAACATTAGGAAACATTTCAGACAGTCTCTCCTTTGTCAAATAGTAAAGATGTACAATTTTAAATTGAATTAAAGAGTGACTGGCACAAATCGAAGAAGAGTTAGCCAACTTCAAAATCCGCAATCAATCTTCTGTTATCAAGGTCATGTTAAGCTTTCTCTCCCAATCTTGCTTAATCTTAAGTGAAGGGTAATTGTGTTGTTGTAACAATAAATTATACATTTCCCCAATAAAACCCTTCACTAAAGGATTCATTTTAAAAACATTATCTAACAGGTCAGAATCTTCTATATATGGAAAAGTACTTTAGTATTTTTGTAAGAAGTGACTGACCTGAAGATATTACAAGAAATGTGAATATGATAGAGAGTATTTAGTTTCTAATTTCTGAAAAGACATCAGTCAGCCATCTTGGAACAAATCCGTGGAGGAACAAACCCCTTTGTTCCTCCAAAAAAAAAGTAGGATCTCTTAATGAAGGTTTAATTAAATAATTTCAATAAATTAAATTAAAAAGTTTAACTTTTTGAAGATTAAAAAATTACGAAACTGGAACCAAATTTGTAATGACTGCTTAATCACAGGATATAAACTTAAATTAGTAATCTTGACCAGTTGTACAGACAAAGAATTTCCTAATAATGAGGTTAAATGAAACTGTTTCACAGCATTCAATTCCAAATCAGCCCAAGGTTCATCTTTATCAGCCCCATATAGCCAAAAGCACATCTAACGTATATTAACAGCCCAATAATACATTCTTAAATAAGGCAAAGCAAGACTTGCATCTTTTTTAAAATTTTTGGAAATGATATTCAGCAATTCTTCGTTTTTGCATTATTCCAAACAAAAGTTGAAATAATGGAATCAACTTGATCGTAGAACTTCTTAGTTAAAAAAGGGATATTTTGAAATACATGTAAAAATTTTGGTAAAATCATAATTTTAATTGCATAAATTCGACCGACTAACGAAAGTGTAAGTGGACTCCATATACAAAATAATTGCTTCATAAAATCCACTAAAGGAACCAAATTAGCTTTATAAAGATAATTATAATTTTAGTGATAATAATACCTAAATATTTAAATGTCCGTAACTCTGAAAGGAATGTCATCATATATAGAAGCAGGATCATTTAGAGGAAATAATTCACTTTTATGAAGGCTTAGTTTATATCCTGAAAACTTTCCAGAATCATTTAATAGTTTCAATAAGCTAGGAATGGATTATTCAGGATTCAAAATATAAACTAAAAGATCGTCAGCATAAAGAGAGATCTTATGAACAGTCCCACTTATAAAAATTCCATGAATATCTTTAGCTTTACGAAGTGCAATAGCCAAGGGTTCCAGCATCGAAGTAGATAACAAAGGATATAACGGACATCCTTGTCTCATACCCAATGAAAGCCGAAAAAAAGATCTGCAAGTGCTAGTAATAACAGTAGCAATAGGGCTTTTATATATCATTCTAATCCACTTATTAAAATTAATACCAAAGCCGAATTTCTCTAAAACATTAAAAAAGTATCTCCATTCATTTCTATCAAATGCCTTTTCAGCATCAAGAGACACGACACATTGAGAAACCTTAAAGAAGGATGAATCTATAACATTTAACAATCTTCGGGCATTAGAAAAGGAATAACGGCCCTTTATTAAACCTAAACACGAGAAAATCTGCGGATGCTGGAAATTTAAGCCTTATAAAACCTGTTTGATCTTGAGAAATAATTATAGCTGAAGCATTTCCATCCAGTTAGCAAATATTTTTGAGAGAATTTTAACATCCACATTTAATAATGAACTAGGTCTATATGAAGCACAGTCAGTATAATCTTTATCTTTCTTAAGAATTAAAGAAATAGAAGCTTTATAAAATGTGCGAGGTAACTCTCCTATCAAAAAAGAATCTTTAAGTGTTCCCAACATATATGAACAGAGCAATTTTTCAAATTTTTACAAAATCCTACAGAATACCCATCCAGTCCAGGAGCTTAATGAGATTGCAATGAAAAATTAGCATTCTAAATTTCCCTTTCAGTAATAGAAGCATCAAGATTTTGTTGATCCTCAGCAGAAATTTGAGGAAAATCAATCTTTTGTAGAACCATATCCATTTTAGAGGAATCAGCTGGAAACTGAGATTTGTAAAGTTCAATATAAAAGTCTTGAATTTTTTTTAGTAATATTTTCATAATTGCATACTAAACTACCATCTCCCTGACGAATTTTTAAAATTTCTCTTTTAGCTCCAGCTGCTTTTAATTGAGATGCTTATAGATTGTTATTTTTATCTCTAAACACATAAAATTGACTTATCAATTTAAGTAAAATCCTTTCAATCGGATAAGTTAATAATAAATTACATTGTGATTGGAGTTCAGCTCTTTGTTTAAATAAATCAATGTTAGGACAGACTGCATAAATATTATCTAAGTCTTTAATTTGTTTTGAAATCACATCTAACTCTGTTTTTGTCTGTTTCTTAAGCTTAGCTGAGCAGGAAGTTATCTGACAGCGCAGATATGATGTAAATGTATCCCATATAATCAATTTTGAAACATCTCCCGTATTGTTAAAAAGAAAAAAAAAATCTTTTATCTGAGTCTCAACAAATTTGACAAAGTCTGGACTTGGTAATAAATTTTCTGGAAAACGCCAAGGCATCATTCAATTCAACAGCTAAACTTAAAGGCGCATGATCCGAAATGACTATAGCATCATATTCACATTTCTGGACTTTGGACTAAAATCGGGGATCAACTATGAAGTAATCGATTCTCGAATATTTTTGTGAACGTGAGAAAAAAAAGAATAATCTCAACCATTGTAATATAAATGTCCCCAAATTTCAACCCAGGCCAAAATCAGTTAGAAAAATATTAATAAGTGATGCAGAACAACTCGGAAGCCGCTGATTAGTTGAACTCTTGTCAATCAAAAGGTTTAAACAAAAGTTAAAATCACCACCCATTAACAACATATATTCTTTTAACTCCAGCAATAAAGCAAATACATTTTTTTAAAAAAAGAAGGATCATCTACATTAGGTCTATATAGTTTAACCAGAAGAATTTTTATATTGCAAATTGTTCCTTTAACAATTAAAAATCTACCATTAATATCTGACACAATATCTTCTTGGATGAATAAAGTATTAGATTTAACAAAAATAGATACTTCCTTTGTTTGATTTTGACACGTAGCTTGAAATTGAAGGCCCTTCCACATTTTAAAAAATCTATTTAGATCGCCCGTTATGATATGCGTATCTTGAACAAAAATTGTATCGGCTTAATGATTTTAAAAGTCTTTTTTTCGCTTAATAGGATGATTCCAATCACGTACATTCCAACTTACATCATTTATCTGTGTATTTGCCATAAAGAATATTCTATTTAACACATAAATGGAAGCATACCAGCGCAGGTAAATCAAAACTGGCGCTGCTAAGTACCACCATACACAAAATGAGCATGTTCCGGAACTCCGTAATGGGAAAAAAAATCCTCCCAAAAAAAAAAACTAAAATTAATCTTACAATTAATCTTGTAAATCAAAACTAACCCCAATCCTCCCACCACCCCAAAAAGCCCGAAAATCGGTTAAAAAAAAGCCGAAATGCATCCCCATAGAGAAAAAACGGAAGGGTCTCCGCGAGCTGCCCATTTTATTATAGTGGTTTAAAAAAGTTTTCCTTAATTCCTCCCGCCAGTTACAAAAAAAGACTAGATACGGCCTTAAAATAGAGGAGCCCTGCAAAGGGAAAAATATTTTGCTAAATATAAAAAAACTTTACACTACAAACCAACCCAACACTTTATCAAGTCATGTTAACTGGTTCCTCTGCTCACTTACAGGCCTTACTTCTAACATATATTTATATATATATATATATATGTATATATATATATATATATATATATATATATGTAATTTAAATATCAATTTACTTTAATGCCTTCCTTTACTTTACATAGTATTATTATACTGAAACAATGGATACTGGTAAGGCAAGGTAATCAGTAAAACATGGAACAGATTCCCAGCTGAAATGGTTAATACAAGTGATCAGAAGAAAGTACAGGGATCTCAGAGATGTTTTTTTCCCCTAGACCAGTGGGTCCGTGGAAAGATCTGCCATGTGTAGTCAGAGAGGCAGACACAACAGGGACATTCAAAACACTCCTAAATAGGCTCATCCTTTAACATTAAAATCACTAGATATATTTTTGCCAGCTAGAGGATGCTGATGGGAGATTTAATAAAGTTCACATGCTGAATTTACTGTGACCGATCTAGGTTTGTCTGTGATCTCAGCGCCTTAATCCTGCCTCTCACCAGTAACATCTCGCTCACTTGTCCTTCAAGGAACGTTACACTGCAGAAATTACAGAAATAATTGTAATAATCTGCTTTCAACTGTCTTCAAATGCTTTCAGTTCCTCCCACAACATGAACTATTTTGTCCACGTCCCTGTCAAGACGCCGCAGGATACTTTATGTCTCATCAAATATCCCACTGATTTTACCAAACTACTACGGATACAATCGAGTACATTGCTAATAAAAAAAACTGTAATGTATTCACCACCCTGTATACTTTGGTCATGTCAAATTCTTCTCAATCACTGAAAAGAAGCCAATATCACGGACGTTTCTTCACAGGACAACTCACAACGCGCAGATCTCTCTCTGTTAAACCTGTTAAAGATCTCTCAACTACCCACACACTTCTGACACAACGGAATCAACACAAGACGGTGATCCACAACAGGTCTCACCAACGACTCTGTAATGGAACCATCACATCTTTACACGTCCCCCCCCCCCCCCGCTATAATATGCAGTGCGTGTAGTTCTAATAATTTCGCCATCACCCAGTAGCTACCTAACGAAATGTCCTCAAGAATAGACAGGTAGTGTCGGTCCCGCCAGTGAAGGAATAAGCAAAGCAAATCCTCAGTTCCCTCGGCCAGGGATCAATAAAACCCCGAGTGTGGACGGATCGACTTCCTGCTGTTGGAAGCAGCAGCCCGCGGACGGTTCCGAGATGCGGGAAGCTCGCACCTCCGGAGCCTTTTCTGATGATTCGGAGCTGGGTTGAAAATGCAGCTTTTTCTATAACATTTCCAACAACACCGGTTTCCCGCGGGACATGCACAGGAAGTCGGTGCATGCAATTAGCTGAAGGGAATTATTAATTCTTTCAAAAGCGATTCGCTACAGTTGTATGATTGAACAACCCAATACGTTCTCAGTCTCATTTATCTGTTCACAAAAGTGGCTAAATGCCTTTGTGATGTTTATATGTCAGTAGATCGAGCTTCTTTCCGTGTACAGATTCTGTTACCACTCTGTCCCAGTAAGGCTGTGTTACGGGTTCTGTACGTAATGAACACACCCTGGTTAATGTTCAGTCAGCTCCTGGTGATAACCATTAACTAAACCCACAGGTTTATCAGCGGGTCTCTCCGTGTCCTGTTCCTTAGTAAAGAGTACGTTCTGTCTCCAACAAACATCACCAAGGAGGTGAAATGTGATCTGGATGACTTTGAGAATGGAATATTTGTTGGTGCCAGGCCGTTCAGTTTGAATATCGCAGGAACTGCAGAACTCCTGGGTTTGCCAAGTTCAACAGTCTCCGTTTGCGGAGAATGGTGCTGGGAAAAAGAAATCAATTAGCGGCAATTCTGAGAGCAAAAATGCCTTGGTAATGAGAGATTAGTGGAGAAAGACGGGTCTGATTTAATCTGCCAGGAAGGCGACAGTAACTCAAATAATCACGAACTACTGCACTGTGCAGAGAGGCAACACTGGACGCGTAACTTGTCGAACATTGGACTGAATGGGCAACGGCAGTAGAAGACCACGGACATACAATCAGTGGCCGTATTAATAGATACCGGATTAGCACAATACAGTGCACATAGACATTTGTTATCAACAGCCAATGAGATTTAACTCATAAAGTTTTATTTTAAATATCACTGACAGATACTTGTTGTCTTTGCTGGAATAGCACATTCACTTGTGCAGAAAAATCAGGCTGATCCGCAAATCCACACAATTTTAAAGACAGTGATGAAATGGTAGAAACACTAGAATTCCTGCCGTCATAAGGGGGCGTATTAACACATCGTAACGTTACCCACCCAGTGCCGTCTCCGTGTTTACTCTGCGCTGAGCTCCTGATTCTGTTTCCAGCGCATTCGAGCACCGGAATTCTGTGGGCCCAAACAGTAAGTGAACATACTCTGGACAATATTTAGTTGAGAACACACACATAAGCCTGCACTCACACTCATCAGCACGTAACTCCAGACCCTGCTCCACAGCGCAGGAACTAAACGACACAAAAACTCCTTCGAGCCAATGGTTCTGATGTGCTATTCGATCCAGGTTTAATTTTGTAGCTCAGTAGACGGTGACAAAGATTACGTACTGTATCTCACGACAAATCGATCTGCTCCAGGGAACAACCGCGAACCGAATCCTGGCTCAGATCGGGTGGTGTCATCGCATTAATTTATTGTTTACTTTGGAACCAATTGACTGTCAGACTATAAACTCTCGTGACAGCTGAGGGCAGAAATCGCTGTGGGCTTATAGGAAAGACACTGCAGCAGGATGGGCCATGTGAACTCTGGTAAAAAGTAATGATTTTGGAATAATCTTTTGAACACTGTACATTCCTTTTCGCCAGATTTAGCTGTGCCTCGGCAACCTGGAGCAGCACCGGTCTCAGAGTCAACAACTTTATAAAGCAAACTTAAATATTTGTCCACAGTGGGGCCATTACAATGATGGGCAAGGCAGCAGCTATGTAGTGATTACAAACTGTTGATAACCACGTCCAAACGAGTGCAACCTATTTCACAAACAGATTAGTGTGCACTTACTGGGGAAAAATAACCTTATCAATCAGATGACTTTTATGACTAATGGGTCTATTTACGTTACTCCCGTCCTTGTTACCCAGCTATTCCCGTTACTTCACAAATACCTGAGCTGTTTAAGAAGAGGAAGTGCTGGCGCTATTAAGGAATATAAAAGTGGATGAGTCTCCGGGACCTGACAGGATATTTGTTAGGACCTTAAGGGAAGTTAGTGTAGAAATAGCAGGGGCTCTGACAGAAATATTTCAAATATCATTACAATAGGTGGTGGTGCCAGAGGATTGGCGAATTTTTCAAGTGGTTCCATTGTTTAAAAAGGTTTCTAAGAGTAAACCTAGCAATTACAGGCCTGTAATTTTGAGGTCAGTGGTGGGTAAATTAATGGAAAGTATTCTTAGAGATGGTATATATAATTATCTGGATAGATAGGGTCTGATTAGGAGTAGTCAGCATGGATTTGTGCGTGGAAGGTCATGTTTGGCAAATCTTATTAAATTTTTTTGAAGAGGTATCGAGGAAAGTTGATGAGGGTAAAGCAGGGGATGTTGCCTATATGGACTTCAGTAAGGCCTTTGACAAGATTCCGCACGGAAGGTTAGTTAGGGAGGTTCATTCGTTAGGTATTAATATTGAAGTAGTTAAATGGATTCAACAGTAGCTCGATGGGAGATGCCAGAGAGCAGTGCTGGATAACTGTTTGTCAGGTTGGAGGCCAGTGACTAGTGGTGTGCCTCAGGAATCTGTACTGGGTCCAATGTTTTTTGTCATATACATTAATGATCTGGATGATGGGGTGGTAAATTGGATTAGTAAGTATGCAGATGATACTAAGATAGGTGGCGTTGTGGATAATGAAGTAGGTTTTCAAAGCTTTCAGAGAGATTTAGGCCAGTTAGAAGAGTGGGCTGAAAGATGGCAGATGGAGCTTAATGCTGATAAATGTGAGGTGCTACATTTTGGTAGGACTATTCAAATTAGACATACATGTTAAATGATAGGGTATTGAGGAATGCAGTAGAACAGGGTGATCTAGGAATAACGGTGCATAGTTCCCTGAAGGTGGAATCTCGTGGATAGGGTGGTGAAGAAAACTTTTGGTATGGTGGCCTTTATAAATAAGAGCATTGATATAGGAGTTGGGATGTAATGTTAAAATTGCGCTGAGTAGGCTACGGTCAATTATGGAAAACTCTGAACATCCTCTACATAGCACCATCCAGAGACAGAGAAGCAGTTTCAGCGACAGGTTACTATCGATGCAATGCTCCTCAGACAGGATGAAGAGGTCAATACTCCCCAATGCCATTAGGCTTTACAATTCAACCGCCAGGACTTAAGAACTTTTTAAAAGCTATTATTAATGCTTTTTGAGATAGTGATTTAGATGCATATCATATTTTTTACTGAGTTAAGTATTGTATGTTATTAGTTTTGCTACAACAAGTGTATGGGACATTGGAAAAAAAAAAGTTGAATTTCCTCATGGGGATGAATAAAGTATCTATCTATCTATCTATCTATCTATCTATCTATCTATCTATCTATCTATCTATCTATCTATCTATCTATCTATCTATCTATCTATCTATCTATCTATCTATCTATCTATCTATCTATCTATCTATCCTATCTATCTATCTATCTATCTATCTATCTATCTATCTATCTATCTATCTATCTATCTATCTATCTATCTATCTATCTATCTATCTATCTATCTATCTATCTAATTGTACAAGGGATTGGTGAGACCAAATTTGGAGTATTGTGTACAGTTCTGGTCACCGAATTATAGGAAGGATGTCAACAAAATAGAGTACAGAGAAGATTTACTAGAATGTTGCCTGGGTTTCAGCACCTAAGTTACAGAGAAAGGTTGAATAAGTTAGATCTTTATTCTTTGGAGCGTAGAAGTTTGAGGGGGACTTGATAGAGGTTTTCAAAACTATGAGGGGGGATAGATAGAGTTGACTTGGATAGGCTTTTTCCATTGAGAGTAGGAGAAATTTAAACAAGAGGACATGAGTTGAGATTCAGGAGGTAAAAGTTTAAGGGTAACACGAGGGGAACCTCTTTACTCAGAGAGTGGTAGCTGTGTGGAACAAGGTTCCAGTAGAAGTGGTAGAGGCAGGTTCGATATTGTCATAAAAAATGGATAGGTATATGGGCAGGAAAGGAATGGAGGGTTATGTGCTGAGTGCAGTTCGGTGGGATTAGGTGAGAGTAAGCATTCGATACGGACTAGAAGGGCTGAGATGGCCTGTTTCCGTGCTGTAATTGTTATATGGTTATATGTGAGGTGATGGACATTCAAATGAAGTAGAACTTGTACAATGAAAGGCAAGGCGCTGACAAGTCAGTTCACTGAAAGGCAGGATGGTGAAAAAAAGCGTTTAGCATGCTAGCCTTCATCAGTTATGGTGTAGAGTTTAAGGGCGGTGCTTTATTTGCAGTTACATAAATTGTTGTTGAGACCACTTTTGAATATTTTGTACAATTTTGGTTACCCTGTTATAGGAAAGACGCTGTCAAGTTGGAGAGGGTGCAGAAGAGATTTAGGAGGATGTTCTTTGGACTAGAGGGCCTGGGTTACAGAGAGGTTGGCCATGCTGGACCTTTATTCCTTGGAGAATGAGAGGTGACCTCAGAAGTTTAAAATCACAAGGGGTATTGATAACGTGGATTGTCATTATTGGAGAGTTGGAGAGTCCAACATAAGAGGTCACAGATAGAAGAGAAAGAGGGGAAACATTGAAAAGAGAAATTGGGATAACTTCAGTACACAGAGGACCGTGAGTACACGGAAGAAGCTACTAAAGGAAGTGGTTGAAGTGGGATCAACTGCAACATTTAACCGGCATTCGGACGGGTACATGGAAGGGAGAGACTTGGAGAGTTATGGGCCAAACAAAACAACTGGGACTAGCAGGGAGAATGCTCTGGTTGGTATGGACCAGTTGAGCCGAAGGGCCTGTTTAGATCGCATTACTCTAGGATTCCATAATTCTAAAGTGACACAAGTTGCATCCCAGTGCAAATAGTTTTACTTGTACACATCGTTCTGCTGTCAGTCACTGGCATCTTTTCAGGGCTCCTGGCATCCAAGGTTTTACTCATACACATTGTGGATCATGCTAACTATCTGCCCTGTTCTGCTATCAGTTATCTGTGCTTTCTCTGGGCTCCTGGAGTCCAAGGTTCACTGCTCTTCATGAAGCGTAAATTCCTGCCGTAGGTGATGCTGGTGCCGTTTTCCTTCAATAGATATGGGCCTGCGATGGCTTCGCTGTCTTGTCACAATTGCATACTGCTGAATGTCTGGGTGGAATAAGCCTTGCCTTTGGGACTAGTTATGCCTTAGTTGTAGCCTTCCATAAAGTGGCTTGACCAATGGATGGCAGCGTGGGTGGGCCACTGCTAATTTAACTTTGAATACAATTCTCTGGTTAAAATAGAAGCAGGAAGCCAAGGTCCTTGAGTATACTTCTCTTTGTTTCTCCTATTGAAGGCATACATAGACCTGGTTAAAATGCCATAAAAATCAGATGCTTTCAGTAGCTGTACTAACACGTTACCTTCCCTGCACTGCCATATATTCGGTTACTAATATAACAGATCAATAACAGATCATGTTCCATAGTATCAATAACCTGTGAACTCAAACTGAATGTTGAACGAGCTGGGGCCTTCCTCTTTAGAGCAAAGTGGGAGGAGAAGTGAATTGATAGAGGCGTATAAGCTGATAAGAGGTATAGATAATGGAGAGCCAACAACATTTTCCCAGGGCAGAAAGGGCTAATATGATGGGGCATAATGTTAAGGTGATTACAGAAAAGTTTAGGGGATTGTCAGAAGTAGTATTTTTTTTAAAAAGAAAATGGTGGGTGTATGGAATGCACAGCCTGGGTAGTGATAAGGGTAGATGCGTCAGTGAGATTTAAGAGGCTTTTAGATAAACACATGGATGAAAGAAAAATAGAGAGCTATTTGAGAGAGTAGGGATAAATTGATCTTGGAGCAGAATAAATGGTCGATTCAACATCATGGGCCAAAATGCCTGCATTGTGCTCTATTGCTCAATGTCTCAGTTCAGTTTAAGCACGAGAGGAGTGATGAGAGCTGTGAAGAGAGGTGGAATACGGCCGTTGGAATCATATATCTTTAAAGCCCAGAAAGAAACTATGCGATTTTCAGTTTAATGACAGAGATGGTATCCTATAGGTAGATTTGTTTTTCTGCTGGAATGGAATGCTTCAGGTCAATTAAACTTTCAACAGTGTGTAGGGCCCTGTCCATTACTTACCTCACCATCACTTTGAGGTCAATATTACAAAGCATTAGTGAACCTCATTACAGTTGAAACTTCCCATTCTTCTCAAGCATCATGTAAATGTAAAGTTTTCTTTGAATTAATCCATATTTGTTTCTCTGCTTCAGGTGAAAGATGAGAGGACACTGGCGATTCTATGAGAAAGTAGTGCTGGGTGTTTTGATTACTCTGGGATTGTTCTTCGTGTTCTGGGATAATGACCAACGTCGAGAGACTGATGATCTTGCAGAAACCTTTCATCGCAAAGATCTGCCCAAGGTTGTTACTGCTGATGCAACTAAATCAGTGCTCAAGTCAAAGTGCCACGCGAACACGACATTGTTGCACCTGTCCTCATCTGATCAACAGAAAGAGCACATAAAAAACTTCTTGATGTATAAACACTGTCGAGAATTTGACATGATTCAAAACGTCCCAGATAAATGCGGTGGTCCAGAAGGATCTCAGAATGTCTTCCTGCTCCTGGTAATCAAATCTGACCCTTTCAACCAGGATCGGCGGGAAATGGTAAGGAAGACCTGGGGCAGAGAACGCGAATTCAATGGGGTCCTAATTAAGAGAGTCTTTATCTCCGGTGTCTCCCCTGACCAAAAAGAAAGTAGGAAATTGAATCAGCTGTTAGCAATGGAAAACAGAGAACACGGAGATGTCCTACAATGGGATTTCTTGGATACCTTTTTCAACCTCACCCTCAAACAATACAAGATGCTGCAGTGGGTCAGTGAATTTTGCCCCAGTGCCAAATTCATCTTCAATGGAGATGATGATGTTTTTGCCAACACCGATAACATGGTTGATTACTTGCTAGGCATGAAGGTTCACCAACACCTGTTTGTGGGCCATCTCATTTATGGGGTTGGGCCCATTCGCCAGAAGTCGAGCAAGTATTATGTGCCAGAAATAGTGACCACTATCAAGTCGTACCCACCATACGTTGGTGGAGGGGGCATACTTATGTCTGTGTATACAGCTCACATCATTTACCACATAGCCCAAGAGCTTGAACTATACCCCATTGATGATGTATTTTTGGGGATGTGTCTGGCCAAGTCTGGACTAGCCCCACGCTCCCATAGCGGATTCAGGACAGCTGGAGTCAGGGTTCCTTCAACCCAAGATGACTCTTTTAATCCTTGCTATTACCGTGAGTTGCTGCTAGT
Source organism: Hemitrygon akajei (assembly GCF_048418815.1). Taxonomy (NCBI): domain Eukaryota; kingdom Metazoa; phylum Chordata; class Chondrichthyes; order Myliobatiformes; family Dasyatidae; genus Hemitrygon; species Hemitrygon akajei. The sequence continues at coordinate 3,802,268 of NW_027331940.1, forward strand.
GCACCGTTTTCGGCCTTTCGAACTGCTGTTGATGTGGGATGCGGTGCATGATGCTAATCTGAAGTGTGTTCATGCTTCCCAGAAGTCTGCACCCACGAAAAGGACCGCATGAGTCATGAGAGAATGTAGCAACTGTTGGAATGCAATGCAGTTTGTAAACGAGTGTTAATCAGTTGTTTATGCAATGTAAGAAGGTTAATTCCTAAATTATATTGGAGGATACATTAATTCATAGAGTTGGTGCCTTTCTACATTCTAAAAATGTTTGAAAAGCTGTCAGGTGTCATCACTCAGCCTAATTCTTACTGCACCCAGAATGACATTACAATATTGACAGGAGCATCACAATTTAAGTCAATTGTAAAGTTATTCCAAGTGAGCAGTCCTTGTTGCATTGCGTGCTGATGGGTTCAGCATGTTCACTTGGGGCATTTGTATAATAAGCCACCAATAAAATTTTTAGTAACAGTTATATCTGTGTATTTTTTTCTTGCCGTTTCTTACATGACCCTTGCAAAATGTGAAAGAGACAAATGCATTTCTTGGACTGGAACTGTGAGAACAACAAATAATCTGGATCTAAAATTGTCTCAGGGTTGGAGGAATACAGAAACTTATGGTCATCACTTCTGTACTCAAATGTCAGCCTGCATTGTGTCTGTGTAACTACATATCAAATAGAAGCACACACGCAGGATATGGCTTTAACTGGAGTATTCACATTGCAGAGTGGGAAAGTGATCAATGAACATGTAGGGACAACAGATCAATATGCATACATAGATGGCAGTCCATATGTAGTGCGAAGGGGAGTGGCATTAGATTTGGCAGGTGTCTTGTCTAAGACAATGTACTCGGTTGCCAGTGTCATGTTGCTGGTATTGACACGGTCATCACTGAGAGGTAAGTCCGGTGGCTTTGACTAGTGGCCAACCTGGACATCGGAGATCTGGAGAGGAGGGGACTTCAACAAGGCTCATTGTCCGAGGGGCAGCTCACGGCAGTGCAATAGAGCAATCGGTGACCAATCAACTAGTGGCCAATCGGCATTTGGGATTGATTAGTAAGAGCAAATTAAAGGAAGGTTGGACAAACCCAGTGGCCGTCTTCTGAGTTGAAACATAGAAAACCTACAGCACAATATGGGCCTCTCGGCCCACAGAGCTGTGCCGAACATGTCCCTACCTTAGACCTACCTAGGCTTTACCCATAGCCCTCTTTTTCTAAGCTCCATGTATCCATCCAGGAGTATCTTAACAGACCGTATCGTTTCCGCCTCCACCACCTCCGCCAGCAGCACATTCCACAAACTCACCTGTCTCTGTGTAAAAAAAAACTTACCCCTGACATCTCCTCTGTACCTACTTCCAAGCACCTTAAACTATGCCATCTCGTGCTAGCCATTTCAGCCCTGGGGAAAGCCTCTGACTGTCCACACGATCAATGCCTCTCATTATCGTACACCTCTATCAGGCGACCTCTCATCCTCCATCGCTCCAAGGAGAAGGAGGCCGAGGTCACTCAACTATTCTCATAAGGCATGCTCCCGAATTCAGACAACATCCTTGTAAATCTCCTCTGCACCCTTTCTATGGTTTCTATGTCCTTCCTGTAGTGAGGCAACTATAACTGAGCACAGTACTCCAAGTGGGATCCGACCAGTGTCCTATATAGCTGCAACATTACCTCTCAGCTCTTAAACTCAATCCCACAATTGATGAAGGCCAATGCACTATATGCCATCTTAACCACAGAGTCAACCTGTGTAGCAGCTTTGTGTGTTCTGGGGACTCGGACCCCAAGATCCCTCTGATCCTCCGCACTGTCAAAAGTTTTGCCTTTAATGCCATATTCTGCCATCATAGCGTAGGGACTGCGGTCTGCAGTCAGGTACTCAGGATCACTCAGCATAATGTTGCACGAACATTATTAGCAAAACACACCGACACAAGACGGGTTTCATTTTGTTACAGACAGAAATGCCAGTTTGGTACTACAAGTAAACTGCATTTCCACATTGGTGGAGAAGTGTGCTGAAACCCCTCGCTATCTGTAAAAACTGTGACGAGATGCTAAGGTGTATTCAATATGGACTGTGCCTTTAAAAAGAGAGAGAGTTGGTGTACACCGATTCAGAGAGAGAGAGAGAGAGAGAGAGAGAGAGAGAGGAGAGAGAGAGAGAGAGAGAGAGAGAGAGAGAGAGAGAGAGATGAGGAGAGAGAGAGAGAGAGAGAGAGAGCACCGAGCAGCTCGTGAGTCGCCATGGTTACGGAAGGGCGGGGCTATATAATGGGCAGCTGGCGTTCAACATGTTTGGGATATATACAAGGTCAGCTATATTTTCAGACAGACACACAGACACACGGAAGACACGGACAGAAATACAGAAGAAATAGACACTGGATAAGCTTTCAGTGCCCACGAAAAGGTGGGTTTTGATCGCAGTGTGGGGAAGGGGTGACCGGTGGAATGTTATCGGTGTGGTTAACCTTTGACAGCTTTACTGCGTGAAGGCGGTACTCTTTTGTGTGATCACAAAACTTTAACACGACTTCGGAAGGCGACGGAAAGATCGACGACATCAGCTTACTTGGAAAACAAATCACCTCTCTCTCTCTCTCTCTCTCTCTCTCTCTCTCTCTCTCTCTCTCTCTCGCTCTCTCTCACTCTCTCTCTCTCTCTCTCTCTCTCTCTCTCTCTCTCTCTCTCTCTCTCTCTCTCTCTCTCTCTCTCTCCTCAATTGTACTCAGCTTAATATCACGAACTGAACTGACGTCATTCCTATACCATCGTAAGACGGTATCATTGACCACCTAAGCTGAAGAAGTTTGGGGTTTTATATTTACACACTTACATTTGCATAAACTCTGCTAACCTGTTTGATTTATCAGGTTTTATATTACGAGATTACGTGGATACTGATAAGTAGTGTTTTGTTTGTAACAATACCAGACTCCAGGTGTGTTCCATTTATGCTGGTTCTTTTAACCCGTTACGGGGTACGTAACAAAACCGTTCCAACTCCTATATCACACCGCATTTCTGTAAACCCCTTCGACCCCTACAGCACTCGGCATCTCTGCAAAACCTCCATCATCCGCCCTGGTGCATACAGACGACAACAGACCCGAGAAAGATACCGTCGTGTCAGATTGAATGGCTCATAAAACATTGTTGGCCAAAAGAAACTACAGACTGATCAAGGACAGGGAAGCAGACAAACCAGTCCTCTCTGTTTTCCCCCATTTTGTGGGCTATGAACTGATTCTGGCACTGGAATAATTTAATCAGAGGAACTGAATGTGGACACAGGAAGCTTCAGGTAATGATCTGCTAAACCTGAGTCCATTCTCAAACAAGTCGCCATTTGTTATGTGAAGGGCGTGGATTCTGAACTGATTCTTGACTCTGGGACAATCTAATCAGAGCGATAAACCTGAGACCATGCTCAGAGGAGTAGCTACTTGTTAAGACAAGTGTTTTCAAACCATTTTCCAGCTGGTCCAGATTCCGTTTCATGCTCCGGTACCCATCATCTCTGTCGACTACACCCGCAATGTTGCTGTCAGCGACAGTGTGTAAATCTACGTGATTTTAGTAGAAATAATAAAAGATACTTGTTGGTAAATACAGATTCTCTGTATCTCATTGATCATTGTTACAAGGGATGATACTTGTCACAGTGGCGTCCATCATTAACATTGCCCACTAACAGGACGTGCCCTCTACACAGTGTTACCATCGGGAAGGAGATACAGAAGCCTGAAAGCTCAGGCTCAGCGATTCAGGAACAGCTTTTTTTCCCGCTGCCACCTGTACCTCAGTTTTGTTTTCTCTATATTTATTTATCCTGCATTTCATTGTACTGCTACAGTAAAGTTAACAATTTCACGACGTATGTCTGTGATATTAAATCTGTTTCTGATTCTTTAAATGTTCCTTTGAAACCTTTGATTCTGATTCAGATGCAGGGGAGATGTGTTAGATCGAACTTATATTAGTTGAAAGCCTCTCAGAACGTCGTGTGTTGTGCTGTAGTATTCTATGTTCTGTGCTCGATCGTGCGTACCGTATCTTGCTATAGTTAAGTAAGTCGATTAATTATTTAAAGCTATAACGCCTTGCTTTTCTAGACTACTCTCAACGCGTCGGATAAAAAAGTGCAGGAGAATTTAAAAAAAAACAATAGGTCATATATAAATCAGCACCGACCGCTGGATGATCTCGATGGCTTTGCTCGGAAAGGACTCGCCAAGTATTATGTAATGATGAATTGCCCTCGGTGTTCAGACTCCGCTGGTCATGGGGTATGAAGGGAAGTATCTGGACAAACAGGAACATTAGCGATTGTCAGTATGGGCCAGTGCGTAGTTGGTCGTGTCTAACCAATCTCACGGAGCTTTAAGAGGTAGTTACCAGGAATGGTGTGGAAGGCAAGGCAGTGGATGCCGTCTAACAGGGACTTCAGCCAGGAATTTCTCAAGGTTCCGTAGGGGAGGATGCTCGAGCAGGTTCAGTCATTTGGATTTCACGATGAGGAAGTACATTGGATTCGCCATTGGGTACGTTGGGGAAGCTGTAGTGTGGTAACGGATGGTTGCTCTCTGACTGCGGACCTGTGATGAGCAGAGTGTCCCAGGGATCGTTGCTGTGTCCGTTGTTATTTGTAATCTATATCAACTAACCGGATAATAATGTCGTTAACTGGATCAGCAAATTTGCCGATGACAGCAACATTACGGGTGTAGTCGACAGTGATGAAGAGTAACGGAGCATGAAGCGGAATCTGAACCATCTGGAAAAATGGGTTGAAAAATGTCAGATCGGATTTAACGCGGACAAGTGCTAGATATTGCACTTTGGGAGGGCCAGCCAGGGTTGGTCTGACACAATAAGAGATAGGGCACTAAGGAGTACGATAGAACAAACGAATCTGGGAATGCAGGTCCATAATTCAATGAAAGTTGCACCACAGTTAGGGTCGTAACCAAAAAAAAAAAAGATTTTCGCACATTGGCCTTCATAGAACAAAGTACTGAGAACAGGAGTTAGGAAGTTACTTTGCTTTTGTTTAAGGCTTTATTGTGGCCTAATTTCGAATACTGTGTGAAGAAAGATGAAAATAAGATTAAAATAATGCAGAAAAAATTACATGGCTAGTGCCGTGACGGACTGAATGTTTTTTATTTAAAAGGAAAGATTACATATGTCAGCACTTTATTCCCGAGCGGGTAGAAGACAGAGGCGATATTTGATAGAGGTATAGAACATTATGAGGCTTTTTGAGAGTGTAAATGCAAGCGGGCTTTCTCCACTGATGTTGGGCGAGAATACAACTGGAAATCATAGGAGAAGGGTGAATTGTGAAATGTTTAAGGGAAAGATGAGTGAAAACTTCTTCAACCAGAGGGTGGTCAGAGTGTAGACAGTGCAGCCAACACGAGTGGTAATTGAGATTCCGATTTCAACGTTTTAGAGATGATTGGATAAGAACACGAATGCGGGGGATATGGATGGCCACCGTGCGTGTGCAGTTCGATGGGAGTAGACAGTGTAAATAATTCCTTCCGGACCTGACGGACTGAAGACCCTGTTTCTGTGCAGTGGTTCCCTATACCGGACTGACTGCATCTCCGGGTTACAACGTTAGTGTCTCACAGCACTGACCAATCTAGAAAGTCGTTGATACTGTTCGATCCCTCTGTCCTCGCACACACTGAAGCATGGAGACTGAGTAAAAGGGATGGTTACAGCATGAGGAGATGGAAGTGCAGATGTGAGATGACAAAGGGAGTATCACTCTGCAGAGATATACCTTCACTCCTTCAGTAAGGCGATAAAGACAGTAGTTCCGGGCTGGAGGTGGGTGTGACAGTGGTCCCGGTACAGTGAATCATTGGTTCTTCAGAATACGTGCTGAGGCGTTTTGCTTTGGAAGTTTCTATTCTGTATTCTCCATTTACCGGCGACGGTTTTGAAGGAAGACAAGTGTGAGCACAGGTGTTCGCTTTGCTCTCGCCGCGTTTTTAGCTCATGTAGTTTTGTATGTTTCATTTATGAATTATTTCAGAGGTAGACACGGATTTCACACCGGCCACGTGGATTCACGGTTAAATAGATAGAAACATGAGCGCATCTAGACCCTATGTACAATGTACTGTGTATGTTACTCAAAATGGCTTCTTTGGTTTGTTAAGTGCAGGAATGCTTCCTTGTCTGATAAGTGTTTCTCTCGCAGTTTCTTAGCTTTAGACTGGCTGATATGGGGATTGTATTCATTTGTTAACAAATGGTGAATGTTACTTTGTCTTGTCAGGCTGGGCGCTTGGGGGTCTTCGCGGATTTTTCTGGGGAGTCGGGAAGAAGACGCCGAGGAAGGTGGACGTGCACTGCACTGCTTGGTCGACCACCAGGGGTGGTCCCAGGTGTGCGGATGTGGAGGTCGGAGGTAAGTGACGAGGGGTCGAATGGTTCGATGGTTGAGCTCCAACGATGTGCACTAAACTGACTGAACTCTGATAAGTTGGCGCCTTTTGCTTTTTCTTTTCTTTCATATATGTTTTATTGCATAGTACTCTTTTAGTTTTAGTAAAATCTTTAAAGTGTATTTCATAACGGTATCTGGTGTGAGTTTGATACTGTGTGTGCGCGCGGCATAAACTTGATTCTCACAGCACCTGCGTGTACGGGAGGTGGAGTTGGTGAGTGGCTGGATCTCTTTTTCCCCTAGACATATACCAGCCTGTTGGGTGAGTGTTATACCTATATGATAAAACCACGATTTACAGGTAATCTGACATTGGGATAAATTGATGCATACTTGAATTGGGAATGTAGAATGGGCATTTTGAAAGGTTGGTTTTTAATGAGCAGCAAAAGTTGCCGCTGAACACTTTGAAATGCTGGTTGTAGGGTTCAATGGGAAAATATTGTTTTGCGTTCATTGCAACATGTGCCCTGTAATATGTAAATGGCACGTCAGTTTAGATAACGTGGCGGTGCAGTCAATAGCTCTGCGATGGATTTACATCATCAGACCTAATTCCGTAAATTGGCATCTGCCCTGCAATATGCAAATGACAGGTCAATTTAGATAACGAGGTGATGTAGTCAACAGCTCAGCGATTTGCCTACGTCATCAGCACTAACTCTATAAATTATCCAGTTGCTGCTGCGTGATCAGATTAAGTCGGTTACTTCCCTCTGCCCTGTTTTTCGGAACTGCAGAGTCCAAATATAGTTGTAAATTGTATGGAAATTTCGATCCTCCTTGCGGAACACGGCTGCCCGCTGCCTTCCGGCCAGAATTCACTCTGTCTACTACATCATCTGCCTCCTGTTAGGAAGAAAATTCTTTATCAACGCAGCCAGGTTTCCCTCAATCCCATGCCTCCTGACTTTCTGAATGAGTCCACTATGGGGAACTGATCAAGCGCCGGACCAAATTTAATGCACCCACATCGACTGTTCTGGTCCATCTGTTTGTTTTTCACTGTTACAATTAATTCAATCTGGCTAATAAAGTACAACATGTCCCTCAAAAAACCTTGTTGAATCTCCTTAGCCAGATTCCGTTTCTCCAAATGCTTATAAATTCATTCTACAATAATCTTCTCCAATAGTTTATCTATTACTGACGGAATACTCCCTGGTCTATAATTCAAAGGAGTATCCCTATTATCTTTCGTCAGCAAAGGAATAACATTTGCCACACTCCAGTCTTCTAGTTCTACTTCCGTAGCCAGTGAAGACCCAAATATCCTGGATAAAAGCTCAGTAAGTTTCCAGACCATCCTCTTTCTCAGCGTCGGCATCTCCGAGAATATCTGCCTTTTTACGCTGTGTTCACTTTCATCAATGTATTCAGTGAGGAGCTTCACCCCCTCCTTGGACTCCAGACACAAGTTTTCCTCTTTTACCTCTGTACTTCCCACACTATCTCCAGTCATCTGCAACTTTGCCAAGGACTTCTCAAGTGCCCTTCTAACTCTTCTAAGTCCATTATTAAATTATTTCCTGTCTACATTGTGACCCTTCATATCCTTACCAGAGCCTTTCTCCCTAAATCTTAAGTATCTTTCTTTCTTCCTCTTGACTCGTTCCAATTTTCTTGTCACCCAGGGTTACTTTACGCTATCATCCTTTCCCTGCGTCAATGACACAAACCTATACTGAACCCCATGTCAGTACTCCCTAAACAATCCCCACATATCGGTTGCGTATTTCCCTGAGTACATCATTTCCCAATGTACGTTCGCAAGTTCCAGCCGGGTAGCACCATAATTCGCAGACCCCCAGTTAAATACATTCCATGCTCCCTGTTCCTAACCTTGTGCAAGGTAAATGTCGGGGAGTTCTACCCTTTCGTTCTGAAACGCTGACCCGCGGAGAGATCTGTCACCTGATCAATTTCCTTTTCCAATATTAGATCCGGTATGAAGCGTTCGCTAGTCCACCTTTCTTCTTATACTGCCATGAATCCTTCCTGGACACAACTGAGAAATTATGCCAGACCCAAACCTTTTACCCTGGGGACGTGCCAAATAATATTGTGGGAGTTTTAGATTTCCAGGGTTGGTCTGACACAATGAGAAACAGGGCACTGAGGAGTACGATAGAATAAACGAATCTGGGAATGCAGGTCCATAATTCAATGAAAGTTGCCGCGCAGTTAGACAGGGTCGTAAAAAAAATACTTTTCGCACATTGGCCTGCATAGACCAAAGTACAGAGCACAGGAGTTGCAATGTTATGTTGATCTTGCTTAAGACATTATTGGGGCCTAATTTGCAATATTGTGTGCGGTTTTGCTCAACTACCTACAGGGCAGGTGTAAATAAATTTGAAAGAATACAGAAAAAAATGTACACGTCAATTGCCAAGACTGAATGTTTTGAATTAAAAAGAAAGATTACCTATGTTAGCACTAATCCCGAGGGGGTAGAAGACTGAGGGGAGAATTGATAGAGGTACACAACAATATGAGACGGATGGACAGTGTAAATGCAAGCAGGGATTTCAGAGGGAGACACGGATTCTACACTGGCAGCGTGGATATAGGATCAAAAGAACCGAAATTTGAGCGTATCTACACCTGATACAGTAAAACCACGATTCACAGGTAAATTGGCATTCGGATCACTTGTTGTATAGTTGAATTAGGAATTTGGAATTGGCATTTTGGAAGGCTGGTTCTTTTAATGAGCACCGAAAGCTGCTGCTGAACATGTCGAAATACTGGTTTTAAGTTGTACTCCTCCACTGGCAAAGTTTGCTTAAATTCATTGTAGCATCTGCCCTGTAATATGTAAATGACAGGTTTGCTAAGATAACTCATCGGTGCAGTCGATAGTTCAGTGATATGCGTTGTCAGCCCAAATTCCATTAATTTTTCCAGCTGCTGCTGGGTGTTCAGATTAAATCGGTTATTTCCCTCAGCCCTGTTTCTCGGAGCACTGTAACTGAAGAGTCCAAACAGAGTTGTAAAGCGTACCAGAGTCTAAAGTGTACCACAATTGTGACTCGTCAGGTGGAACACGGCTGCCCACTGTCTTCCAGCCAGAATTCGCTCTATCTACTACGTCATCTCCCTTCTGTTAGCAAACCAAATCTGAATAAACGCAGCCGGGTTTCCCTAGATCCCTTGCCTCCTGAAATTCTGAGTGAATCTACAATGGGAACTGATCAAACGCCTGACCAAAATTAATGCTCCCACATCGACTGTTCTGACTCTGCCTTTGGTTTTATTTTCACTTTTTCAAATAATTAAATCTGGCTCATAAAAGGCAACATGCCATGTTGACTCTCCGTAGCCAGACTACGTTTCTCCAAATAGTCATAAGTTCCATCTTCAATAAACCTCTCCAATAGTTTACTCACTACCTATGTAAGACTCACGGGTTTATAATTCCAAGAAGTATCCTCATTATCTTTCGTCAACAACGGAATAACATTTACCATGCTTCACCTTTCTAGATCTATTTCCGTGGCCAGCCCAAATATCCTGTCCAGAAGCTTAGCAATACCTTCGCTCACTTTCCCAAATCACCTGGACTATATCCCTTCCGGAACCAGGGAATCATCCATCATAATGCTTTCCAAGTTTCCAGCGCATGCTCTTTCTTAGCTTCGGCATGTTCGAGCATATTTGCCTTTTCACCCTATGTTCAGATTGATCAATGTATTCAGTGAGGAGCTTCACCGCCTCCTTGGAGTCCAGACAATAGTTTTCCTCTTTTACATCTGATCTGTCCACACTCTCTCCAGACTCCTTCTGTTCCTCACAGCGCATCTCGCCAAGGCCTTCCCTACTCCCCTTTTGATTCTGAAGTACATTATTAAATACTTCTTAGTCTGCATTGTGACTTGCCATAACCCTACCTGATCCTTCCTTTCTGAACTTTAAGTATCGTTCTTCCTCTTGACGAGTTGCTCGAAATTTATTGTCACACAGGGTAACTTTACGCTATCATTCTTTCCCTGCCTCAATGAGACAATGTCATACGGGGGGCGCTGGGAACGGACCCAATTGCAATACACAGACACTGAAGTACGGGGAACTGGACTAGACTAGATTTCGGGACGGGACTGGACACAGACAGGAGCTGGGACAGGAACACACACTTGGGCTAGGACTTTGGCTAGGAAAGCGGGACCAGGTCAAGGAACTGAGAACTAGGAGCCTGGGCTTGGACTCCGAGCCAGAGATTGGACAAGGAACCAGAAACTGGGTCCTCACTTGGGTTCGGACCACGGAACTAGGCGAGGACATGACTTGGCTACAGGACTGGACGAGGCTTGGGTTCTTCGAGGCTTGGCTGCAGGACTGGACGTGGCTTGGGTTCTTCGAGGCTTGGCTGCAGGACTAGGCGAAGCTTGGGTTCTTCGAGGCTTGGCTGCAGGACTGGACGTGGCTTGGGTTCTTCGAGGCTTTGCTGCAGGAATAGACATGGACCTCCTGCAAAGGACGAGGCAGATGGAAAGGACAGGAACCCGAAGCCTTGACTTGGAAGAACAGGAAAACGGAGCGTTAGTCTTGGGTGGACAGGAAGACAGAGACATGGAACACAGAGCCGGGACCCCTCCTTGCGAACTGGACTTGGGACCGGGGCTCTACACAGAGTCAGCACTCCTCCTAGGGAGCAGGATGTAGGGCCGGGACTCGTTCACAGAACACAGAGAGATAGTTCTCAACTCAAGGTAGCGGTAAACGGCCGGACCTACCCAGCGAAGGCGAGGACGCAAAGAGACAGTTCCAAACAACGATAGACAGTTCCTTATCTAGACAAAGCAAGGATCCGGTCTTGCTCCGGCTGTAGAACTTGACAGCGATACAGGCGAGGACGCAGGCAAGGCTTCAGAACGAAGGGAAGGGAACAGGCCAGCCAATGAAGCAGAACCGAGGAACTATTTATGTAGCCAGCCCAAAATGAGAATCAGGTGACTCAGTTAGAGCACCAAACAGAACAAGGGAAAAACGGAAAACCTGGAATAAAGAATGTGGACTGGACCGTGAACCGGAATGCGGAGTTCACGGACCGGACCAGGACAGACAAGCCAATACTGCACCCCATGAAAGTGCTCCCTAAACAATCTCCACATATCTGACGCTCATGTCCCCGAGTACATCATTTCCCAATGTACGTTCCCAAGTTCCTGCTAGGTAGCAGCATTCATCGCAGACCCACAATTAAATACATTCCACGCCCCCGGCCCGATCCCTGCGCAAGGTGTATGTCAGGGAGTTCTCCCTGTCGTTCTGAAACGCTGACCCGCGGAGAGATCTGTCACCTGATCCGTTCCCTTTTGTAATAATAGATCTGGAACGGACTGTTCGCGAGTTTGCATTTCTTCATATAGTGACCTGAATATTTCCTGGACTCTATTGAGAAATTATGCCATACCTAAACCTTTAAACCTGGGGATGTGCCAAAGAATATTGTGGAAGTTTTAGTTTTCAGTTCCAATAACATTGCACATGTCCAAGTTACGCTTCCCGATCGTTTATCACATTACTCGTTGCGTATTACTTTTAAACTGGTGGGACGCTGTACAGAGTACTCCATAAGTAGTGTTCGTCTCACTTTCTATTAACAAACGAACGCTCCACGTTTTGCTTCCTTTCTGCAGCTGCGATACTATCCCTGGTTTCCCATCGCACTCCCTTTACACTCTGTTACCCGACCCTGTCCATTGCTCAACATCTAAAACCCGGAAAGCCCTGCAGCCATCCCTGCCCTTGTGACAGTCGAGTGTCTGTGATAGTTTGGAACATACTTCAACCAATGCAACAATCACGCCAGCAGCATTGAGCGTTTGTATTGCTACCTCCCTGAACTGTATGAAGTCAGCAATCTTCTGCCAATTCTGCAATTTCCGGGTGACCAGGCATATGATTGTTTGAAATTATGACATATTTGCCAAACGTGTTAATTGTAAAACGGCTTTATTTGAAAACTCCGCTGAATTGTCATTAGACGCGGGCGTTATCTACACAGATGACCATTTAATGTAAACACATACTTCATTCCATTCCTCAGCTCTTCTCTGAATTTCCTCTGTGTCAGTGTATAGATACAAGTATTGGTGCACATGCTGAGAATTTGCAGCATGTACCCAAATTGTTGGAGGACGTATACCGGGGAGTTAAAATATTTGTCCTGGTAAAAATAGTTTTGCACTTGCCATTTTAGGGAATGGGCTACATAGGGCATCGAAAATAATATGAAATTAGCTGATATAGAAAACAGCAAAATAATCGATTTTCTGCGTTTTTCCACCTCGGCATCTTTCTGATTGTCGCTGCTGTGCCGAAGCCTTCTGCGGACTCTATTTGCCACAACGATATGTCTTACGGTTAACCCGTTAAAAACCAGAATAAAGCCGATTGGTAGCAATGGTGTTAAAATACTCTCCAGTAATTCGTATCCTCTCCACACAGGTGAAGTAATGTATTCATATGTGCCGATGTACCGCCACGGCATGTTGTCAATAATGACGTAAGGTTCAATGGCAAAGTAAGACGGTACAGATTTCCCGCAGCTCACTATAACCATGGTCACGATAAGCACCGTTGCTGTTCTCTTCGTGCAATATCGCTCCCGCAGCTTTCGGAAACATATTGCGATGAAGCGATCGAAGGTAAAACTGATCGTGAACCAAACAGAACAATCCATCGCTACCATCCCGAATACAAGTGTCAGAGCGCATACAGGAGTGATGAGTAGGGATCTGGAATAAATGTAGATATTGTTGGTCTGTTCCACTAAAGCAACAACGATAACCACCATCAGATCCGCTGTTGCCATTCCAACCAGGTAACGGGTGATGCATTTCGAGAGTCCACATTTTCCCCGAGAAAGGATCACAATCGCCGTTAAATTAACTGCAAGAAATTTGGAAACCAAATAGAAATATGGTCAGTTCCCTGAATGCCCCCATTTTACCGATGCTATGCAGGGTATGGTCTGTTTGGAAGTGGAAAGCGGGAATCCAGTGTGTGCGGTCTCGGTCGCTGGAGGACAATGACGGATGTGAGTGTCAGTGGATTGGCGACCTTCCCACAGTTCAGAGCGAGGCATCCGAGTTCCAAGACTCACGTACCGGTGAGCAGTCGATCACTCCTGTAAACAACACCATTTCCGTTATTAGGGGTGAACCATTTGAAGGGATTGTTTGCAGCGGTGACAAAGTGGAATCAAAATATACAAAACACAATTTATCATTTACTGACTTATGTAAGAACAGACCTACGTGTCGAAAATAGACTGGACCGTCATTTAAATAAGCTGCCACGTTGTTATAAGGTCAAAGTGTCTGCACTGATAGAGACTCGGACCTAGAAAGGCAGAGACCAGCATCACTTCAGAAAGCCTAGCGAGGTGAAATTAAAAAACAATGTCAATATCGGCACGAACATAATTGACAAAAAATCACTTCGATCAAAGTACGAAAATGAAAATATAACAATGAGAAGCTGGAATCCTCCATTCTGGAAACACGTTTCAGCCGACGGTAGCATCTGTGCTTAGTAACAGTGCAGATACCGCAGCAGAGTAACGACGGCACCATACATAAAGTGACCAGCTCCGGCATCTTACCGGGGACACCAACCGCTACAAGTGTGGGATAGAAAATGGCCGCGATGTAGTAAATCGCCGGATATCCCATATTCCGTCAGAAGCAGCGTTCAGTTGTACGGAACGTTTCAGCTGCTCAGATGGACTGGGGATCGGTTTAGCAGACTTTTATTGAGGTGAGAGCAATTCCACTGAGGCAATTAGCGTGGTGATCACGTCAGGGACATTAGTGACAACCAACTACACAAACAATTACGCTGAACTATTTTTACTCACTCTGTCCCCGTGTTATGAATTTGACTCTTCAAGGGATATTGCAATCTATTTACTTTAAAACAAAATATGATGTGCTTTTTTCAACGTTATTTTCCATGATACTTGGCTTCAGCTATTTAAATAGGATTTTTTTTATATCTGTGTTGCTTTGAAAGTAGACATTAATCTTGATGTCGATTTATTTTGTAACATTTGACGGAGCACATCCACTTCTGAAATTGAGGGAGGCAGCTTTATTAATGGGGAACATTCGTTCATCTTTTCTTTCTCTCGTGCCAGACATTCTGGGCGGTTTGAGTGATGGAAATGACAGTGACAGCTGACATGTGTTATAATAAAATATACTGCACATATTCCTCCAAACAACTAAAAAGATCCACAGCGATATTCTGGAGGCCTGTGATCAAAAATGGAACGTGTCCTCGGGAAATTAGCGAGGGCTGTGGACAGTTTGAAGAACAACGTTTTCCAGTGCACACATGGGCCGTATTGCAGAGATCTGATTTCTGTCAATGAATGACTCCACCACCCCAGACCCGTGACGTGCAATTCAGTCTAGAATTCGGATCTCTGCAGGTCTCCACTGATCACAAGCATCCAGGGAGAAAACTCTCCGTCCACAACAATCCTCTGCCTTCTGTGGGCGTCAGTTGTGAATACACTATCCAACCTTCTTGGATACCAATTCTTTTAACGTTCTTAAAGGTCCTACTATGGCTAACCGTACTAAGTGCCTTATTAAAGTCCAGTTATACCATATCAGCTTCTCTATCTTTATCAGTGTGCTGTGTCACCACCTCAGAGAATTCAGCCAGGCTCGTGAGGCATGACTTGTCCCTCACAAATCCGTACTGATCCTCCCTAACCAGGTTATGCCTGTCCAGATTATAGTCAATCCTGTTTCTAAGAATCTTCTCCAATAGTTTGCCCGTCATTGAACGAGGACTCACTGGGATGTAATTTACAGGGTTATCCATAACCCGGTAGATTCTGCGGCCAGTGATAACGCAAATATCATCGCAAAAGGGCACAGCAATCTCTTCCTCCCGCTTCTCGCAGTTTATATAAGTTTGTGTAAGTCCTCATACAAGAGGACTTATCTATTCAAGTGATTTTTCTTTCAAAAGTTGAAGCACATCCTCTCTCTTAACCGTATATTTTCCTCGATTATCTAACCAGATTTTGTCCCTGTCTCTCTTCCCTTCTCTTTTGCCCTCCGTCACTCTCTTCCCCGTCTCTCTCTTCTCTGCTCTCCGTCCCCGTTTCTCTCTCCCTCACGCCTACCCTGTTTCTCTCCCCCGTTTCTCTTCCTTCCATCTTTCTCCCGTCTGTCTCTATGTTCTGGCAGTCTCTCACTTCTGCCCCGGTTGCTCCGCCACCCCCAGGTTTTCTCTTACCCTCCGTTTTCTCTCACCACACAGTCTCTCTCTCTCTCTCCCCCAACAAGACACTGTTTCACTCCCAATCTATCCCTTCCTGCCAGTTGCTGGTGCCGGGGTGGGTCAAGTTGTCGGCGCGAGTGGTCGCAGCCGCTTCTCCGGGGTCAGCAGGAGTTGCCGAAGTTGTACTTAAGCGTAGGTTTAATGGTGGCAATGTCCTGCCGTACGTTAACAACACCAAGTGTTGTAGGTGTGCACCACCAGCGAGTTGCTCGCAGTCGCAGATACTGAAGGACCAGCGCAAACTACTGCCTGACTCGATAGAGGCTCACAGTTAAACAGCGTTAACTGTCCAAGGGTTTCGGCCCGAAACATCGAACGTACTCTTTTATTTCCAAAATGCTGCCCGGCCTGCTGAGTTCCTCCAGCATTTTGTGTATGTTAATCTATAATAACTGTCTCGATAGGATGTTACAGGATAAACAGGTAACAACAACTTACTTAATAGATCCGATCCAGACATGCACAACGTTCTGAATTCTGTAAGTGAAAACACAGCAGAGACATGTTGAAAGAGGAAATTGCAAGGCTCTGTTACATGAACAGGATGCACATTGCCCCAATGCTAACATCAACAACTGCTTTCGTACTACAGTTATTAAACAACAGTATTAAACAGTTAGGCCGGTGCGGTAGTATGTAAGTAAATCTCCAGATAGCTAAAATAATAAACACCACTGCAGTGATCAGGAAGAAATCAGGGAGTAGTCATTGGGTTTTTCTCCATAGAAATCTACACAATTATGAACCGAATGTACACATTCCATGGTATTAAACATTTCTCCATAATAGGTCTATCTCATGCGAAGGACAAGTTTAGCATTTACAGTAAGTTCGTGCAGACTGTTTTGATTTTCGTTTTCATTTAATTTTCATGCGAAAAGCCTAATGTAACGAATGAGTTGCATTACCGCCGGTTGGGGCTTGAATGTCCCCAGATCCTGACCCGCTCTGTAATTGCCAACAGTGGTGTGGCGGTGACGAGAGCGGGAATATTGTGAAAAATAATGAAAATTAGGATGTTTAATAGTTGCTTGAAGGTGGATGTCTCGAGCTGCAGGTGTTACCTGCCCGACTCCCGTCCCGTGGACCTTCACCATCCACATTCCCAATATCCTTTGATCCCGACAGGTTTACAACGACACGAGAGGTACTGCAGATGATGGAAATCTTGTGCGATACACAAAATGTGCTGGGGGAGCCCATCAAGTCAGACAGCATCTACGGATGCGAATATGCAGTCGGCGGTCAGGCCGAGACCCTTCATCAGGGCTGGAATAGAAGAGCGAAAAACTGAAAAAGGAAGATTTCAAACTCGCTCTCTCTCCACGTTGACAAGCACGGTACGGCGCAACAGGCTCAGGCAGTCTAGCTGCAGTGCCATTAAAAAAAATATTCACCACCTTGGAGGTTTTAATGTTTTATTGTTTCACAACACTGAATCTCAGTGGATTTAATTTGGCTTCTTTGACACTGATCGACAGAAAAAAAGACTCCTTCGTGTCAAAGTAAAAACAGATCTCTACAAAGTCATCTGCATTAATTACAAATATAAAACAAAATAATTGTTTACGTACGGATTTACCCCCTTTAATTTGACACACCTAAGCATCACTGCTGTGTCGAATATTTTTTTTAGACAGAGAGTACTAAATCTGTGGAATTCTCTTCCACAGACTGCGGATGAGGCCAAGTCCGGAAGTTGATCGTTACCTGATCGGTCAGGGGATCAATGGATATGGCAAGAGATCAGGTGTATGGGGCTGACTAAGATCCAGGGTCAGCCATGATGGACTGGCGGAGCAGACTCGATGGGCCTTAATGGGCCTAATTCTGTTCCTATGTCTTCAGGTCTTGTGGTGCAGCCAAGGAGTCACATAAGTAGTTAAATAGAGACCAAAGTGTACAGTCAAGGTGTTTCAATCGATGTTAGTAAAAATGCATTTGCTTTTAAAAGGTCCAACCGCTGGTGAGTCGGTATCCTGGCAAAAACTACACCATGAAGACAAAAGGACACTTCAATCAATTCCACGGAAAAGTTACTGAAAGGCACAAGTCAGGAGATGTATACAAGAACACTACTTTCCAATTCACTGAATATTACTTGGGGAACTCTTACATTAATGGTCAAGAAATAGGAAGAATGTTGCACAGCTGTAAATCTGTCTAGACATGCCAACCTCAAAAACTGCAAGAAGGGACAAATGCGGGAGGCCACGCTAGAGACCTATGACAACTCTAGAGGAATCACAAGTTTCAGTGGCTGAGATGGGGGAGACTGCTCATTCAATAACTATTGTCCGGGTGCTTCACCCGTCGCATCTTTTTGGGAGAGTGGTAAAGAAAGGTCACTGTTAAAAAGACATCTCACATGATATCTTGGTTAGAGTATGGGACAAGGCATACAGGAATCTCTGAAATCAGCTGGAAGAAGGTTCTGAAGTCCGATGAAACACAAATTTACCTTTTCGCCATCAGACTAAACGTTACGTCTTGGGTTCATATCAAAAATAATGCATCGAAAGGCCGGAAGACAGCTAATGTGTTGTCGTCCTATAAGGGAAGCAGAGATAAGCCAGGAAACTACTGAACAGAGCTTTTGAACAGTGGACAGTCAGCTAATAGATGGGATACAGGTATCCAGGATTTACCTGCAGAGTCAAGTAGTGTCGCCGACAGAGGGGTCAGATTGGCAGTATAGGCAAGAAAGTGACATCAGGAATGCAGTCTCTGCAAGTGTGGGGTATGTACTTTGGAATGAGCGATTAATGTGTAGAAAAGTTTCTAATTTAGGAGAAAATTCAGAAGTAAGAGACGCATATGGACAAGATTTCTTGCCCTGGATTCCCCAATGGCATCTTGCAGGTTAAATCGGTCGTAATGGATGCAAATACAATGCTGGCATTCAAATGGTGTGAAGGCCAAGTTATCCTTTTAGCTAAGAAGAAAATAAAAGTACTCTTGACTGCTGAGGATGCTAACGCTTTCTGGGAGAAGGGAGGAAACTGGGGTTGTGAACAGACCACACAAAATAGAATCGCGGAAAAGCTTGATGGTACGAATGGCTCAATTCTGCCCCTGCATCTAATGCCACTTGATCGTCTAAATTGACTATTGGGCCTTAGCCCCAAACCCTAACAAAGTCCCATCTGCGTTTTCCGAGATGTTTCCGGTCATAAAGATGCACTGTGCCCCCCTCCCCCCCCCCAAAGAAACAGACAGGGTAATAAAAATGAACGGCACCTTCCTCACAATGTCGTTCAAGCTACCGTGTGAAATAGATTTTCTGTAAACGGTAATTGGACCTTTTCTGAGACATTCCCAGTGCAGGTAAGCATCGCAAAGTTGATGCCAACTCACTGGACACAGATACACTCCCAGAGGAAGTCAGGGTCTCTGTACAGGTAGATGGCGTGTTGAAGGAAGTGCGGTTGTTGGATGAATCTCTTCGCGCCGCTGCCTACTCATTTCGAGTATGGACCAGACCAGATCTGATTCCGGGGCGCTTTGCTTGAATTGAGTCCGATTTCCATGAGTCAGCAACATTTCCGCAAGGTGCGCCGCTTCCTCTCCGTTACCGAGAAGCAACCAAGAAGTCACTTGACTGATAAGCATTCACGCTGGAGTACGGGATTCCTTATCGAAAGGTCTATGGCCGTGACGAAGGCAGAGTTATGGGAACAAAAAAACCTAAAAGATAGGTTGAGGTTAACAATTGGTTGGAGGTGGAGGTCGCGGGCTGCGGGTGCCGAAGGGTCTGTTCCGCTGCCGTGTATCTATCGGGATCTAAACCAGTTTCATTCTCGCCGTTGTCACGTTGTCTGATGACCGCCAATTTTGTGGTGTTAAGATGGAAAACACAATGACCTCCTCTGATAAGAACTTAAAAATTTCGTTTATTAATTAGTTGAATAAAAAACATGAGCGGATATTTCACTGCGCTGATGAACTGCTCTCTGAACTTAGACTGAGTTAGCCCATAAATAAACGTGTTTGTGCAGCAACTTAATATCACCAGCATATCTCCAGAGTGTTCAAGTATGTATTCCGAATCGTTGTAATTATTTTGATCCAACCCGGCAATGATGTAATAAAGGAATTCGGCAACACTCACCGACCACAGGATGATGAAGCTTCCGGAGACGGTGAGAAGTAAGATCACAGACCTCCTCCGTCTCTCCATCTCCTGGTCACTGCGGTTCTCCGCCTTGCTCTGACCCCTCAGCCCCTTACGGACGCGACTGGTCACTAAAATGTGTCTGACTGTCAGAGCGTTGAGCAGTAGTATTAACAGGAACGGGACTAATGGCATTAGAACGGTAGAAAGCCAGGTATATCCCACCCAGCTGGGATCCATATAGTAGCCCGACTTTGTAATACAATCCCAGGGTATATTGTCAATCACTTTCGCAGGATGAAATATAAAGAAGTAGGGCACATTTTTAAAAGATAACAGAACGCCGGTTGTTGTCAGAACCACAGCCGCAATTTTCCCGGTGAAATACTTTGCTCTCCGCTTCTGGCAACAGATGGCGACAAACCGATCAAACGTAAAAGTGACGGTGAACCAGACAGAACAGTCAGTGGCTGCCTATCCCAGGGCACCGATCACACTGCACACGGGGGTGATGTCCAGGAAAGTCCCGGGGAAGTAGTAATAACTGACCTGCCACAATAAGGCATCAAAAACGATAGTTAGTTGATCCGCCGTTGCCATGGCCACCAGGTAGCGAGTGGTGCAGGTGGAGAGGCCGCATTTTCCCCGGGGCAGGGTGACAATCGCCAGTAAATTCACTGGGAGAAGAACAAAAAGAATGAGTTGATTTCTGTATCCCCTCTCCCTGCGTCTCAGGGCTGAGATAAGTTGGAAACAGAGAACAAACAAACTTTGCAGACAACTCATTTCTGGAGGTTAAAAAGGTGTAAAGCGAGAGCCTCAGATGCCTTACACGCGTGTATGTTGAGCGAACGGTAACGACGCTCTGTACTGGGAGCGGATTCAGTGATTGGAATGAGCCATTGTTAAGTGATCACCGAGGCGCTTTGATGAAATCAGTATAAATCTCCCGCCATTTGGTTTTCCACTGGTGTGTAAAGATCGGATGCCTCGGCAATCTTCTCAGCGATGGTGATTGCCGCGATCCAATCCCCTACCTTCTTGCGTTTTTCCCATAGAGCGAAGTCACAGTCTTCCCCACCTCTGTCCACGTAAAACATTCAAAGCACATTTATTTCTCCCGTTCGCATCTCTTGACCTCTTCCTGACCCGTTTGTAACCCGCCCTCAGCGTCCCGCTTCGTTCGCTTCTTTTGAATTCTGCAATTACTTTTGGCGGGATTCATTTACTCTATTTAAAGGCATACGTTCAGAAATTTCCAATTGTTGCTTTTAAAGATTTTGACGGACTCGCTGAACGATTGAGATATTTTGAACCATCAAATTTCCAAAGGAAAGACAATGTAGGCACCTGTACTTCAAAACATCGGCCTCGTTTAGGGGTTGCTCCAAATTACTGCAGCACCTTTCTAAATGCTTTGATGGTTATTGTTCCAGAGTGGAGTCTCACCTGTATCTTACCCCGTCTGACCTCTAACGGAAATTTCACTTCACGGATAATAGCGCGGAGAAAGAAAACCCGGCCCAATAAAACGCACACAGATTGTCATTTGAATTTTCGAAACTCCCGATGGGTCGGAGTCAACTCAATGGTGATGTCTACCGCTCTCCCCTGAATCTCAGCGGGGTTCTGCTTCCTGGGTTACCATCAAACTTGCAGCAATTTCCATATACACGGTGCAATACATATGAAACTGAATTTAAAACATGTTGCACAATTAAAGTTGTACTAGCAAATCTGTATGCCCCCAATTTCGATTATGTTAATTTTTTTGAACGTTTTTTCTCCTCACTACCAGACTTGAACTCATACTCTCTTATACTGGCTGGTGATTTCAATTGTTGGTTAGATCCTAATTTGCATCGATCATCCTCTGTTACTAGACCACCTACTAAATCTGCCTTAGCTATTCAATCGTTTCTCTCTAATTATGGTATCTCTGATATATGGCGTTTCCTTCATCCTACTGACAGAGATTATTCTTTTTTTCACATGTTCACCATACCTTTACTGGAATTGACTACTTCTTACTCGATAATCAACTCATTCCATTTGTCTATTCTTGTGATTATCAGAGTATATTGATTTCTGACCATGCCCCAATTACTCTGTCTTTAAATTTTCCTGGTCTCCCTCAGAGGAATAAACACTGGCGGTTTGATTCGACTTTATTATCGGATGATGATTTTCTAAATTTTATTAAGGATCAGATAACCTTTTATTTTAACACCAATACATCACCTGAAGTGTCATCCCAGATTGTCTAGGATGCCATGAAAGCATATTTGAGGGGCCAAATAATCTCCTATACAGCAAATCTTAATAGAAAGTCCTGTGCAGATCGATTAGACCTCATTAATCAGATTAAAGATTTGGATCAACTGTATGCTCTAACTAAGAACCCTGAACTATACAAGAAGCGTGTAGAACTTCAAGCTAAATTTAACCTCCTATCTACTCAACCTGTCGAACGCCAACTTCTTGAAAGTAAGAGTCGCTTTTATATCCATGGCGACAAATCTGGTAAATTTCGAGACAATCAGTTGAGGCGTTCCAAAGCTAAACAACATATTACAAAGATCCGGAAAGAGAATGGTGACCTTACATCGGATCACCCAGAAATCAATGACTCATTTAAAAATTTCTACTCTCGACTTTATTCCTCTGAATCTTTGAATGACAATATAACTGTTGACCATTTTTTAAATAATCTGAATATTCCTTCGCTTTCATCTGATTTTAAAACCAAACTTAATGCGCCTATATCATCAGAAGAAATATCTTCTGCAATTTCTGCATTGTCTTCAGGGAAATCTCCTGGACCTGATGAGTTCCCCGTAGAATTTTATAAATCATTCTCTTCACTTCTCTCTCCTCAGTTACTCTCAGTATTAGCTGACTCGTTTAGGTGTGGCCAATAGCCACCCTCCTTTAATGAGGCATCTATTATTCTTTTATTAAAAAAGGGTAAAGACCCAGCAGAGTGTTCCTCGTATAGGCCGATTTCTTTGCTTAATGTTGATGTTAAAATCTTGGCCAAAGTCTTGCCTTATAGATTAGAAACTGTTATTCCCTCTATTATTCCCGATGACCAAACTGGTTTTATTAAAAAACCGTCTCCCTTTTTTTAACATGCGACGCCTATTTAACATTTTGTATTCACCTCCAACTGGGATTCCTGAATGTGTTATTTCCCTCGATGCGGAGAAAGCATTTGATCGTATAGAATGGAACTACCTTTCTGCAGTTTTAGAAAAATTTGACTTCGGTCAAAGTTTTATCTCTTGGATCAAATTGCTGTATTTGTGTCCTACTGCCTCCGTTTTAACTAATTTCCAGAAATCCCAGTTATTTAACCTCAAACGTGGCACCCGCAAGGGATGCTCTTTAAGTCCCTTTCTCTTTGATTTGGCTATAGAACCCTTGGCGATAGCATTTCGAAATTGTCCTGAACTGACCGGGATTTGGAGAGGGAGTGTTCAGCATAAAGTTTCTCTTTATGCCGATGACTTATTACTTTTTCTTTCAAATCCGTCTACATCCTTACCTCCAATGTTTTCACTTCTTGACCAGTTTAGCCAGCTCTCTGGATATAAACTTAATTTACATAAGAGCGAACTTTTCCCAATTAATAAAGAAGCACAAGAATTAACATTTCGTGATCTCCCTTTTAAAGTAGTTCATAATCAATTTACTTATCTTGGGATTACAGTCACAAGGAAGTTTAAAGATCTCTTTCGTGAAAATTTTGCTAATCTTTCATATACTATTAAACAGAGTCGGTTACAATGGTCACCTCTTTCTATGTCTTTGGTAGGTCGTATCAATGTTGTTAAAATGTACGTTCTTCCTAAACTTTTATATTTATTTCAATCAATCCCAATTTTTATTCCTAAATCTTTTTTTGATTCCTTAGACTCTATTATTTTGTCATATCTGTGGAAGAATAAGCGCTCTAGAATTAATAAAGTTCATCTCCAAAAATCTAAAAAGGAGGGTGGCATGGCTTTACCAAACTTTCGTTTATATTATTGGGGAACCAATATACGTTGTGCTACCTTTTGGTCTTTTTTTCATGGCCAACCCGAGTGCCCTAATTGGGTGGCAATGGAGTTGAGCTCCACTAAAGAATTATCTATCTCTGCACTTCTTGGCTCTGTACTCCCTAGTAGTTTGTCCAGATTAATAGTTAATCCTCTTGTTAGACACACTCTGCGTATATGGGCTCCGTTTTGGAAATTTTATGGTTTCCATGGTTTTTCCTTTCTAGCCCTATCTTACATAATCACCTTTTTTTACCTACTACGTATGACTCAGCCTTCCATGATTGGTATAGGAAGGGCATTAGACATTTTGAAGATCTTTTTATTGATAATTGCTTCGCTTCTTTTCAACAGCTCTCTGCTAAGTTCAATCTGCCCAATGCTCACTTTTTCAGATATCTCCAAATTAGACATTTTATTACTCCTTTAATTGCTAACTTCCCTGAAATGCCTGAGAAAAATGTTATGGACTTATTTCTTTCTATTAATCCACTAGGTAAAGGATTAATATCATTTATTCGTGATAAATTAGCAGCCTTAGGACGTGCCCCTGTGGATCAAATTAAAATGGCATGAGAGCATGATTTAAATACCTCCTTATCTGATGAGGCTTGGGACTCGATTCTCAAATCGGTTAATTCAATCTCTCTTTGTGCTCGCCATTGCCTTTTACAGCTTAAGATTGTTCTTAGAGCCCATATGTCTAAATCTAAATTATCTCGATATTACCCTAACATCAGTCCGCTTTGTGATAAATGCAAAGGGGGCGAGGCCTCTCTCATTCATATGTACTGGCTTTGTCCTAGCTTGGAGAAACTTTGGAAAGATGTCTTCATAACGTTATCGCATATTCTGAATCACCACCTAGAACCTAACCCTTTAATTGCTTTGTTCGGTTTCTGGGGTGAGACAGATTTATGTCTGAGTTCGACTAAGTGTCGAATATTATATTTTGCCTCTCTCCTGGCTAGACGTTTAATCCTCCTTAGATGGAGAGATGTTGCCCCGCCCACGCATGCTCAATGGCTTGACGATATTATGGCCTGCTTAGACCTTGAAAAAAATCATTATTCAGTTCTTAATTCGGATTTAAAATTCCATAAGGTCTGGGAACCTTTTACTGAGTACTTTCAGAACCTTCCTCTTGACTAAGGTTTTTTTTCGGTCCCTTGCTTTCAGCTCCATTTTTTTTTTGTTGGTAGTAGGCATTAATATCTTGTGTTGCTAAGTGTATTTACAGTTTGGGGGGTTTGATTGTCCTGATTTATATTCTCTATATTGTGTTGTGGTTGGTCTGGAGCTTTTTTTGTTGCGGGGCTTGGGGAGGATACTAATTTTACATGTCTTCAATTTGGGTGCTTTCTCAATTATCTTTCTTTGTATCATATTATTATTGTATGTTTATTTTTGCACTGTATTAATGTTCATTTTGATCTGGGTTTTTTTTATCTGTAGCTATGTAGAAAATGTATAAAATAACTAATAAAAAAAATCATGTTGCACAATTGATACGGAATAGTGGACCGTTAAGTTGCCAAGCGCACTAGATTACTGAAGTTTAATTTGTCAGCGTCTTTGCATTGATACATCAAAACTGCATGATAGAATTCCAAAAAAAAACATCTCCGAGATATTCTACTCTGCGTCTGTTTCAACTGCTCGTTTATTTTCAGACGAGGACACGGATTAATGGGCAAGGGAACTTCTAAGCGAACACAGAGTTTTGCCACTATGTCTGCACCGCACTCACTGATACACCGGCATCACAACGCTGTCAGGATCTGAACGTGTATAAAATCCGCGCACATAAACTATAGTTCGCCGATGTTCTTACCGGGAACACCAATAACGGCGATGATCATGTAATATATCTTTCTCAGACGGAAAAACGTTTCAATCATGCTGTGTGAGATTCAGCCTGTCTTCCAGCAGCCCGCGATCACGCTGAAGAAACTCTGAGCTGATGAATCTCCACGGCCATTCATTTATACTCGCTCCAGCACACTGAATATTCGATACTACAAAAGGCTGACGTGTCTTCCAACAGCTGGGTTAACTAAACATGAAGTCATTCAAGTAAATTCCCAATTGTGATGAAGTATGGGTAGATTGACACGAAATTACAAAATCTCAAAGATGAAGAAACGACGATTGGAGAAGTCAGTGAATGTTGTTGTGGAACACTCTCAGCCTCATCTCTCGCTTTCATGATCGTTATTGTTGATCTTCTCCATTCCGAGACTCCACAGACTCATCACAGACAAATAATATGCTATCACTGGACTGCTTTTTTTCACTCTGGGAATTGTCTCGTTCATGGATCTTGCTGTAGAAAGATATAAAATAGAATATGTTGCTGTAACACAACACACACAAAATGCTGGAGGAACTCAGCAGCTCAGGCACCATCTGTGGAAGTGCATAAACAGTCGACATTTCTGGCCGAGATCTTTCATCAAATTATTTTTATCGCCAGCCACACCAGTTCCATCAACGAAAAGCTGAATTTCCCAGAGCCAAATCATTTCATTTCCTAAATCCATTCCCTGACCAACATGTCGGTTCATGGCCGGCTCTTCTGACACCATGATGACACCCCTCTCAGTTTGTAGGAATAACATCTTATTTTCTGTCCAGGTAAGCTTCCACCTTATGCCATGAACATGGATATGTTCATCTTCCGCAATTTTCGCCCTCCCCTCTCCCTTTTCTTTACTCCCCCACTCTGACCTCTTGCTCTTCACCCACCTGCCTGTCACCTCCCTTCAGGGCCTCTCCAATTCCACGTTCTCGCATGATACACTGTCCTATCAGATTGCTCCTTCTCCAGCTCTTTACATTTTCTACTCATCCCTTTCCAGCCACTTTTTCGGCCCACCTTCCCCAAACGCTTGACTTCACCTAGCAGCTTCGAGATTGCCCTCCTCCCCTTCCCCAACTTCCTTATTCTGACATCTTCCCGTTCCTTTTCGTTACTGCTGGAGGGTCGGAACGAAATTTCTACTGCTTATCCTTTTCCATAGATGCAACCTGATCTACTGAGTTCCTCCAGCGTTTCGTATGAGCATCAGCTTGATGCAGTCCTTCACATGATAAACCAGCTCCCGTCGAGGTTCGCCCCGGTATGAAGCAAAGTAATTCAATCACCGTACGAATGAACAGCGAATTGGTTCAAAAGCTGAAATGGACGTAGCACCCGCTTTAAGTACATTTGCACCAACCATAACAATTGTTTTGCAGATGTAGTATACTGGTAGCGCTATTGATAGTGAGCTAGAGAGTCGTATTTTCATATTTAATAACCTGAACAGCACTTTCACTGTAAATACAACACGAGATTGTATTTTTTTTGTTTTTATTTACTATCGTGCTACCACGATGAACTGATGCGTTGGATATTCTGAAATGAATGGCTCATAAGAAGAGATTTCACTGTATCCGGATACTCGTTGTAGTTGCAAGTCAATCATGCGATGAAATTGAACAGTTTGTCAGATCCTCATCGAAGGGTAGATATGGGTCAATATTGAGGTTTTTGCTCCCAATAAGTAAAGGATGTGGGGCCGCTGCCGACGTGTTTCACCAGGAACCTGCCGAAGGCGGAACATTTGAGATATATATCAACACTAGAAGACTTTTATATTTGAACTCTTTCTTGAGCTTTGATCGTGAATTTTTGAAGAAACGAGCACGGAAATGAGTATGATGACCACAAAAGCTAAAGGGACAGATTCCAAAAACGGGAAAGATTCCGACGGGAACGGTAAGAAGAGAAGAGGTGAACTCAAGCAAACTGAATTAACTTATGAGACAATGTTAGATCTTTTGAAGGCACAATTTACTGAATTACACCAAGAATATTAAAGGAGATTTGAAGGTAGTTCTGGACTATTTGGCTGCACTTGATCATGAAGTTAAACTACAACAATCTAAAATTACCGAACTACAGGACGACGCTCGGAAGAGAGATCAGAAAATTGATCGTTTGGAACAAATTCTGTCTTCGACAGTTAAACAGTTGGAGAGCTGTAAATCCAAGATCATTGATCTCGAAAACCGATCCAGAAGACAAAATCTACGTATAATCGGTCTCCCCGAAGATATCGAGAAAGGGGACCCTT
Organism: Hemitrygon akajei; assembly: GCF_048418815.1. Taxonomy (NCBI): domain Eukaryota; kingdom Metazoa; phylum Chordata; class Chondrichthyes; order Myliobatiformes; family Dasyatidae; genus Hemitrygon; species Hemitrygon akajei. The sequence continues at coordinate 3,830,342 of NW_027331940.1, forward strand.
TAAAGTTCTTTTCTGAACTTTTAAAGGATGCGTTTACCACTGAATTTACAAACGAACGTCCATTACTTGAACGCGCTGATCGCTCTTTTCCCCGATATCTGAGCCCTGGGGCTAGACCTCGAGCAGTGATTCCCCGGTTCCATTATGTGCATGTTAAAGAACATTTTATCCGCATCGCTCGTCGGCAAAGTATGATCAAATTTCAAAATTATCAATTCCGTGTCGTGGAGGATTATAGCCCAGAAATGATGAAGGCACGATAGGCTTTTCAATCTTTGATGTAGGAATGTTATGAAAATGGTCTCAAACCAGCGTTACTTTATCCTGCGCTCCTCAGAATTGCTACTTCCGAAGGTCAACGCCATATTTTTCTGTCTACAAGCGCCGCTCGAAGTTTTTTTGGATGAACACTATCCACCTGCTTCGAATACTCATTTTTAAATAATCCACGGTTCCAATTTATGAACGTTTACCCTTCAAATTGGTTACTGACTATTTTATATATTCAGGGGTTAAAATTACAAAAAAAGAAACAAGGATTTATTTAAGTCTAACTTTTTACCTTTAGTTGATCAGATTAAACATTTGTTTACTAATTGGTCACCAATGTCTTTGTCATTGATGGGCCGGATCAATGCTATCAAGATGATTATATTACCTAAACTTTTATATTTATTTTAAGCGGTGCCAATTTTTATTCCAAAATCCTTTTTTGGTAGTGTTGATTCTGAAATTTCTTTTTATATTTGACAGAATAAAAATCCGAGGCTAGGCAATAGATACATACAGAAGTCTAAAAAGGAGGGTGGTCTGGCGTTGCCGAAATTTAGATTTTATTATTGGCCAAGTAATATCCGGTTTTTTGAAATTCTGTCTATGGGGCTTGGATATAACTTCAAGCCGTCACTGGGTAAATCTCAAATGTAAATCGGTACAAGGGTTTTCACTGGGTTCTATCTTAGGGACTTCGCTTCCCTTCGCTCTTTCTAAATTGTATAAACAATTAGATAATCCAATAGTTAAATACACTTTACGAATATGGTTTCAATTTCGGAAATTTTTTGGGTTGCATCAATTTATTCTTGCAAGTCCTATTATATCTATTTTTTCAATCCCTCTATAATGGACTAAGCCTATTTGATTTGGAAAACTAAAGGTATATCACGATTTTATGATTTATTTCTGGATAACTGCTTCATATTATTTGAACAATTATCTAACAAATATAATTTACCTAGATCCCGTTTCTTTAGATATTTACAGGTTAGAAACTTTTTTAATACCGTCCTTCCTACTATCCCGAATCTATACTCTATAGATAGTTCGGGGAAAAAAAAGATTTAAATCATTTTCAGAAAGGTGCAGTAACAACTATCCACAATATAATTACGAAAATTCGTTTAGATGCATCTAATAAAATTAAAAATGATTGGGAGAGAGAACTTAAACTTAATTTACCTATCAGAAATGGGGAAATAATCTTCAATTTGTTATCTGATCATCTATATGTACTAAACATTCGTTGACACAGTTCGAAGTCGTACACAGGGCCCATATTTCCAAGGATAAATTAGCTCGTTATTGTTCTCACATAGGTCCAGTGTGTGATAGATGTCATTCTGAGACAGCCTCTTCAACTCATATGATTTGGTCATGTTCTGCTTTAAAAAAAATTGTAAAGATATCTTTGACATTATTTCAACTGTTTTGAACATTGAATTACAACCTCATCCTGTCATGGTCCTGGCTGGCATTTCCCACCTTTTCCCGTTCCTCCCTAATTGGTCCTTGTTCCCCACACTTGATTCCCAATCTTTCCCAATTCCTCTCAATCACCAGCACCTGGTTTCCATTAGCCACCAGAGGATAAGAGTCCGACAGCTCCAGTCAGCCCTTGCCAGATTGTTGGTCGACTCTCAGAGAGAGAGGAACCGTGCTCCAAGTCTTCAAACCCAGTATCTCTCCGTAAACCAAGTCTCCCAGGTCCTGACTCAGCCTGGTCCCGATACTACACGCGTTACGGAGATTCTGCCTCCTGATCCTGCCTCCGCTTCGGAGCTCTGCACTTGGGTTCGTTTTCCGGCCACGTCCCCGTCACACATCCTATTACTGCAAGTTTTGGTTTATCAATGATAGAACCACACTACGTAAACTCTTCAGCGCGTCGGATGATTGCATTTCTTACATTAATGACTAAAAGATCCATTTTGCTGAATTGGAAAGAGATTAATCTTCCCACCACACTTCGTTGTTTCTCTCAAACTATACTATGCTTAAAGTTAGAAAAAATCAGAAGTGTTATATATGATCCATCTATTAAATTTGACAAATAACTCGGAGGCCTTTTATTCAACACTTCCATATGATGTGATTTGACCTCTTTCCAAACCTATTCTTGTGCTAATATATGAAAGGAGGTTCGGAGTTGATAACACTAATGGTCCTTTTTTTGATGTTATAAACAGCCCATGTTCTTTTCTGTTCTTAGTTTTTTTTTTTCGTTAGTATTGTTTAGATTAGTTTTTTTTGGGGGGGGAGTAATATTTTGATCTTTTTTCTCCTTTTTTGGATATGTTAATTATATTATATATATATGTGTGTGTATTCTACATTTTACTCGAATATTTTTCGGAAGTTTATTACCTTTGTAGTAACAGAATTTATAACTATATATGCTATCCATTAACAATGTAATCCCAACAATTGTGTAGCAACATTACTTTGTGCGACTCTGAGTCTTAGAGTCGAAAGGCTTCATTAAATGTTCTATGAATGCAATCATAGATGTTTGTTAACTGTTGATCAATCAAGAGTATGCCTTTTTCTGCGATATTAAAAATATGAATGCATTGCGGATTTAAAATATTGCACGAGATGTGGACATAAGTGAGTACAATTGAAATAGAGAGGGAAAGATTACGGTCATGAATGACTTTATGGGAGTCAAATGTTTCTTTTGTTTTTATTGGGTGCGCGATTGAATTCATATTCAATCGCATACCCAGCACAAACTAAAGAAACACATGACACATTAATATTCTTTTTCACCATACACGTAGCAGAAAATTTGTATCTGCTTGCCAAAAATGTTTTCCAGGAACTGATGTGAATATCGGAGGCTGCGTATATTTCTGAAATTCTATGAAGTGCTGATGAATGCTCGCCTCAGGTCTCCACATCTCTCTCTCCCAATCTCCTCTACAGAATACGTGCTTAGGCCTTCTGCTTTGGAAGTTGTTCATTCTATATTCTCCAATTTCCTGCGGTGGTGTTGAAGGAAGACAAGTGTGAGACCGGGTGATAGCTTTGCTCGCTGATTTTAGTTTCTGTCGTTTTGTATATTGCATTTATTATTAATTTCAGAGGGAGACACGGATTTCACACCGGCCATGTGGATTCAGGGTTAAATGGATCGAGGTTTGAGCGTATCTACACCCGATACGATGAAACCATGATTCAGGGGTATTGGGATAAATTGGTGCGTACTTGAATTGTCATTCTGGAAGGTCGGTTCTTTTAATGAGAAGCTGCTCTGAAACCTTTTAAATGCTGGTTTTAAGATGAAAGTCTGCATTGGAAAAGATTGTTTTGAGGTCATTGTAGCATCTGCCCTGTAATATGTAAATGACAGGCCAGTTTAGATAACGTGGCTGTGTAGTAAATAGCTCAGCGATTTGCTTACGTCATCAGCCCTAATTCCATAAGTTATCCAGCTGTCGTTCTGTGGTCAGATTAAATCGATTATTTCCCTCAGCCCTATTTCTCGGAACACTGTAACTGCAGTGTTGAAACGTTGTAAAATGTCCGGAAATTTCCACACTCCTAGCGGCACGCGGCTGCCCGCTGTCTTCCAGCCAGAATTCACTCTATCTACTATATCATCTGCCTTCTGTCAGGAAGCCAATTTTGAGTCAACGCAGGGTTACCTAGATCCCATGCTTCCTGACTTTCTAAATTAATACACCTACATCGACTATTCAGATTTTTCTGTTTGCTTTATTTCACTTTAACAAATAATTCAATCTGGCTTATATAGGACAACATACCTCTCAAAGCCACGTTGTCTCTCCGTAACCAGACTACGTTTCTCCAAATACTCATAAATTTCCTCTGCAATTATCCTCTACAATAGTTTGCACACTACTGATGAAAGACTCACTGGTCTATACTTCCAACGAGTATCCCTATTATCTTGCTTCAACAGATGAAAAACATTTGCCAACTTTTAATCTTCTGGTTCTACTTCCTTGGCCAGGAAAAACCCAAATATCCTGTCCAGAAGCTCAGCAATGTCTCTGCTTCACTTTCCAAATCACCTGGACTATATCCCTTCCGGCATCGGGGAATCATCTATCATAATGTTTTCCAAGTTTCCAGCGCATCCTCTTTCTCAGCGTCGTCATGTCCGAGCATATCTGCCTTTTTACCCTAAGTTCACATTGATCAATGTATTCAGTGAGGAGCTTCACCGCCTCCTTGGACTCCAGACACAAGTTTTCCTCTTTTACATCTGATCTGCCCACACTCTCCACAGTCTCCTACTGTTCTTCACAGTGCAACTCGCCAAGGACTTCTCAAGTCCCCTTCTAACTTCTGTAAGTCCATTATTAAATTCTCCCATGTCTGCATTGTGAACTTCCATAACTCTACCTGATACTTTCTCCCTAAATCTTAAGTACCTTTCATTCTTTCTCTTGACGAGTAGTTCCAACTTTTTTGTCACCCAGAGTTATCTTACGCTATTATCCTTGTCCTGTGACAAGAAACAAACCCTTACTGAACCCCATAACAGGTCTCCCTAAACAATCTCCACATATCTGTTGCGTATTTCTATAGGTATATCATTTCCCAATGTACGTTCCCAGGTTCCTAACAGGTAGCACCATAATTCGCAGACTGACATTTAAACAGATTCCATGCTCCCTGGTCCTATCCATGTGCAAAGTAAATCGAGGGCAGATCTGCCCTATCGCTCTGAAATGCTGACCCACCGAGAGCTCTGTCACCTGATACGTTTCTTTTTCTAATATTAGATCGGGTATGGACTGTTCGCTAGTCCACCTGTCTTTATATAGAGACATGAATCCTTCCTGGACACAACTGAGAAATTATGCCATACCTAAACCTTTTACCCTGGAGAGATGCCAAAGAATATTGTGGAAGTTTAAGATACCCGTGCCAATAACATGGCCGATGTCCAATATCCGCTTCTCGATCGTTTCTTTACTGTTCCCGTTGCACTTATTTGGTTGATCTGGTGGGCGGCTGTACAGAATGCTCCAAATGGGGAGATCACGCCCTTCATGTTTCTGTGTTCGTCTCCCAGTCTATTAACAAACGAACGCTCCACGTTGTCCTCCCTTTCTGCAGCTGCGATACTATCCCTGGTTTCCCATCGCACTCACTTTACACTCTGTTAACCGACCCTGTCGATTCTTCAACATCTAAAATCCCGAAAGTCCTGCAGCCATCCCTACCCTTGTGACAGTCGAGTGTCTGTGATAGTTTGGAACATACTTCAACCAATGTAACAATCACGCCAGCAGCATTGAACGTTTATGTAGCTACCTACCTGAACTGTGTGAAGCAAAAACTCTTCCGCCAATTCTGCAATTTTCGGATGACCAGGCGTGTCATTGTTTGAATAAATTGCTTGAATTTATGACATATTTGCTAAACCTGTTCATTGTAAAACGGCTTTATTTGAAAAAAAAAAGCTGAATTGCCATTAGACGCGGGCGTTATCTACACAGATGGCCATTTAATGTAAACACATACTTCATTCCATTCCTCAGCTCTTCTCTGAATTTCCTCTGTGTCAGTGTATAGATACAAGTATTGGTGCACATGCTGAGAAATTGTAACATGAAACCAAGTTGTTGGAGGATGTATACCGGGGAACTCAAATATCTGTCCTGGTAAAAATAGTTTTTCACTTGCCATTTCAGAGAACGGGCTACATAGGGCATCCAAAATAATATGAAATTAGCTGATATAGAAAACAGCAAAATCATCGATTTTCTGCGTTTTTCCACCTCGGCATCTTTCTGATTGTCGCTGCTGTCCCGAAGCTTTCTGCGGACTCTATTTGCCACAACGATATGTCTTACGGTTAACCCGTTGAACAGCAGTATTAAGCCGATTGGTATCAATGGTGTTAAAATACTCTGCAGTAATGCGTATCCCCTCCACGCGGGTGAAGTAGCGTATTCATATGAGCCGGTGCACCGCCACGGCGTGTTGTCAATGATGACGTAAGGTTCAATGGCAAAGTATAACGGGACACATTTCCCGCAGCTCACTATAACCACGGTCACGATAACCACCGTTGCTGTTCTCTCGGTGCAGTATCGCTCCCGCAGCTTTCGGCAGCATATTGCGATGAAGCGATCGAAGGTAAAACTGACCGTGAACCAAACTGAACAATCCGTCGCTACTTGGACAAATACAAGTGTCAGAGCGCATACAGGAGTGAGGAGCAGGTATTTGGAATAAATGTAGATATTGTTGGTCTGTTCCACTAAAGCAGCAACGATAACCACCATCAGATCCGCTGTTGCCATTCCAACCAGGTAACGGGTGATGCATTTGGAGAGTCCGCATTTTCCCCGAGAAAGGATCATAATCGCCGTTAAGTTAACTGCAAGAAATTTGGAAACAAAATACAAACATGGTCAGCTCCCTGAATGCCCCGATTCTACTATTGCTATGCAGGGTATGGTCTGTTTGGAGGTGGAAAGCGGGAATCCAGTGTGTGCGGTCTCGGTCGCTGCACTCCGGCTGCAGGACAATGACGGATGTGAGTGTCAGTGGATTGGCGACATTCCTACAGTTTAGAGCGAGGCATCCGAGTTCCACGACTCACGGACCGGTGAGCAGTCGATCGCTCCTGTAAGCAACACCATTTCCATTATTTGGAGTGAAATAGCTGACGGGATTCCTTGTAGCGGTGACAAAGTGGCATCAATGAGATATAAAGCACGAGTTCTCATTTACAGACTTTCAGAAGAACAGACCTACGTGTCGAAAATAGACTGGACCGTCATTTAAATAAGCTGCCACGGTGTTATATGGTCAGACTGTCTGCACGAATAGAGACCAGGACCTAGAAAAACAGAGACCGGCATCACTTCAGAAAGCCTAGCGAGGTGAAATTAAGAAACAGTGACGATATCTGCAACGACTTCACTAACAAAAGAAGAAAACACTGCGATCGAAGTATGGAAAATGGAAATAAAACCATTGGATGCCTGAGTCCTCCATTCCGGAAACACGTTTCAGCCGACGGTAGCATCTGTGCTCAGTAACAGTGCCGATACCGCAGCAGAGTAATGACGGCACCATACATAAAATGACCAGCTCCGGCATCTTACCGGGGACACCAACCGCTACAAGTGTGGGATAGAAAATGGCTGCGATGTAGTAAATCGCCGGATATCCCATATTCCGTCAGAAGCAGCGTTCAGTTGTGCGGGACGTTTCAGCTGCTCAGATGGACTGGGGATCGTTTTAGCAGACTTTTATTGAGGAGAGGGCAATTCCACTGAGGCAATTAGCGTGGCGATCACGTCAGGGACATTAGTGACAACCAACTGCACAAACACTTAACATAAACTATTTTTACTCACAGTTCCCGTGTCGTTAATTTGACAGCTCAAGGGATATTCCAATCTATTTACTGAAATAAAATTTGTTGTGGACTTTCCATGGCATTTTTCATGATACCTGGCTTCAGGTATTTAAATAGGATATTTTTTTTATATCTGTGTTGCTTTTAAGGTAGGCATTCATCTTGAAGTCGATTTATTTTGTAACATTTGACAGAGCACATTCACTTCCGAAATTGAGGGAAGGGGTTTGTTCTGGCGGGTGAAATGGAGAACACTTCTTTATTAAAAGGGTACATTCGTTCATTCTTTTCTTTCGCTCGTTCCTGTCATTCCGGGCGGTTTGAGTGATGAAAATCATAGTGACAGCTGACATGGGTTACAATTAAATACACTGCACATATTCCTCCAAACACTTTAAAAGATCCACAGCGATATTCCAGAGACCTGTGATCAGAAAGGGAACGTGTCTTCGGGAGATTAGCGAGGACTGCGGACAATTTGAAGAACAATGTTTTCCAGCGCACACATCGGTCGTCTGGCAGGAACCTGGCCTCTGGCAGTGAATGACTTGACCACCTCATACCCGTGACGTGCGATGCAGACTGTTTAACTTTAAAGATATTCTCAAACCTGCCACAATTCTACCAATATTTATCCATCCGTTCGCTCTTTGAACAAAAGTAGCAAATGAAATCTATGAACTCTTCGCAGGTTCTCAGGCTGTTCTATTGTTTGCCCAGTAGTTGTATTTTGTATTTTTTTCTCCTGATTTACTTTCGGATATATTGCCCTTTCGAGCGTCACGATAAGAACAGCGGATGTGTTGAAGCTCACCTGTCAATCACACTTGTTCCTGCTCCTGCAGTGCACCATTCCGTGCCTATTGTGGTACTTGTAGCGATGAACGGACGTCGGCTTATGGGAGAAGGACTTAACACTCTGTTTCCGCTATGGGACTCGTAGTAATTTGCGGCTCTCGATTGACTCGAGAAAGTATCACTTCTGCTTTCAAGTTCATCCATCCAAAGTGAATCACTCCGTAATATTCCGGGTTGAGCTCCATCTGTAACTTCTCAGCGCTGCTCTGCGTCTTGTTCTAATCTGTGACAATCTTCTATACTATCCATAATTCCACCAACTTCCATATCTTTGCAAATACAATAAACCACCCTTCTACTTCCTTATTCACATCATTTTTAAAACACAAAAATCCGGGGGTCTCTGAACAGATCTCTGCAGGGCACCACAGGCACCAGCATCCAGGGAGAAAACGCTCCATCCACAACTATCCTCTGTCTTCTTGGGCGTCAGTCCTGAATCCACAAGCCAACTTTCGCAGGATACCAAGCCTTCTGAAAAGTCCTACCATGGTTAACCGTAAATGTAACCGTCACATCCTCACAATTTGAACCAGGCTCTTGGGACATGATCTGTCCCTCACAAAGCCATACTGATTCTCCAGAATCAGTTACTGCTTCTCCAAATTCTCATAAATCCTGTTTCTAAGAATGTTCTCAAATAATTTGCCCGTCACTGAAGTAGGACTCACCGCTTCCCGCAGTCTCCCAGGGTTCCTCCCGAGCACACAAGAGGACTAATCCATCCTAATGTTGTTTATTTTTTCAAACGTTCCAGTACATTCTTTCTCTTAACCTCGATATGTTTCGCACATCGGCCTGTTTAACGCTCTCCTCACAAATGTCCCACTGCCTGGTGAATACTGAACTGAAGACTTCATTCAGGACCTTCCCTTCTTCCCCCGACCTCAGGGGCTTGTTTAATCTTCTATCCCCGACCGGTCCTACACTCACTCTCGTCATCCTTTTCTTCACATTCATCTAGAATGGCTTGGGGTTTTCCTTAAAGACACTGTAAACCTTCTGTAGATGTTTCTAGTTATCAAAATTCCATTATTTAGCTTGTCAACGGCTACTTTGTAAATCTTTCTTTCTTTTCAAATCTTTTTATTAGTTTTTTAAAAAAAACAGAAGAAAAATATTGTTACAAGACATTTGAGAGTACATAGTAGATTGATAAACATTCAAATATATATTGATCCATACATAGAATCTCTCAAACTCATATAATAATATAAATGATTAAGAGAAACCCCCCCCCCAAAAAAAAAACAACAACTAAATAGAAAAAAAAACTAACCAACATGGGCAATCGTATAATGTTATATATATACAGTAGTGCCTATGACTCCCAACCTCCATCCACACAATTCAGGATAGTGACAATAAGGTTCAGGATCAGACCGTTTAATTCATATGAAAATGCTGAATAAATGGTCTCCAAGTTTCCTCAAATTTAACTGAAGAATCGAAAACCACACTTCTAATTTTTTCTAAACTTAAACAGGAAATAGTTTGGGAAAACCACTGAAATACTGTTGGAGGATTGGCTTCTTTCCAATTCAGTAAAATGGATCTTCTAGCCATTAGTGTAATAAATGCAATCATTCGTTGGAATGAAGCGGATAAACACTTATTATCTATCATTGGTAGGCCAAAAATTGCAGTAAAAGGATGTGGTTGGAGATTAATATTTAAAACTATTGAAATAATATTAAAAATATCTTTCCAATAGTTTTGTAAGCAAGGACAGGACCAAAACATATGAGTCAACGAAGCTATATCAGAATGACATCTATCACAGGTTGGATTAACATACGAGTAAAATCGAGCAAGTTTATCTTTAGACATATGAGCTCTGTGTACGACCTTAAATTGTATTAGAGTATGTTTAGCACATATAGAGGATGAGTTTACCAATAATAAAATTTTTTCCCATTGCTCAGTAGAAATGGGGCAATGCAGTTCTTCCTGCCATTCCTTCTTAATTTTTTCAGATATATCTGGTTGTAGATTCATAATCATATTATAAATGATAGCAACAAGACCCTTTTGACAAGGATTAAGAGCTAAAATTCTTTCTGTAATGTCCAATGGACATTCTTTCGAAAAAGACTTTAGTTCATTATATAAAAAATTTCTAACTTGTAGATATCTAAAAAAAATGGATTTTAGATAAATTATATTTATTAGATAATTGTTCGAAGGACATAATGTTATCATCCAAAATCAGATCACGAAAACATGTTATACCTTTTGTTTTCCATAAATAAAAGGCTTGATCTATGGAAGATGGTCGAAAAAAGTAATTAGCTGTTATAGGACTTGACAGTATAAACTTATTCAAACCAAAAAATTTACGAAATTGAAACCAGATTCGTAATGTATACTTGACTATAGGATTAGTTATCTGTTTATTCATTTTAAATAACGAAAAGGGAAGTGAAGATCCTAAGATTGAAATCAATGAGAAATCTTGCACAGATTTACATTCCAAATTTACCCATTGTGGGCCAGCAACTGTAGTCGATTCTTGTGTCCAAAATATCAAATACCGTATATTAACTGCCCAATAGTAAAATCTTAAGTTTGGTAGAGCCAAACCGCCCTCCTTCTTAGGCTTCTGTAAATATTTTTTAGCTAACCTAGGATTTTTGTTCTGCCACAAATACGACGATATTTTAGAATCAACTGTATCAAAAAAAGATTTAGGAATAAAAATTGGTAATGCTTGAAATAGGTATAAAAATTTAGGTAGTATCATCATCTTAATGGCATTAATTCTACCTACCAAAGACATAGATAGTGGAGACCACCTATTAGAAAGTTGCTTAATTTGATCTATTAAAGGCAAAAAATTAGTTTTAAATAAATCTTTATGTTTTTTAGTAATTTTAATACCTAAATAAGTAAAATAGTCTGTAACAATTCTATATGGTACCCGATTATAAATTGGAGTATGCATATTTAATGGAAAAAGTTCACTCTTATTAAAATTCAATTTATACCCAGAGAAGTTACTAAATTGAGCAAGCAAAGAAGAAATAGCAGGAATAGATCTTTCAGGATCAGATATATATAATAACAAATCATCTGCATATAATGATACCTTATACATCGTCTCCCCACGGGTAATACCTAAAATATTGGGTGATTCCCGAATAGCTATAGCCAAGGGTTCCAAAGCAATGTCAAATAATAAAGGGCTTAAAGGACAACCTTGCCTTGTACCCCGAAATAGCTGAAAAAAAGGGGATCTTTGATTATTAGTGAAAACCGAAGCTAAAGGTTTCTGATATATTAATTTAATCCATGATATAAATTTTGAACTAAAATTAAAATGTGGCAAAGTATTAAATAAATATGACCATTCGACTCTTTCAAATGCTTTTTCGGCATCTAAGGAGATGACACATTCTGGGATTTTAGATGAAGAAGTATAAGCAATATTAATTAATTTTCTAATATTAAAAGATGAATAACGATTTTTAATAAATCCAGTCTGATCCTCAGAAATAATCCGAGGCAATATATTTTCTAATCTAATAGCCAAGATTTTACTAAAAATCTTAAAATCCATATTCAGCAAAGATATAGGCCGATAAGATGCACATTCAGTGGGATCTTTATCTTTTTTAAGAATTAAAGAAATAGAAGATTCATAAAAAGATTGTGGTAGTTTACCTATACTTAATGCATCTTTAAAAATTTTACAAAGCCAAGGAGAAAGTATAGAAGAAAAGGATTTAAAAAATTCTGCAGAAAAACCATCTGGGCCCGAAGCTTTACCCGAGTTCATTAAGAAAATGGCCTTTTCTATTTCAGACTCCGTAATAGGTGTATCCAAAAATACACTATCCTCAGCAGTTACTTTTGGAATATTCAATTTCCTTAAAAATTCACTCATTATAGAAGAGTCTTTAGTACATTCTGATTGATATAAAGAATTATAAAAATCTTGAAAGGCTGTATTTATCTCTTTGTGATCAATCGTCAGAGTACCATCTTGTTTACGAATCTTAGTAATTTGTCGCTTATCCGAAACAATTTTCAATTGGTTAGCTAGTAATTTACCAGACTTATCTCCATATGTATAAAATTGAGCTTTCGATTTAATTAACTGACTTTCAATCGAAGAGGTTAATAATAAACTATGCTCCATTTGAAGTTCCACCCTTTCTTTATAAAGTTCTTTACTAGGGGTCAATGCATAAATCTTATCAATTGCCTTAATTTTATCAACTAATGTTGATATTTTAGAATTAGTTCGTTTCCTAACTCCGGCAGAATATGAAATAATCTGTCCACGAATATATGCCTTAAAAGTATCCCAGAGAGTTCCACTAGAGATGTCTGCTGTGGAATTTATTGAGAAAAACAAATCAATTTGCTGTTTAATAAAGTTAATAAAGTCAGAGTCCTGCAGTAAAACAGAATTAAACCTCCAACTTTTAGTACTAATATGTGAATCCGTCACCTTAATAGATAACTTCAAAGGTGCATGATCAGATATAACAATAGAGTCGTATTTGCAATCCATGACATCTGTAAGGAAGTGCTGATCAATGAAAAAGTAGTCAATCCTTGAGTAATTATGATGCACATGGGAAAAGTATGAGAACTCTTTATCATTAGGGTGTAGAAAACGCCAGATTTCACAGATAGCTGAATCAATCATAAAAGAATTAATAAGAGAAGCCGATTTGTTCGGAAAAGTTTGAATGGGTTTGGATCTATCCATCAAAGGGTTTAAACAACAATTAAAATCCCCGCCCATTATCAATCTGTATTGATTCAGATTAGGAAAGGATGTAAATAAACATTTAAAAAATTCAGGACAGTCAGTATTTGGAGCATAAACATTAACTAAAACAACTTTTTGATTAAAAAGCAACCCAGTAATAAGCAAAAATCTACCTTGCGGGTCTGAAATTGTTTCATAATGTATAAAAGCAGTTGATGAGTCTATAAAAATAGAAACACCTCTCACTTTGGCTTGCGAATTTGAGTGATACTGTTGGCCCTTCCAAAACCTAAACAACCTCTGACTATCCACCTTCCTAACATGAGTCTCTTGTACAAAAATAACATTCGCATTCATTCTATGGAATACTTTGAATACTTTTTTCCGTTTAATCGGATGATTTAAACCATTAGTATTCCAAGAAACAAAGTTAATAGTCTTATCCATATTGACAATACATATTACAGTTAACATATAGGTTTAAAAGAAAAGTGAACTCATGAACTCGGAAGGGGGAAATAAGTTCAAAGGGAAGCCGGAAGTCACAGCACCGCAGCCATTTTTGTAGTTTCATATAAGCCCATGAAGTAAAACTAAGCAAAAAGCAAGCAGAAAAAAGAAAAAAAAGAAAAATCTCCCTCCCACCACCCTCAAAACCCCAGGAAAAAAGCCAAACAGAGGCAAGCGAGCGATCTAATACTAAAATTACCCCCTTGTCTCAAGACGGCAACTCAGACGTAACAAAGTTAAAAAAAATACAAACAACCCACATTATAAAAAAAAGGGTTGATATAGGAAAAATTAAAATATAAAATTAGTGTTATAAATGTATATTATCAAAAGGGTTAAAAATTAAAACAATAAATGAAGGTTTAACACTTTCGAACAGATCAAAACAGTTATGACGCTACAGACACTGGAGTCTGTCGGGAAGAAGAAACGCCATTTTATTCTTCCAAATCTTAATATTCAAATGCTAAAAATGTAAAAAAAGAGCGTATATCGATTAAAAAAAAGAAAAAAAAAATAACCCTAATAGGTCATCTTCAACATTAATCGGTTAGTAATATATAAAAATATGAAATCGGAATAAACCCGGTAGAAAAAAGAGAGCTTTAATCGTATATAAGAAATACATATGAACCGTATCAAAAAAGAACCCAAACGTCAATCTATAACAGATTCAAATCTATAGGCTAGATTACATTGATCAGCCCGATCAAATGTCATTGTTCCAGGAAACCTTGAGCATCCGCTGGCGATTTAAACAGCCGAAAAGATCCATCTTGAAGGGTGACTCTCAGGTGTGCTGGAAACAGCAACGCTTGCTTGTAGCCTTTCTGGTGAAAATCCGACATAACCGATCTGAAAGCCAGCCTAGCCCGTAGTACTTCGGGGCTATAGTCCTCCAGAATGCGAAAATTAAAATGTTGATAAGTTATCATACCTTTTTTACGAGCCGCACGAATCAGTCGTTCTTTGATGTGAGGATAATGGATCCTGAGAATTATGTGCCGTGGTTTCAGACTTGAATCTGCCCGATATCTGGAAACTCTGTGTGCCCGATCGATTAATGGGGGGTTATCCAGGACTTCTTCGCCCAGGACATCCACTAGAAATTTGGAGAAGAAAACGGTCAGATCACCGCTTTCAAATTTTTCCGGGATTCCAATTAACCGAAGATTTTGTCTTCGAGAACGATTTTCCAAATCAGTAATTTTAGCTTTATAGCGATCCATCTGTTGGATCGTCGAAGTTTGCTCTTCTTGCATTTTTTCGATTATGCGATCCTTCTTACGAGCAGCTTCTTCAAGAACCAAAATGCTTGCATGTTGTTCATTTGATTCCCGTGAAAGGGTCAGGAACTTATCTTCGAGTGATCTCAAACGATTGTCATAGTCTGAGAATCTTCCAAGTAATTTTTTCTCCAATTCATCAAATCTAGCGTCTATAAACTTCACAACAACTTCTAAAGTTAACGGTTCTCTCGTCTGTTTCGGTTCTTTTGCTTTAGACATTTCAACGAGTTGAGAGTAATTCAGATAGTTTTAAAAAAAAATTCTATATGTTTAGACCCCTTTAAAATAAGTTTAAGGGGTGTTTGTAGGTTAAAAAAAAACGTAAAAGGTTTGGAGCAAAGCCTAGATGCGGTTTACTCCATGAGCGCCATCTTGAGACCTCTACTTTGTAAATCTAAAGTCTGACACCTGCTTTCTAATCCTGAGGTCCGCTTCCTAAAGCTTCTTTCTTCCTCTTGACCAGATGTTTCACATCTCTTGTCAACCATGGTTCCTTCACCCTGCAGTCCTTCCCCTGTCTGAATGGGGCAAACCTGCCCAGAACCCCATGTAAGTGCAGCATAAAATATATCCACATTTCCGTTGTGCATTTCCCAGGACGTATCCGTTCCTGATTTATGTTTTGATCTTCCAGCTTAATATCATTGTAAATCCACTTACACTGTTAATAAATTTGGGAACTGACACAGGGCAGTGGGCAGAGAGTGGAGCAATGGGATGGGTATGGGGAATGACACGAAGTTGTGGGGACACAGCCGGACATTGAGATTACTTGGTGACTAACACGGGCCTGTGTGATTAGTATATGTAGCTCCTTTAAGAAAGGAGGGTGCTGGACCATTATAATTTGTCTACAGACACCATAGATCGACAGACGGCGCAATAGCCACTGTCTACACACCGTCCTTACACATCTGGGGAAGAAGGCTGCTTATGTGGGAATGCTAATCTTGGACTACAGTTCAATATTCAACACCGTAATTACCTCCAGGATCAACAGGAAGCTCAGAGATCTCGTCCTTGACCCTGCCTCTCAGATCGCCAGCAGGTTGTAAGAATGGGCTCCCTCACCTCCACCCCTCTGACTTTCAACACAGGATCCACTCAGGGCCATGTGCTGAGAACCGTGTTACGTATTCAGGCAACAATCATTATAGATGAGTTAGACGAAGGGTTTTATAACAAATAACACGTTTATTAAACACTGATAACAAACCCCCTTAAAAAGTAAACAAACCCAAACAATGATCCGAGCTCAGCTGCTCAAACAGTCCTTAATAGCGTTGCAGTCCCAAACAGTCTTTAAAGCGGTATTGAAAAGAACTCAAGTCTTTAATGAGATATGCCGACAGTTCAAAAGCTCACGGTACTTTTAAAAGGAGAGACTTTTTAAAGCGAGGTAAATTCTCTTCCACGTCGATGTCCTTCGATTCCCAGCGTCGAACTCCCACGTCGAATTTTATTAAATATAACAACTTAAAGTGACTGACCTTCCTTCCACAATATTCTCAATCTCCCGCTTTTTCCAGCGGAGACTATCATGAGAATAGTAAACGAAATCCTTCCGAATGAGGATCACACAAGGTCGAAGTCAATCCATCGAAAATCGATTTTTCTCGATCTCCATTTTCCAAACTTCACTCTCCCTTAGCAAAGAAACCGTTGGCTCTGACCTTTTAAACTTTAGGCATTATATAAAACTTCATTTTTAACTAAACTGCGTCATCACATTAAATCACACAGTAACATGAAGTCATCTTGGCAAATCCTGCCACGGACTGCCCCACCTGACAGGGTGGGTCTTCCTTTTATACCCTGTAGAAAAAACCTGTCACATGACCTCTACTGGCGGGAAAATGACATCACTCCACCATTACCTCATGTCCAGTATAACTTCAACCCCAGTCACGTGACAAGGGTACCACTGTCACGTGTCACGGGTACGTAACAACCGTCCCTTACTCCCTGTAAACCCATGACTGTATCGCCACCCACAGCTCCAATCTGTTAATTAAATTTGCCAACGATACTATGTTAATTGGACTAATCTCAAAAAATAACCAAGTAACCTACAGGGAAGGAGTTATCTCTCTGACACACTGTCGTCTAGTAAGAAACCTCTCCCTCGAATGTCGTAAAAAGGAAGGAGCTGGTTGTTGATTACAGGAGGAATGGAGACGTGATAACTCCTATTATCGTCAATGGATCTGAGGTTGAGATGGCAAACAGCTTTAAGTTACTCAGCATCGACATTACCGAGGACTTCACGTGGTCTCTACAGACCAGCCATGAACTAAAAAGGCACGACAGCTCACTTAGAGTTTGTTAGCAGTTTTGGGCTGCTGATCTCAGAAAGGATATGGGCTAACACTTGAGTGAGTTTAACAGAGGTTTATGGAAATGATTCCAGGATTGAATACATTGTCATATGATGAGAATGTAATGGGAGATACAATTTAAATCTATCGAATGCCCCAATGGGCTGGATGTGGACCGAATGTATCCTATGGGTGGGAGAGTCTAGGGCCAGAGGAGATATTTTCTGAATAGAGGGACCTCCATTTGCAACGTTGACGAGATTAGCCAGAGTGTGGTGAATCTGTGGAATTCGTTGCCACAGGCAGCTGTAGAGGCCAAGACTTTGTGCTTATTTAGGACAGAGATTGATAGATTCCTGACTTGTCAGGACATGATGTGATACAGGGTGAAATCCAGCGATTGGGTCTGAGAGGAAATTTGGATCAGCCATGATGAAATGGCGGAGCAAACTCGATAACCTATCCCACGTCTCCCACGTCTTTTAGTCTTAAGTTTAATATTCATTTCTCAGTTGTATTGTATCGGGCTGATCTGGTTCATACACTACCAGCTCTATTGCAACTTTCATAATTTTGCTCTGCACATATCCTGTCTAAAGTTCATGTTTATATCTTTAGAATATAGTTCTACTATTTAATCAATTCTTCTACCTTTGATGATGAAGGGACGATCGACTGTCTGTACAGGGTTTGTCAACCTATAATAATTATTATTATATTTTACTTATTTCTCAGCTCGAGTTGGTATAACTTGAGGTAAGCGGTCGCGAAGCACACTCATGTCTCAGTTTGCTAGGAAATTGTGTGCTCAAATCGCTGGGATGTCTTCAGTGGACGGACATGAGTGGTTCACTTGAACTTCCATACTGACCATTTCTTCATGTTTCTGGATTGTGCTCTCATTTGAGTTTAGTGGTGTGTATTTTGTATTAGTTTTACACATGCCGGCATGCAGTGCTCAATTCTGGTTTCGTTAAGGAAAACATACCCTGAAGAGTTATTTTTTTAATTAACAACTCTCCCCATCTCCCAGTTTCACCGATGAAGTACCTCCTTCTTATTCTTCCTCCCCTGCCCACTACATTTCTTACTCTGACTTATCATCTTTTTCAAAAACAAAAGCCAATGATTCAAGAGTATCATGAACAGCAGTGAGTATAAATGCCATTACTAATGAGAAAATGTGCTTTGGAAGGGGGAACGCCTGGAGGTAGATAAGACTCCTGGATCAGATCATGTACACCCCAGGGTTCAGAAAGAATTAGTTGAAGAGTTTGTGCAGGCATTAGAGTCGTGAAACATTTCAACAAAGGAAAAAGCCATTGGGCCAGTCTAGTCTGTGCCAAGCCATTAATCTGCCTAGTTCCAGAAACCTCTAACGGGACCATAGTCATCCATTCCCTCCCATCCATCAGAAATTCTCTGAAATATTGAAAATCGGCCCTGCCACTTGCTCTGGCAACACATTCGACATTCCCACCGCCTCTGAGTGAAGAAATTCCCCCGTCATTTTTCTTTTAAAGAATGAGTAATGATCTTTCAAGAGTGTCTCGATTTTGGAAAGATTCTGGCAAACTAGGAAGTTGCAAATGTCACCCCACACTTTAAGAAGGAAGGGAGGCAGAAGAAAGGAAATTATAGAACAGTTAGTCAGTGGCTGGATTCCATTAAGGATGATTTTTCTGGGTATTTAGCGCAAGCTAAAGTAGGCCAAATTCAGCATGGTTTTCTTCAGGGTATATATTGCCTGACAAATCTCTTGGAATTCTTTGACAAAATAATAAGCAGAATAGACAAAGGAGAGGACGTGGATGTTTTTGTCTTGGATTCTCAGATGGATTTTAACGACTTGCTGCACATGAGGCTGCCAAACAAGATCACAACTCATGGTATTACAGGAAAGACACTGGCACGGATCGAAGGTTGGTTTAACGGCATGAAAGAAAGAGTTAGAACAATGCGAGCCTATTCTGTTTGCTACCGGTAACCAATGGCGTTCCTCTGGAATCGGTAATGGGATTGCGTCTGTTCATGTTAAAATCAACGATGTGGATGACGGAGTTAGTAGTTTGGTGACCGTCTTTGTAGTTGCTACGAAGGTAGGTGCCGAATAGGCAGCTTAGAGCAAAGAGGGCGTCTGCAGAAGGACTCAGACCGGTTTGAAGAACAGACAATGAAGTGGCAGATGAAATACAGTGTAGGGACTGCGGTCTGCAGTCAGGTACTCAGGTTCACGCAGCGTAATGTTGCACGATCATTATTAGCAAAACACTCCGACACGAAACGGATTTCATTTTGTTACAGACAAAAATGCCAGTTTGGTACTACAAGTAAACTACATTTCCACATTGGTGGAGAAGTGTCCTGACATCCCTCGCCATTTGTAAAAACTCTTCATACCCCTAGATCACACATTATTTCTGTAAACCGCTCCCACGCCTACAACAGTCCGCATCTCTGCAAAACCCTCCGTTATTCAGCCTGGTGCATTCAGGCGACAGCAAACCCGAGAAAGACTCTGTCGTATCAGATGGCAGGGAACATAATACACCTTACTGGCCAGAGGAAACTGCAGTCTGAAACAAGTCGCCATTTGTTATGTGAGTGGCGTGGACTCTGAACTGATTCTTGACTCTGGGACAATCTAATCAGAGCAATAAACCTGAGACCATGCTCAGAGGAGCAGCTACTTGTTATGTAAATACCAGACCTACCAAATAAATAAACTTTAGTCTCGGTAGACTCTGTCTGGGTTGCCTCATTGAACTGGTTTGGACCAGTAAGTATGTACAGATACAAATGCACAAGGCTGGGGTGGGCAGAGCCATGAAACAATGTTGGCTGTGGCCTTGTACAATGACAAGTAAGAAGGTGTCCCAGGTAGGTCCGGTGACCTGGAGTCAATAAGTTGGAGATCCAATGATTTCATTGATGAGGAATAATATAAGACTCCGGAGCTTCAACATGCAGGGGTGATAACTCTCCAGCAGCCAGAGACCAACCATCGCTGATAAGGAGGACCCCACGGAAAAGTGAAGATCCGGATCACCAGGAACTTTGACCAGCGTAGACTTCTTTCCCACGTATATATCTTTTCCTTTCATTGACTGCTCATGGACTGTCAGGGGTTCCAGTAGGTTGAACACAGGTAGATATAGTGTGAACCCACTCGCTTTTTAGTTGAAATAATAAAATTTACTTGTTGGTAAATACAGATTCTCTGAACGTTACTGATCATTATTACAAGAGGTGATTCTTGTAATAGTGGCCCCTATCATTAAAGCTGCCCATAAACAGGACACGCCCTCTGCACAGTGTTACCATCGGTAGGGAGATAGAGAAGTCGGAAAGCTCACGCACAGCGATTCAGGTAGCTACTATCCCTCTGCCACCTGCAACACAGGATTTGTCCCTCTATATTTATTTACCACTTATTTCGTTGTACCGCTACCATAAAGTGAACAGATTTCGTGACATATGCCTGTGATATTAAATTTGGTTCTGATTCTGATTACGATGCGGGGGGGGGGGGCTGCTGATGTGTTAGGTTGAAACTAAATTAGTTGAAAGTCTATCAGAACCTGGTGAGACGATGGGCTGTACTGTGCTGTAGTATTCTCTGTTCTGTGCCCTGCCTAATGTACCGTATCTTACCATTCAAGTCCAGTCAATTAATTATTTAAAGCTACGACGCGTTCCTCTTCCAGACAACTCTGAATCTGAGTGATAATATTGCTGGGGAATTTAACAACGGTCCATAAATGTCAGTGCCGGCCGCTGGATGATATCGATAGTTTTGCTTGGAAGGGACTCATCAATTATTACGTAATGAGGAGTTGCCCTCGGTGTTCAGACCACGCTGGTCATGGGGTATGAAGGGAAGAACAGGAGCAGTAGAGGAACAGTAGAGATAGTCCGTATGGGCCAATGCGTCATGTCTAACCAAACTCACAGAGCCTTACGAGGTATTTACCAGTAATGGTGCTGAACGAAAGACAGTGGATGCCCTCTACAGGGACTAAACCAAGGAGTTTGCAAGGTTTTGTATGGGAGGTGTGGTAGTAAACTGGATTCGCCATTGGCTATGTTGGGGAAGCTAGAATGTGGTAATAGATGGTTGTCTGTCTGACTGGGGACCTGTGATGAGTGGAATGCCGCAGGGATCGTTGTTGATGATATCGATAGTTTTGCTCGGAAGGGACTCGTCAAGTACTACGTAATGAGGAATTGTCCTCGGTGTTCAGACTACGCTGTCATGGGGTATGAAGGGAAGTATCTGGACAAACAGGAACATTAGTGATAGTCAGGATGGGCCAGTGCGTAGTAGGTAGTGTCTAACCAAACTTACAGAGCATAACGAGGTAGTAACCAGGGATGCTGTTGACGGCAAGGCAGTGGATGCCGTCTACAGGGACTTCAGCAAGGAATGCAGGTCCATATTCAATGAAAATTGCGGCACAGTTACACAGGGTCGGAAAAATAAGCTTTTATCACATTGGCCTTCATAGACCAAAGTACTGAGTACAGAAGTTGGTGCGTTACGTTGCTGTTGAGGCCTAATTTGAAACGTTATTGCGGTTTTGCTCAACTACCTGCAGGAAAGATGTAAATAAGTTTGAAAGAATTTAGAAAAAAAATTACTCGGCTATTGCCGGGACTGAATGTTTTGAATTCAAAAGAAAAATTACATATTTTAGAACTATTTCCGAGTGGGTAGAAGACTGAGGGGAGATTTGATAGAGGTATACAACATTATGAGGCGTATAGAGAGTGTAAATACAAGCGGGCTTTCTCCACTGAAGTTGGGCGAGAATACAACTGGAGATCATGGGTGAAGGGTGAAATGTGAAATTTTTAAGGGAAACAGGAGGGGAAACGTCTTCACCCAGAGGGTCGTCAGAGTGTAGACAGTGTTGCCAACGCAAATAGTGATTGAGATTCCGATGTCAACGTTTAAGAGACGACTGGGGAAGTACACGGATGAGAGGGATATGGATGGCTATGGTCCGGGTGCGGTCGGTGGAAGTAGGCAGTTTAAATAATTCCTCACTGGCCTGAGACCCTGTTTCTGTGTGGTAGTTCCCTATGGCTGTATAAATGTAGGACTGGGTTACGACGTTAGTGTCTCACAGCACTGACCAATCTAAAAAGTCGTTGATACTGTTCGCTCCCACTGTCCTTACACACACTGATGCATGAAGACTGAGTAAAATGGATGGTTACAGCATGAGAAGATGGAGGCGCAGGTGTGAGATGATAAAGGGAGTATCAAACTAAAGAAATGTACCTTCACTCCATCAGTAAGGCTGTAAAGACAGTAGTTCCGGGTTGCAGGTGGGTGTTACAGTGATCCCAGTACGGTGAACAAATCTGTTGTTTAATCGGTGGTAATGGGGATCATTCGCCCCGATACTATACAACGAAGGGGTCATTTAATCCGAATCCTATCGTTAGAGAAATTGGACGTGAGAATCCCTGGAAGTCGTTGGATGTTTGGAGTTGTGAAGACGTCATATTTTAATTCTTTTGTATAAAACTCGTGGACGATACGTTAGTTTCTGCATCCCTTTGTCATGAAGTCGGAAGGCTTTATTAAATGTTGCATAATTGCAATTACAGATATTTGTAAGAGCATGATATTTTCTGCGATATTTTTAAAAATATGAGTGCCTTGCCTGTGACAAGGTTCCGCACGGAAGGTTAGTTAGAAAGGTTCAATCATTAGGTATTAATGTTGAGGTAGTAAAATGGATTCAACAGTGATAGATGGAAGATGCCAGAGAGTAGTGGTGGATAACTGTTTGTCAGGTTGGAGGCCAGTGACTAGTGGTGTGCCCCAGGGATCTGTACTGGGTCCAATGTTGTTTGTCATATACATTAATGATCTGGATGATGGGGTGGTGAATTGAATAAGTAAGTATGCAGATGATACTAAGGTAGGTGGCGGTGTGGATAATGAAGTAGGTTTTCAAAGCTTGCAGAAGGATTTAGGCCAGTTACTCGAGTGGGCTGAACGATGTCAGATGGAGTTTAATGCTGATAAGTGTGAGGTGCTATATTTTGGTAGGAATAATCCAAATAGGACATACATGGTAAATGGTAGGGAGGGCGTTGAAGAATGCAGTAGAACAGAGTGATCTAGGAATAATGGTGCACAGTTCCCTGAAGGTGGAATCTCATGTAGATAGGGTGGTGAAGAAAGCTTTTGGTACGCTGGCCTTATTAAATCAGAGCATTGAATATAGGAGTTGAGAAGTAATGTTAAAATTGGACAAGGCATTGGTAAGGCCGAATTTGGAGTATTGTGTACAGTTCTGTTCACCGAATTATAGGAAAGATGTCAACAAAATAGAGAGAGTACAGAGAAGATTTTCTAGAATGGTACCCGGGTTTCAGCACCTAAGTTACAGGGAAAGGTTGATTAAGATAGGTCTTCATTCTTTGGCAGCGTAGAAGGTGAGGGGGGACTTGACAGAGGTATTTAAAATTATGAGGGGGATAGATCGAGTTGACGTGGACAGGCTTTTTTCCATTGAGAGTAGGGGAGATTCAAACAAGAGGACAGGATTTGAGATTTAGGGGGCAAAAGTTTAAGGGTAACACGTGGGGGAATTTCTGTACTCAGAGAGTGGTAGCTGTGTGCAACGAGCTTCCAGTGTAAGTGGTAGAGGCAGGGTCGGTATTGTCATTTAAAGTAAAGTTGGATATGTATATGGACAGGAAAGGAATGGGCGGTTATGGGCTTTGTGCGGGCTCGTGGAACTAGGTGAGAGTAAGTGTTCGGCACGGACTACAAGGGCCGAGATGGCCTGCTTCCGTGCTGTAATTGTTATATGGTTATATGGTTATGTTGCGGATTTAAGATATTGCAGGAAGTGTGAACATAAGTGAGTTCAATTGAAAGAGAAAATAAAAGATGACAGTCATGAATGGCTATATGGGAGTCATGAGTTTCTTTAGTTTGTTTTGGGTGGACGATTAAATTCATAATCCTTTTCACCATACATGTTGCAGAAAATTTGTGTCACCTTGCGAGAAGTGATAGAAATATGAGCGCATCTAGACCCTATATGATAAAACCACGATTCAGAGGTAAACTGGCATTGGGATAAATTGGTGCGTACTTGAAGTGGGAACTTGGAATTGGCATTTGGAATGCTGGTGCTATTAATGAGTAGCAAAAGCTGCCGCTGAACACTTTGAAATGCTGGTTTTACAAACTTTTGTAGGTTGTAGGGTTCTATTGGAAAAGATTGTTTTGCGTTCATTGTAGCACCTGCCCTGTAATATGTAAATGGCAGGTCCGTTTAGATAACAATCTAACTTCAGAATGTGTCATTTCATTAGATGCGGAGAAAGCATTTGATAGAGTTGAATGGCCATACTTATTTAATGTGCTTGAGAAGTTTAATTTTAGTCCGACATTCATTTCCTGGATTAAACTGAGAAATCATACTCCAGTAGCCTCGGTGCTTACTAACAATCAAAGATCTCCCTTTTTTCGTTTATTTCGGGGTACTAGACAAGGCTGTCCGCTTAGTCCATTATTATTTGATATTGCTTTAGAACCCTTGGCAATTGCTATCAGAGAATCACAGAACATTTTTGGCATTAATCGTGGCACAGATATACATAAGCTATCATTATATGCAGATGATTTTTTATTATTTATTTCGGATCCTGAGAAATCCATTCCTGCAGTTATATCATTGTTGGCTCAATTTAGTAATTTTTCCGGGTATAAATTAAATCTTATTAAGAGTGAATTGTTTCCTTTAAATAGACAGGTTCCAATTTATGGAAATTTACCTTTTAAATTAGTTAATGACTCTTTCATTTACTTAGGAATTAAAATCACAAAAAACTATAAGGACTTATTTAAAGGTTAATTTTTTACCCTTAATCGATCAGATTAAATGTTTGTTTACTAAATGGTCACCAGTATCTTTATCTCTGATAGGTCGGATTAATGCTATTAAGATGGTTATTTTACCCAAGTTTTTATATATATTTCAAGCGGTACCAATTTTTTTTCCGAAATCTTTTTTTGCTAATGTTGATTCAAAAATTTCCTCATATATATGGCAGAATAAAAATCCTAGATTAGGTAAAAAATATTTACAGAAGGCAAGGAAGGAAGGTGGATTGGCATTGCCTAATTTTAGATTTTATTATTGGACAGTTAATATGCGATATTTGATATGTTGGTTAAAGGATTGGGATATATCTTTTAGCCCTCATTGGGTGAACCTGGAAATTAAATCTGTACAAGGATTTGCATTGGGTTCTATTTTAGGGACTTCTCTTCCCTTTGCTCTTTCTAAATTGCCGAAACGAATTGACAACCCGATAGTTAAACATACTTTACGTATATGGTTTCAATTTCGGAATTTTTTTGCGTTGACTCGGTTTGTATTAAATATTCCTTTTGTATCCAAATGCTTTGTTTATCCTTCTATTATAGACCAAGCTTATTCAGCTTGGAAGACTAAAGGATTACTACGATTTCCCGATTTATTTTTGGATAATTGTTTTATGTCTTTTGAACAATTATCTAATAAATATAATTTGCCTAGATTTCATTTTTTTAGATATTTACAGATTAGGAATTTCTTAAATACTGTACTTCCTTCTTTTCCAAATTTTGTGTCTTCAGGTATTTTGGAGAATTTATTTGAACTAAATCCTTCTCAGAAAGGGCTAATATCAAATCTTTGCAATATAATTATGAAGATACGTGCAGAGCCCTTTTATAAGACTAAAAAAGATTGGGAAAGAGAACTTAACCTTACTATCCCTAATGAGAATTGGGATCAAATTCTTCAATTAGTTAATACATCATCTATATGTGCTAAACATTCATTAATACAGTTTAAATTTGTGCACAGGGCTCATATACAAGGATAAATTGGCTCGTTTTTATTCCTATATAAATCCTATTTGTGACAGATGTCATTCTGAGATAGCATCTTTAACTCGTAAGTTCTGGTCGTGTCCGCTTTAGAAAAAATATTGGAAAGATATTTTTGATATTATTTCTGCGGTATTGAACATTGATTTACAACCACATCCTATTACTGCAATTTTTGGCTTACCAATGATGGAATCACTCCATTTATCCTCTTCCGCTTGTCAAATGATTGCATTTCTTACACTAATGGCAAGAAGATCTATTTTGTTGAATTGGAAAGAAATTAATCCTCCTACCGTATTTCATTGGTTTTCTCAAACAATGTTATGTCTAAATTTAGAAAAAAATAGAAGTGTTGTATTTGATACTTCTATTAAATTTGGAAAGATATGGAGACCATTTATTCAATATTTTCATATGATGTAATATGACCCTGTTTCAAGCCTATTTGTTTTTCCAGTTTCGATTTTATATATGTTGAGAGGATCGGAGTTGACGACACTGATGATTTTGTATTTTTGTGAGACGTTATAAACAGCCGTTTTTTTACAATTTTTTCTTTTTCTCTTTTTTCTTTTTTTTGGGTTTTTTTCC
This sequence comes from Hemitrygon akajei, assembly GCF_048418815.1. Taxonomy (NCBI): domain Eukaryota; kingdom Metazoa; phylum Chordata; class Chondrichthyes; order Myliobatiformes; family Dasyatidae; genus Hemitrygon; species Hemitrygon akajei. The sequence goes on from NW_027331940.1 coordinate 3,857,175, forward strand.
TTATTAGTTATTAGATTATTAGATTAGTTTTTTATTGTATAATTCTTTTTTCTTTTTCTATTTTCTGTTTTTTTAAATATATATTATGATATACCTAGGTTTGCCTTGTTCATTTGTTACTTGTATCGTCTATGATTTGGGAATACTCATTTATACTGAAACCATTGCTTATGTATTCTTTCATGTTCAGTTGAAATGTCTATGTTTGCAATCCCATTATCTATGTATCAATTTTATTTTGTTGATATTAATAATAATAATAATAAAAAGATTGAAAAAGATAACTTTGTGGTGCAGTCAATAGCTCTGCGATTTGCTTACATCGTCAGCCCTAATTCCATAAATTGGCATCTGCCCTGCAATATGCAAATGGCATGTCAATTTAGATAACGAGGTGACGCAGTCAACAGCTCAGCGATTTGCTTACGTCATCAGCCCTAATTCCATTAATTATCCAGGTGCTGCTGTATGGTCAGATTAAATCGGTTATTTCCCTAAGCCCTATTTCTCGGAACACTGCTACTGCAGAGTCCAAATAGAGTTGTAAAGTGTACCGACGTTTCCACCCTGCTAGCGGGACACGGCTGCCTTTGACCTCCATCCAGAATTTACTCTATCTACTACATCCTCTGCCTTCTGTTATGAAGCCAATTCTGAATCAACGCGGCCAGGTTTCCCTCGATCCCATGCCTCCTGACTTTCTGAATGAATCTACTATGGGGAACTGATCAAACGCCTGACCATAATTAATGCACCCACATCGACTGTTCGGATTCTTCTGTTTGTTTTTCACTGTTACAATTAACGCAATCTGGCTAATAAAGTACAACATGCCTTCAAAAAGCCTTGTTGAATCTTCCTAGCCAGATAACGTTTCTCCAGATGCTCATAAATTCCCTCTATAATAATCTTCTTCAATAGTTCACCTACTACTGACGGAAGACTCAATGGTCTATAACTCAAAGGAGTATCCCTATTATTTTTCGTCAACAAAGCAATAACATTTGCAAACCTGCAGTCTTCTAGTTCTACTTGCTTAGCCAGGAAGTCCCAGATATCCTGTCCAAAACTTCAGTAATATCATTTCTCGCTTTCCCAAATCACCTTTACTATCTCCCTTCTGGCACCGGGAAATCATCCATCATAAAGTTTTCCTAGTTTGCAGCACATCCTTTTCCTTAGCGTCGGCATGATCTGGCGTTTCTGCCTTTTTACACTGTGTTCACATTCATCGATGTATTCAGTAAGAAGATTCACTACCTCCTTGGATTCCAGACACAAGTTTTCCTTTGATCTGCCCACACTCTCTCCAGTCATCCTCCTGTTCTTCAAACTGCAACTCGCCAAGGACTTCTCAAGTCCCCTTCTAACTCTTCTAAGTCCATTGTTAAATTACAAACGTTTGTATTTCCTGTCTACATTGTGACCCTCCATATCCTTACCTGAGCCTTTCTCCCTAAATCTTAAGTATTTTTCTTTCTTCCTCTTGACTTGTTCCACTTTTCTTGTCACTCAGGGTTACTTCACGCTATCATTCTTTCCCTGCCTCAATGAAACAAGCCCTTACTGAACCCCATGTCAGTGCTCCACAAACAATCTCCATGTATCTGTTGCGTATTTCCCTGAGTACATCATTTCCCAATTTCCCTTCCCAAGTTCCTGCCGGGTAGCACCATAACTCGCAGACCCCCAATTAAATACATTCCATACTCCCTGGTCCTAACCTTGTAAATGTCGGGGAGTTCTACCCTATCGTTCTGACATGCTGAACCGCGGAGAGATCTGTCACCTGATCCGTTTCCATTTCTAATATTAGATCCGGTACGGACTGTTCGCTAGCCCACCTTTCTTCTTAAAGTGACATGAATCCTTCCTCGACACAACTGAGAAATTATGACATAGCTAACCCTTTTACCCTGAGGAGTTGCCAAAGAATATTAGAGAGTTGCCCGTGCAAATAACATGGCACATGTCCAGATTCTGCCTGCCGATCGGTTCCTCACTGTTCCCGTTGCGTTTTCTTTCTTGAACTGGCTATACAGAATACCCCATATAGGATGATGGCGACCTTCATGTTTCTGTGTTCGTCTCGCAGTCTATTAAAAAAAACGAATGCTCCACGTTGTCCTCCCTTTCTGCAGCTGCGATACTATCCCTGGTTTCCCATCGCACTCCCTTTACACTCTGTTACCCGACCCTGTCCGTTTTTCAACATCTAAAATCCCGAACGTCCTGCAGCCATCCCTGCCCTTGTGACAGTCGAGTGTCTGTGATAGTTTGGAACATACTTCAACCAAAGTGACAATCACGCCAGCAGCATTGAGCGTTTGGATTTGCTACCTGCCTGAACAGTACGAAGCAAACAATCTTCCACCATTTCCGCAATTTCCGGATAACTAGACATATGATTGTTTGAATGTATGACATATTTGCCAAACCTGTTCATTGTAAAACGGCTTTATTTGAAAACACCGCTGAATTGCCGTTAGACACGGGCGTTATCTACAGAGATGGCCATTTAATGTAAACACATACTTCATTCCATTCCTCAGCTCTTCTCTGAATTTCCTCTGTGTCAGTGTATAGATACAAGTATTGGTGCACATGCTGAGCGTTTGCAACATGAACCCAAATTGTTGTAGAATGTATACCGGGGAACTCAAATATCTGTCCTCGAAAAAATAGTTTTCCACTTGCCAATTCAGGGTATGGGCTAAATAGGGCATCCAAAATAATATGAAATTAGCTGATATAGAAAACAACAAAATCATCGATTTTCTGCGTTTTTCCACCTCGGCATCTTTCTGATTGTCGCTGCTGTGCCGAAGCCTTCTGCGGATTCTATTTGCCACAACGATATGTCTTATGGTTAACCAGTTAAAGACCAGGATTAAGCCGATTGGCAGCAATGGTGTCAAAATGATTATCAGTAATTGGTATCCTCTCCACACGGGTGAAGTGGCGTATTCATATGTGAGGGCGCAACGCCACGGCATGTTGTCAATGATGACGTAAGGTTCAAGGGCAAAGTAAATCGGGACACATTTCCCGCAGCTCACTATAACCACGATCACGATAACCACCGTTGCTGTTCTCTCGGTGCAGTATCGCTCCCGCAGCTTTCGGCAACATATTGCGATGAAGCGATCGAAGGTAAAACTGACCGTGAACCAAACAGAAGAGTCCGTTGTTACAACCCGAAATACAAGTGTCAGAGCGCATACAGGAGTGATGAGAAGGGATCTGGAATAAATGTAGATATTATTGGTCTGTTCCACTAAAGCAAAAACGATAACCACCATCAGATCCGCTGTTGCCATTCCAACTAGGTAACGGGTGATGCATTTGGAGAGTCCGCATTTTCCCCGAGAAAGGATCACAATCGCCGTTAAATTAACTGCATGAAATTTGGGAACAAAATAGAAATATGGTCAGCTCCCTAAATGCCCTCATTCTACCGATGGTAGATGGTCTGTGTGGAAGTGGAAAGCGGGAATCCAGTGTGTGCGGTCTCCGTCGCTGCACTCCGGCTGGAGGACAATGACGGATGTGAGTGTCAGTGGATTGGCGACATTCCCACAGTTTAGAGCGAGGCTCTACAGTTTAGAGTTCCACGACTCACGTACCGGTGAGCAGTCGATCGCTCCTGTAAACAACACCATTTCCATTATTAGAGGTTGAATCGCTGAAGGGATTGTTTGTATCGGTGACAAAGTGGAGTCAATGAGATATAAAGCACGAGTTCTCATTTACTGACTTACAGAACAGACCTACGTGTCGAAAATAGACTGGACCGCCATTTAAATAAGCTGCCACGTTGTTATAAGATCGAAGTGTCTGCACTGATAGAGACTCGGGTCTGGAAAATCAGAGTCCAGCATCACTTCAGAAAGACTAGCGAGGTGAAATTCTGAAACAGTGACAATATCGGCACCAACTTAATTGACAAAAGAGGAAAACACTGCGATCAAAATACGAAAAATGGAAATAAAACAATCAGATTCCTGAATCCTCCATTCCGGGAGCACGTTTCAGCCGATGGTAGCATCTGTGTTCAGTAACAGTGCGGATACCGCAGCAGAGTAACGACGGCACCATACATAAAGTGACCAGCTCCGGCATCTTACCGGGGACACCAACCGCTACAATTGTGGGATAGAAAATGGCTGCGATGTAGTAAATCGCCGGATATCCCATATTCCGTCAGAAGCAACTTTCAGTTGTACGGAGCGTTTCAGCTGCTCAGATGGACTGGAGATCGGTTTAGCAGACTTTTATTGAGGAGAGAGCAATTCCACTGAGGCAATTAGAGTGGTTGTCACGTCAGGGACATTAGTGACAACCAACTGCACAAATGCTTACGTTGAACTATTTTTACTCACTGTCCCCGTGTCAATAAAATTGACTCCTCAACGGATATTACAATCTATTTACTTTAAAACAAAATATGATGTGAATTTTCCATGTTATTTTCCGTGACACCTGCCTTCAGGTATTTAAAGAGGATATATATATTTTTTTATATCTGTGTTGCTTTCAAAGATGGCATTCATCTTGAAGTCGATTTATTTTGTAACATTTGACGGTGTTCATTACCTTCTGAGATTGAGGGAAGGAGTTTGTTCTGGCGGGTGAAATGGAGAACACTTCTTTATTAAAGGGGAATATTCATTCATTCTTTTTTTCGTTTGTTGACAATGACAGCTGGCAATAGTTGACAGCTGTCAACAGTTCAACAGTTGACAATAACACTGCGCTTATATCCTTCCAAACAATTTAAAATACCCACAGCGATATTCCAGAGACCTGTGATCAAAAAGGGAACGTGTCCTCGGGAGTTTAGCGAGGGCTGTGGACAGTTTGAAGAACAATATTTTCCAGCGCACACATGGGCCGTTTGGCAGGAACCTGACCTCTGCCAGTGAATGACATGACCATCTCATACCCGTGACGTGCGATGCAGTCTATTTAACTTTAAAGATATTCTCAAACAAGCCGCAATTCTACCAGTATTTCGCCATCCTTTCTATGTTTGAACAAAAGTAACAAGTGAAATCTGTGAAAATTCCGCAGGTATTCAGGCTGTTCTATTATTTGCCACGAAGTTGTCTGTTTCTCTCCTGATTTGCTTTCAGGTATATTGTCTTTCATAGAAACATAGAAAACGTACAGTACAATATAGGCCCTTCGGCCCACAAAGCTGTGCCGAATATGTCCTTACCTTAGAAATTACTAGGGTTAGCCATAGCCCTCTATTTTTCTGAGCTCCATGTACCTATCCAAAAGTTTTTTTAAAAGACCCTTTCGTATCCACCTCCACCACCGTTGCCGGCAGCCCATTCCACGCACTTACTTTGTAAGTGCGTGGAATGGTTGGTGGTGTTGTAGATAGTGTAGAGGATTGTCGAAGATTGCAGAGAGACATTGATAGGATGCAGAAGTGGGCTAAGCAGCGGCAGATGGAGTTCAACCCGGAGAAGTGTGAGGTGGTACACTTTGGAAGGACAAACTCCAAGGTAGAGTACAAAGTAAATGGCTGGATACTTGGTGGTGTGGAGCAGGAGAGGGATCTGGAAGTACATGTCCACAAACCCCTGAAAGTTGCCTCACAGATAGATAGGGTAGTTAAGAAAGCTTATGGGGTCTTAGCTTTCATAAGTCGAGGGATAGAGTTTTAGAGACGCGATGTAATGATGCAGCTCTATGAACTCTAGTTAGGCCGCACTTGGAGTACTGTGTCCAGTTCTGGTCGCCTCACTATAGGAAGGATGTGGAAGCATTGGAAAGGGTACAGAGGAAATTTACCAGGATGCTGCCTGGTTTATAGAGTATGGATTATGATCAGAGATTAAGGGTGCTAGGGCTTTATTCTTTGGAGAGAAGGAGGATGAGAGGAGACATGATAGAGGTGTACAAGATATTAAGAGGAATAGGTAGAGTGGATAGCCAGCGCCTCTTCCCCAGGGCACCACTGCTCAGTACAAGAGGACATGGCTTTAAGTTAAGGGGAGGGAAGTTCAAGGGGGATATTAGAGGAAGGTTTTTGACTCAGAGAGTGGTTGGTGCATTGAATGCACTGCCTGAGTCAGTGGTGGAGGCAGACAGACTAGTGAAGTTTAACAGACTGCTAGAAATGTATATGGAAGAATTTAAGGTGCGGGGTTATATGTGAGGCAGGGTTTGAGGGTCAGCATAACATTGTGGACGGAAGGGCCTGTAATGTGCTGCACTATTCTATGTTTCTCTGTTTACCACTCTCTGCGTAAAAACAATTATCCCTGACATCTCATCTGTACCTAATCGCAAGCCCCTTAATCCTATATCCTCTTGTGGCAACCGTTTCCGCTCTGGGAAAAAGCCTCTGACTATCCACATCATCAATGCCTGACATCACCTTGTACACCTCTATCAGGTCACCTCTCATCCTCCGTAGCTCCAAGGAGAAAACGCCGAGTTCACACTAACTGTTTTCATAAGACAATCGTCACTCTGTACATGTGCAGAACAGCGGATGTGGTCAAGCTCACCTGTCAATCACACTTCCTTCTGCTCCTGCTGTTCAGCGCTCCGTTCCGATTGTGGTTCTCGTACCAATGAGCGGCCCTCGGCTAATTGGAGAGAGTCTCACCACTCTGTTTCCACTGTGGAACTCACACTAATGTGCGGCCCTCGGTTGATTCGAGCAAGTAATACTTCTGCCTTCGAATCCATTTTCCCAACGAGAATCACTCTGTACCTCTCGGGTTGAACTCCATCTGTAACTTCTTAGCGCTTCTCTGCGTCCTGTCACTGTCCTGTTGTAAGCTGTGACTACCTTCTATACTATCCATATTTCCACCAAACTCCACTTCTTTGCAAATACAATAAACCACCCTTCCACTTCCTTTTTCACATTATTTTAAAGCACAAAAATCGGGGTCTCATAACAGATCTCTGTTGGACACAACAGGTTCCAGCATCCATGGAGAAAACGCTCCAATCACAACTATCCTCTGTCTTCTTGAGCGTCAGTCCTGAATCCACAAGCCAACTTTTCCAGGATACCAAGTCTTCTAACGTTCTGAAAGTTCATGGTTAACCGAAGGATTACCGCCTCATCCTCACAGAATTGAACCAGGCTCGTGAGAGATGATCTGCCCCTCACAAAGCCACACTGTTTCTCCCAGATCAGTTACTGCTCCTCGAAATTCTTGCAAATCCTGTTTCTAAGAATGTTCTCCAATAATTTGTCCGTCACTGAAGTAGGGCTCATCGCTTCCCGCATTCACCCAGGGTTCCTCCCCAGCACACAAGAGGACTTATCTATCCTAAAGATTTCTTTTTCAAATGTTCCAGTACATTTTCTCTCTTAACCTCAATACGCTGTCGCATATCGGTCTGTTTAACGCTCTCCTCACAAACGTCCCTCTCACTGGTGAACACTGAACTGAAGACTTCATTCAGGACCTGCCCTTCTTCACCCGACTTCAGGGGCTCGTTTAACCTTCTGTCCCCGACCGGTTCTACACTCACTTTAGCCATCCTTTTCTTCACATACATCTAGAAAGGTTTGGTGCTTTCCTGAAAGTCACTGCAGAGTTTCTGTAGACGTTTCTAGTGATCGTAATTCCATTATTCATTTTGTCCCAGACTACTTTGTAAATCTACAGTCATGCCTGTTCCTTGCTTTCTAATCCTGAGGTCAGCTTCCTGAAACTTGTTTCTTCCCCTTGACCAGATGTTTCACATCTCTTTTCACCTTTCACCCTACCGTCCTTCCCATGCCTGAATGGGGTAAACCTGTCCAGAACCCCATGTATGTGCAGCCTAAAATATCTCCACATTTCTCTTGTGCATTTCCCAGGACATATCCGTTCCTGATTTGTAGTTTGACGTTTCTGCCTAATATCATCATAATTCCACTTACCTGGTTAATTACTTTGGGAACTGACTCGGGACTGAGGGACGGGAGCGTGTACAGTGATTAATTGGAACCCTGACACGGAGCAGTGGGCAGAGAGTGGGGCAATGGGATGGGTATGTGATATGACACGAGGTTGTGGGATCACAGCGGGGCATTGAGATTACTTGGTGACTGACCAGGGCCTGTGTGATTAGTGAATGTAACCCTTTTACGAAAGGAGGGTGCTGGACCCATTATAATTTGCCTACCGACACAACCGATCGACAGATGGCGCAACAGCCTCTGCTCTACACACCGTCCTTACACATCTGCACAAGAAGGGTACTTATGTGAAAATGCTGTTCTTGGACTACAGTTCAGTATCCAACACCATAATTCCCCCCAGGCTCGACAGAAGCTCAGACATCTTGTACTTGACCCTGCCTCTCAGATCGCCAGCAGATTGTAAGAATAGGCTTCCTCACCTCCAGCCCCCTGACATTCATCACAGAAGCCCCTCAGGGCCATGTACTGAGTCCCCTCCCTTACTCCCTGTGTACCCATGACTATATCGCCACCCACAGCTCCAATCTGTTAGTTAAATATGCCGACGATACTATATTGATTGGACGAATCTCAAAAAAATAACGAAGTGGCCTACAGGGAAGAAGTTATCTCTCTCACACAGTGACGTCAAGTAAACAACCTCTCCCTCAATGTCGCAAAAGATAAGGGAATGGTTGTGGATTACAGGAAGAATGAAGACTGGCTAAGCCCTATTGACATCAATGGATCTGGGGTTGAGTGGGTGAACAGCTTTAAGTTCCTCGGCATCCACATCACCGAGGACATCATGTGGTCTGTACACACCAGCTGTGAAGTGTAAAAGGCACAACAGCACCTCATTCACCTCACACGGTTGAGGAAGTTTGGTATGGGTTCCGACATCCTAAGAACTTTCTGCAGGGGCACAACTGAGAGCATCCTGACTGGCTGCATCACTGTCTGGTGTGGGAAAGGTACCTCCTTAATCGCAGGACTCTGCAGAGTGGTGCGGACAGGCCAGCGCATCTGTAGATGTGAACTACCCATGATTCAGGACATTTACACAGACTGGTGTGCAAAAAGGGCCTGAAGGATCAGTGGGGACCCGCGTCTCCCAACTACAATCTATTCGAGCTGCTACCATCCGGGAAGCGGTACCATAGTATAAAAGCCAGGACCAACAGGCTCTGGAACCACTGGGCCATCAGACTGATTAACTCACGCTGATTTGAATTCACTCTATATATCATTGACTGTTCAATTTATTATAAATTATTATAAATTGCTATAATTGCACATTAAGATAGAGACGTGAAGATTTTTATTTCTCATGTTTGTGAAGGATGCAACATATAAAGTTAATTTTCATTTCAATTCATTTCAGAGTGAAGCACAATAGAATACTAGTTTTATTATATTTTTCCAAAGTCACCTTTTTGTATGATTGCATAAATAGTTAAATTGATCTACCAAACTACAATAAATTAAAACCATTCCCCCTAAGGGCCGAACACCGCTTTTCCGCGCTCTCACCCTCCCCTTCCATTGACCTGAAGTCCATGGAATCCCCGAGCTTAGGAGCACGAACAAACTCACCAGAGCCGGGACTACGGGGCTCTTACCTACCGGATCGCCGCTCCCCCATGGACCAGCCCCACGGAGGTGAGGAAAGTCTCCAACTTTCCCCCACAGCCCCTTCGGTCCCAAGACCCTATCGACTGGAAACGTTTCGCAAGCGAACACCAGAACCCTCCTGTCGGGGTAGCGAAAGCTCACCGGCTGCAATTCCGGCGGACTGGGAGTGGAAGAGTGTCCCGCCCCGTCCTGCAAAAGCGTCCGAAAGCACCCGAGAATCAGAGGCCGATTGAACGCCTACCCTTGACTCTGCCCCTGCTAGGCCCAATCGGGGAGCGAGATCCGAGACCTCCCCGCTCCTATAGGTCTTTCAGCGTCTGGGACAAACCCATGCGGCAGGTCTGAAAGGCCAGACAGGGCATTGGGGCCCTTTTGGGTCCCGAGACGAGGTCAGGGTTCGGAGGGTCTCCCGTTTGAAGCGGAGGTAGAAGGGAACGGAGTTGTTAGTCGGTTACTCCAAGTTACAGGCGATTTCGTCCCTGGCGTTTTTCTGGCTTAGAGAGAGAACATTTCCTGTCAGACCTTCCCGACGTCAAGTCCGACCCGCCTTCACGCTGTAATGAGCTTCCGTTACGACTACAGACGGGAAAGAAGGCTGGCTGTGTCTGCGTGCTCCTTGGGCACTCCGCCTCTCGTCGGCAGCCGGGGATTGTCCCGTCCAGGAAGCGTTAGGGAGGCCGCAGAGCGCAGGTAGTGGATCTCTGCGAAGGGTCGGAGGGAGACAGGGAGTCAGAGTCAGGGAGGAGGAAGGGAGGGAGCTCGTCAAAGAGATGGTGGTTATGGAAAGTGGAAGGGAGAATAATGGTCGCGAAGAGGGATTGGGGAGGAAGTTCGCGATATTGGTTTGGAAGGAGTGGGTTACATCCACATCTACCCTACACATTCAGACACGGTGTTGACGCAGTTCCATTCCTTCTGTGGCAATACAGGATCAGGTGGATAACACGAAGATATCAAAAATACGCAATAAAAGACTAAGAAATTCAGGGCTATAAAAGCGGAAAATAAGAGAAATCATCAAGTATTCAACATATTACAGGAACCTGAAACCGTTTAATTCAATCTGATTACTTACACTGGCACAATCAATGACAAACATCATTCACCACAATCTTGCTTTAAATTGCAAACTCGTGAAAGATACGATCTATTGCTCTAAATACAGTCCCGAAGGAGATTTAAAATCAGAGTATTACAATTATATTACTATCAGTTCATTACTAGCGATAGGGCAATACATGATACCCTTTCAGATATAATATTACAGGATAAACCAGCGAAAACGATTTATTTAATAGTCATCCAATCACAATGCAGGTATGTGTGTCTCATTCCAAATACACATAATATACAGAAATCAGTACGTGAAAAACAACAGAAATATGCTGATTTGAAAAACAAAATTGAAAGACTATGGGACATGAACAGGGTATACATTGCCTCAATTGTAACATCTACTGTTGGTATCATCCCAAAGTCACTGCAAATTAAGAATTATTCTTACACAGCAATATTTATGTGAATTTCCAGAAAGCTACAATGATAAACAGCACTGGAATAGTAGGAAAGTTCTCAGCAATTGAGAAACTATTGTGCTTTTCTATGACCATACCTCACGTTTTACCAGTTTTAGCTGAGAGAAAAAAAGAAAAATAATATTAATAGACATGCGTTTGTACTGGAGTGAATGCAGAGGAGATTGAACATGTGGTTTGCTCGGATGGAAATTAATCAGAAATCGGGAGGTGAGATGACATTCCTTCCTTGAGGCAGGGTAGACATTGCGGTTTTCCTTGGAAATTTGACCAATTATAAAAATAATGCAGAAATTCCGCAGTGTTGAGCAACAAACCAAAATACTAAACACCACTAGAATTGTCGGAACGGTTTTGTTGCCATTGAGAAGTCATTAGAAGTCTTTACAGAGTCTTTAAAAGTCTTTGTTACCCACCCAAACCCCCAAAACAGCTGGGGAATTGGGGAAGAAAGGTGCCTTTCTCACAAAGTAATGCAAGCCACCTTCAGAAATAGACTTTCTGCAGATGATAACTGGACCTTGTGGAGTCATTCCCCTGCGCGAGTGAACGTATCACTGAGCTGATACAAACTCACTGGACACTGCCGAACTCGACAGTTACAATTCGGGTCTGTGTACAGGTGGATGTTGTCTGCTCATCGCGTGTTGACGGATCCGATGTTGGGTGCAAACAGCTAAATCTCATTACGGTGCTGCCCACTCACTGCGAGCTCGGACCAGTCCCGATCTGACCGTCGGGGTGCTCACTGTGAATTCCGTCCGCTCTCCTTGTGACGGCCATATTTCCAGCAGCTGCTCCGTTTCCTCCCCGTCTGCGAGAAGCACCGGTTTTGTCCGTCACTAGAGCGCTGAGTATGTACACCGTAGGGCGGTATTTATTATTGAACGTGGTTCAGCGATGATGACAGCGGGGTTATGGTCAAAAATAAAAAAAATAAGATGCAGGATGAATTTAATCACTGGTCGGAGGTGAAGGTCGCAGGGTGCGGGCGCCGAGGTGTCTGTTCTCGTGTTGTGTCTCCCTCGGGCTGAAAACCAGTTTTATTCTCCCCGCTGCCACGTTCTCCAATGACCGCCAGTTTTGCACTGTCACGGTGGAAAAGGCCCCTACCACCACTGAGAAGAACTTAGACATTTTATTTATTAATTAGTTGAATAATTGACATAACAGGATATATCGCTGCGCTGGCGAACTGCACGTAAATAAACGTGTTTGTGCAGCAATTTAATACCATCAGCATGTCTCCAGAGTGTTCAAATATTTTCCAAGCCTTGGAGTGAGTACGAGCGGAACCGGACGCGGGGGAGGCAATGACGGGAGAATGAGAGCACAGTGGACAGTGGAGTGGAGACACACGGGGAAGAGAGAGATGGGAAGAGAAACTGAGATAAAAACGAGAGAGAGAGACGGAGGATTAGCAAGGGAACGCGAACGAACTAGAAACGAGAGGGAAAAGAAATTTCAAGGGAGCAGACACTTTGGTTAGAAAGACTATGGCGGAGAAAGGTTGGTTGGAGAGAGACTGGGAGTGGGTGAAGGAGTTATAGAGTGAGAGAGGGGACTAATGGAAGAGAGTCTTGCAGAGATGGGGAGAGACGGCGAGCGAAAGAGGGAAGAATAGGAAGAAAGAGAGACACTGGGTGAAAGACAGGATACAGGGAGAGGTTGAGAAGGAGCGAGTGTCAGGTACGGGCCTGAGACAAGAGGGGGATAAGGGTAGAAGGAGAGTGACGAGGAGAGAGAAACAGGGAGAGGGAGACTTGAAGAAGAGAGAACGCATGGACAGAGAGAATGGGGGACAGAAAGCCTTGGGAGGAGAGATAGAAAGAGAGAGATAGAGATAGAGAGGAGAGAGAGAGAGGGAGAGAAAGAGAGAGAAAGTCTGGATGGGAAACGACAGGCTGAGAGGACAGAAACACTGAGAGATGAGATGGACTGGGGAGAGAGAGAGAGAGAGAGAGAGAGAGAGAGAGAGAGAGAGAGAGAGAGAGAGAGAGAGAGAGAGAGAGAGAGAGAGAGAGAGAGAGAGAGAGAGAGAGAGAGAGAGAGAGAGATGGAGAGAGATAGACTGGGGGGAGAGAGAGAGAGAAAATGCGGATGAAAGTGTCGGGTGAGAGCACATGCGAGGAGAGAGAGACTGGAGTGAAGCAAAAGACCAGGACGAAGAAAGAGATGGGGAGGGAGAGGCAGACGTGAGGAAGACAGACTGTACGCAAGGGTGTCAAACTCATTTTAGGTCACGGGCGGGATTGAGCAAAATGCAGCTTCATGCGGGCCGGATCAGTCGGACGCGTGCGAACGCAGCTTTCGTTGCCTCCGTTTTTTCAGCCTGCTCTCATGTGACTCAGTCTCTGCTATAACTACAAAGTGTTTCACTTTACAAATTCCGTTTCTTATGAAGAAGACTGCCGAGCAAGTCTGCCGAATAAACACAAAAAACCCTGAAAACCTGGTACCTGAATAAACTCAGCATTAGCCATATCATACGCCATAGGCGCTTCGATTACTGGGGCCAGCTTTAATAGTAATTAGATATTATCTCGCGGGCCAAAGATAATTCCACCGCGGGCCGGATTTGGCCCGCGGGCCTTGAGTTTGACATATATGCTGTACAGAGAGAAACTGTGGGACTTGAGAGAGGATGGGTGAGAAAGAGAATAGCAGGGATATAGTCCGGAGGAGAGAGAAATGGGGTGGGGGTGCGTAGGATGGGAGACTGGGAGAGAGTCCAGTTTGGGGAGAGATAGCGGGATTGGAAAGTGACAGTGATGGGAGACGCAGGGACTCTTGGAGACGGGGGTGATAATGGGGGATAGAGGGAGACTGGAGAATGCGCAGACAGAAGAGTCCAGAGTCTCGGGAGATATGGACGGGGATGGGAGATGTAGGGGAATAGACAGTTGAGAGGGAGACGGAGCCGATGACCTATGGGAGAAAACGGCGGGGGTGGAGCTGTGAGTGAGAGCCGGAGAGGAAAGTGGACCGGTATGAGAAAGAAACAGGGAGAGAGTGGGGATTGGGGAAAGAGAGACGGAGAGAACTTAGGGAAGAGAAAGATTAGGTGAAGATGGACTGGAGAGAGAGAGTGTGGCAAGAGACTGAGGGAGAGAGATTGAGGGGAGAGAGAGCATCGGTAGGTAGAGACTGGTGAGAGAGTGACTCGATAAGAGACAGTCTGGCGAGGGCGACTGGGGGAGAAACACTGCGGAGAAAGGGGAGAAAGAGACCAGGCAGAGAGAATTATGGCAGAGAGATTGAGCGGGACCGTCTAGGAGAAATAGACTGGGCAAGATAGACTGATTGGAGGGAGATTGGAGAGAGAGCCTGGGAGATAGACTGGAAGAATAGAGACTGAGGAGAAACCTCCTCACTCTTCTTACTCACGTCGTTGGTCCCGACATGAACCACGACATCCGGCTGCTCACACTTCCTCGTGAGAATACCGAGATACCGCGGTCCCTGGCACAGGAGGGGAACAGACCATCCGTGATTCTCGATCTCTTCCAAAAAAACTTCTATCTGTCCCCCTAACTATCGAATCCCCAATCACTACTGCTCTCCTCTTTTCCCGCCTTCCATTCTGAGCTGAGGGTCCAGACTCGGTGGAAGAGACGCAACCACTACAACTTGTCCCCGGTAGGTCATCCCCACTAACAGGATCCAAAACGGTATACTTATTGTTGACGGGAACGGCCACAGGTGTGCTCTTCTCATTCAGTCTATTCCTCTTCCCTCTCCTGACAGTCACCCAACTACCTGCCTCCTGACTCCTAGGGGTGACTATCTCCCTGTAACTCCTGTCTATTTCTGCCTGTGCCTCCCGAATGAACCGAAGTTCATCCAGCTCCAGCTCCAGTTCCCTAAGTCCGCTAAGTCCTTTTGACATGAGCTGCAGCTGGATGCACCTTTTGCAGGTGTAGTCTTCAGGGATAATTGTGCTCGCCCTGACTTCCCACACCCTGCAAACGGAGCACTCAACTGCTCTAACTGCTGCCTCCATTACCTACTCCTAAGCTAATTAGATTAATTAAAGGAGCTTACCCAGCCTTACCTCACTGGGAGCAAGTTCGTCCTCAGCCTCTGCTCGCCGAAGCCTCTCGAGCCAAAGCCTTTCTACTCTGTCTCCCACTACTCCGTCGCCCACTCCGTTAATCTGCTCGCTTTTTAAATCTCCCGCTGCCTCACGGGCCGACTTTCACGCCCTTGCGCAGTTGTGCCCCGTTCAAATGCGGAAGAAATGACCGACCCTTCTCAATCTGCTCGCTTTTTAAATCTCCCGCTGGCTCACGGTGGGCGGCTATACAGAATACTCCAAATGGGGAGATCCCGCCCTGCATGTTTCTGTGTTCATATCACCGTCAAGTAACATAGGAATGCTGCACGTTTTCCTCCCTTTCTGCAGCTGCGGTACTATCCCTGGTTTCCCATTGCACTCTGTTACCCGACCCTGTCCATTTTGAAAGAACTTAAACCCGGAAAGTCCTGAAGCTATCCTTTCCCTTGTGACAGTCGAGTGTCTGTGATAGTTTGGAACATACTTCAACCAGTGTAACTCTCACGCCAGCAGCATTGAGCGTTTGTATTGCTACCTACCTGAATTGTGTGAAGTCAGCAATCTTCTGCCAATTCTGCAATTTCCGGATGATCAGGCATATACGAGAAAATCTGCAGATGCTGCCCTCCCCCTTTCTATCTCCCAAGGCCTCCCGTCCCGTGATCCTCCCCTTCTCCATCTCTGCATCCCTTTTACAAAATAACTTTCCAGCTCTTAGCTTTATATCTCCCCCTCCTGTCCTCTCCTATCATTTCGAATCTCCCTCTCCCCCTCCCACATCAAATATCTACTCACTCTTCTTTCAGTTAGTCCTGACGAAGGGCCTCGGCCCGAAATCTCGACTGTACTTCTTCCTATAGATGCTGCCTGGCCTGCTGCGTTCCACCAACTTTTTGTGTGTGTTGCTTGATCAGACATATGATTGTTTGAATTTCTGACATATTGGCCAAACCTATTCACTGAAAAACAGCTTTATTTGAAAACTCCGCTGAATTGTCATTAGATGGGGGCGTTATCTACACACATGGCCATTTAATGTAAACACATACGTCATTCCATTCCTCAGCTCTTCTCTGAATTTCCTCTGTGTCAGTGTATAGATACAAGTATTGGTGCACATGCTGAGCATTTGTAACATGAACCCAAATTGCTGTAGGATGTATACCGGGGAACTCAAAAATCTGTTCCCGTAAAAATAGTTTTGCACTTGCCATTTCATGGAATGGGCTACATAGGGCATCCAAAATAATATGAAATTAGCTGATATAGAAAACAACAAAATCATCGATTTTCTGCGTTTTTCCATCTCGGCATCTTTCTGATTGTCGCTGCTGTGCCGAAGCTTTCTGCGGACTCTATTTGCCACCACGATATACCTTACGGTTAACCCGTTAAACACCAGGATTAATCCAATCGGTAGCAATGGTGTTAAAATACTGCCCAGTAATTGGTAACTTCTCCACTCGGGTGATGTAACGTATTCATATGTGACGGTGCACCGCCACGGCATGTTATCGATGATGACGTAAGGTTCAAGGGCAAAGTAAAACGGGACACTTCTCCCGCAGCTCACTATAACCACGGTCAGCATAACCACCGTTGCTGTTCTCTCGGTGCAGTATCGCTCCCGCAGCTTTCGGCAACATATGGCGATGAAGCGATCGAAGGTAAAACTGACCGTGAACCAAACAGAACAGTCCCTCGTAACGACCCGAAATACAAGTGTCAGAGCGCATACAGGAGTAATGAGCAGGGATCTGGAATAAATGTAGATATTGTTGGTCTGTTCCACTAAAGCAAAAACGATAACCACCATCGGATCCGCTGATGCCATTCCAACCAGGTAACGGGTGATGCATTTGGAGAGTCCGCATTTTCCCCGAGATAGGATCACAATCGCCGTTAGGTTAACTACAAGAAATTAGGAAAGAATAGAAATAAAATTAGAATAAATGTAGATATTGTTGGTCTGTTCCACTGAAACAATAACGATAACGACCATCAGGTCTGCTGTTGCTATTCCAAACAGGAAAATACAAGAAATTTGGAAACAATATAGAAATACGGTCATCTCCCTGAATGCCCCCACTCTTCCGATGCTGTGCAGGGTATGGTCTGTTTGGAATTGGAAAGCGGGAATCCAGTGTGTGCGGTCTCGGTCGCTGCACTCCGGCTGGAGGACAATGACGGATGTGAGTGTAAGTGGATTGGCGACATTCACACAGTTTAGAGCGAGGCATCCGAGTTCCACGACTCACGGACCGGTGAGCAGTCGATCGCCACAGTAAACAATTACTGGAGGTGGAAGAACAGACGGGATTATTTGTAACGGTGTCAAAGTGGCATCATGGAGATGCAAAATACGAGTTCTTATTTACTGACTTACAGAAGAACAGACCTACGAGTCGAAAATAGACTGGACCGTCATTTAAATTAGCTGTCACGTTGTTATAAAGTCGAAGTGTCTGCACTGATCGAGACTCTGTCCTGGAAAAGAAGAGAGCAGCATCACTTCAGAAAGCCTAGCGAGGTGAAATTATGAAACATTGACAATATCGGCACGACCTTAATTGAGAAAGTAAGAAAACTCTGCGATCGAACTACAAAAAATGAAAATAAAACCATTGGATGCCCGAATCCTCCATTCCGGAAACACGTTTCAGCCGATGGTAGCATCTGTGTTCAGTAACAGTGCGGATACCGCAGCAGAGTAACGACGGCACCATACATAAAGTGACCAGCTCCGGCATCTTACCGGGGACACCAACCGCTACAAGTGTGGGATAGTAAATGGCCGCGATGTAGTAAATCGCCGGATATCCCATATTCCGTCAGAAGCAGCGTTCAGTTGTGCGGAACGTTTCAGCTGCTCAGATGGACTTTCGATCGGTTTAGCAGACTTTTATTGAGGAGAGAGCAATTCCACTGAGGCAATTAGTGTGGGTATCACGTCAGGGACATTAGTGACAACCATCTGCACAAACACTTACGTTGAACTATTTTTACTCACGCAATCCCCTTGTAACGAATTTCTCTCCTCAAGGGATTTTGCAATGTAATTACTTTAAAACAAAATATGATGTGTTTTTTTCCATATTATTTTCCATGTTACCTGGCTTCAGCTATTTAAATGAAGATATATTTTGACATTGTTGCTTTCAAATTCATCCTTCCAAAGTGATTCGCATCGTACTTTTCCGGGTTGAACTCCGTCTGTAACTTCTCAGCGCTGCCCAGTGTCCTGTTACTGTCCTGTTGTAATCTGTGACAAACTTCTATACTATCCATAATTCCACCAACCTCCACATCATTACAAATGAAATAAACCACCCTTCGCCTTCCTTATTCACATCATTTTTAAAGCACAAATATCCTGGGGCCTCAGAACAGATCTCTGCAGGACACCACTGGCACCAGCATCCAGTGAGAAAACGCTCCATCCACAACTATCCTCTGCCTCCTGGGGCGTCAGTCCTGAATCCACAAGCCAACTTTCCCAGGATACCAAACCTTTTGAAAGGTCCTACCAAAGTTAACCGTAAGTATAACTGTCACATATTCACAGAATTGAACCAGGGTCGTGAGACATGATCTGCCCCTCACAAAGCCATACTAACTCTCCCAAATTAGGTAATGCTTCTCCAAATTCTCGTAAATCCTGTTTCTAAGAAAGTTCTCTAATAATTTGCCCATCACTGAAGTAGGACTCACCGCTTCCCGCAGTCACCCAGGCTTTCTCCCGACCACAGAAGAAGCCGTATTTATCCTACGGTGTTTTATTTTCAGAAGTTCCTGTACATCCTCTCTCTTAACCTCGGTATGTTGTCGCACATCGTCCTGTTTAACGCTCTCCTCACAAATGTCCCTCTCACTGGTGAATACTGAATTTAAGTCTTCATTCAGGACCTGCCCTTCCTCCCCGACTTCAGGGGCTTATTTCATATTCTACCCCGGACCAGTCCTATACTCATTCCAGTCATCTTTCTCTTCACATACATCTAGAATGGCTTGGGGTTTTCCTTAAAGTCGCTGCAGAGCTTCTGTAGACGTTTCTAGTGATTCTAATTCCATTCTTCAGTTTGTCCCCGGCTACTTTGTAAATCTACAGTCATGTCTGATCCTTGCTTTCTAATCCCGAGCTCAGTTTCCTAAAGCTTCTTTCTTCCTCCTGACCAGAAGTTTCTCATCTCTGGTCAACCATAGTTCCTTCACCCTACCGTCCTTTCCCTGTCTGAATGGGGCAAACCTGTCCAGAACCCCATGTAAGTGCAGCCTAAAATATATTCACATTTCCGTTGTGCATTTTCCAGGACATATCCTTTCCTGAATGTTCAAGCTTAATATCATCATAATTCTAAGTGGATCCATAGTTAATTACTTCTGGAAATGACCCAGGGCTGTGGGACGAGAGCGGGCAGAGTGATTAATTTGGACCCAGACACGGGGCTGTGGGCAAAGCGTGGGGCAATGGGGTGAGTATGGGGAATGACACGAGTTTGTGGGGACACAGCGGGGCATTGAGATTACTTGGTGACTGACGCGAGCCTGTGTGATTAGTGTATGTAACTCTTTTAAGAAAGGAGGGTACTGGACCCCTTATAATTTGCCTATCGACACAACCGATCGACAGACGGCGCAATAGCCACAGCTCTACACACTGTCCTGACACATCTGGAGAAGAAGGATGCTTATGTGAGAAATCTCTTCTTGGACTACAGTTCAGTATTCAACACCACAATTCCCTCCAGGTTCGGCAGGAAACTCACAGATCTCGTCCTTGACCTTGCCTTTCATCGCCAGCAGGTTGTAAGAGTGGGCTCCCTCACCTCCACCTCTCCGATTTTCAACACAGGAGCCCCTCACGGCCATATACCGAGTCCCCTCATTTACTCCCTGCATACCCATGACTGTATCGCCACCCACAGCTCGAGTCTGTTAATTACATTTACCGACGACACCACATTGATTGACTTAATCTCATAAAATAACGAAGTGGCCTGCAGGGAATAAGTTATCTTTCTGACACAGTGACGTCAAGTAAATAAATTCTCCCTCAATGTCGCAAAAACAAAGGAGCTAGTTGTGGACAACAGGAGGAATGGAGACGGGCTAACCCCTACTGAGATCAATGGATCTGCTGTTGAGAGGGTAAACCGTATTAGGTTCCTCGAAATCCACATCACCGAGGACCTCACGTGGTCTGTACACACCAGCTGTGAAGTGAAAAAGGCACAACAGAGCGTCTTCAAGATCAGACGGTTGAGTAAGTTTGGTATGGTCCCCTAAATCCTAGGAACTTTCCGCAGGGACGCAGTTGAGAGCATCCTGACTGGTTGCGTCACTGTATGGCATGGGAACTGTACTTCCTCAGCCCTTTCGGTATCAAGATCCTATCGACTCGAAACGTCTCGCGAGCGAGCATGAGCACCTCCCTCTCGTGGAGACGTAAGCTCACCGGCTACGATTCTGGCGGACTGGAAGTGGGAGAATGTCCCAACCCTTCCTTTCATATTCTCCCGACCTAAAGTCTGACTCGCCTTCACGCTCTCATGAGCTCCCGCTACGACTACAGACGGGAAGAACAACTAAACAAGACATAACGAAAGGGAAGATAGAGTATGAAAGTAAATTAGCACAAAATAGAAAAATAGATAGCAAAAGTTCTTTGATTCGGAGCAAAAAGGCTGGGAGTGAAGGCCGATTTCGGGAGCAAAGGCAGTTTTTACTACTCGGAGTAAAAGAGAGGCAGGACTGCGCAGCCGCGTGACGTCACCAGTAGAGCGCGAAAGGTTTAAAGAGAAGATCGCCATATCCAGCGGGCAGCGTCGAAGCGAGCAGCGGATTGACAGGCAGCAGAGTGATAGGGCTTTGGCTGAACGGTCTTAGGCGGTAACGGGAAGAGGCGAGATAGGTTTAACTGTGTTACCAGTAAAGGAGGAAGTATGTGTGTGAGGCCGGTTTTCTGTGTTCGGTGTCAGATGTGAAACGTCCTGGAGTCTCCCAGCCTCCCGGATGGCCATATCTGCACCCAGTATGTCGAGCTGCAGCTCCTAAAGGACCGAGTTAGGGGAACGGAGATGCAACTCGATGACCTTCGCTTGGTCAGGGAGAGCGAGTAGATGATAGAAAGGAGTTATAGGCAGGTGGTCACACCGGAACCACGGGAGACAGACAATTGGTTCACAGTCAGGATGGGGATGGGGAAGAGTCAGGTACTAGAGAGTACCCTTGTGGCTGTACCCCTTGACATTAAGTCTCCCTGCTTCAGTACTGTTGGCGAGGGATCAGCCTACCTGGGCGAAGCGACAGTGGCCGTGCCTCTGGCACAGAGTCCGGCACCGTGGCTCAGAAGGTTAAGGAAAGGAAGAGAAAGGCATTAGTGATAGGGGGCTCTGTAGTTTGGGCGTCAGACAGGCGATTCTGTGGACGCAGGAAAGAGACTCGGATGGTAGTTTGCCTCCCAGGTGCCAGGGTACAGGATGTTTTTGATCACTTCCAAGATATCCTGCGTTGGGAGGGAGAACAGCCAGAGGTCGTGGTACATATTGGTACCAATGACATAGGTAGGAAAAGGGAAGAGGTCCTGAAAAAAAGACTACAGGGAGTTAGGAAGGAAGTTGAGAAGCAGGACAGCGAATGTAGTAACCAGGGGACTACTGTCTGTGCCACGTGACAGTGAGAATAGTAATAGAATGAAGTGGAGGATAAATGCGTGGCTGAGGGATTGGAGCAGGAGGCAGGGATTCAGATCTCTGGATCATTGGGACCTCTTTTGGAGCAAATGCGACCTGTACAAAAAGGACAGGTTGCACTTGCATCCCAGGGGGGACCAATATCCTGGCGGGGAGGCTAAGGCTACTGGGGAAAGTTTAAACTAGAATTGTTGGAGGCTGCGAACCAAACTGAGGAGACTGGGAAGAGCAGCTGGCTCACAAAAAGAGACAGCTGGGAGACAGGAGACTTGGGCCATATGAAGGCATTGGCGGGCAGGATTAAGGAAAACCCCAAGACATTCTACAAGTATGTCAAGAGCACGAGGATAGGACGTGAAAGAATAGGACCTATCAAGTGTGACAGTGGGAAAATGTGTATGGAACCGGAGGAAATAGCTGAGGTACTTAATGAATACTTTGCTTCAGTATTCACTATGGAAAAGGATCTTAGTGATTGTAGTGATGACTTCCAGCAGACTGACAAGCTTGAGCATGTAGATATTAAGAAAGAGGATATGCGGGAGCTTTTGGAAAGAATCAAGTTGGATCAGTCGCCAGGACCGGATGAGATGTACCCAGGCTACTGTGGGAGGCAGGAAGAAGATTGCTGAGCCTCTGGCGATTATGTTTGCATCGTTAATGGGATCGGGAGAGGTTCCGGAGGATTGGAGGGTTGCGAATGTTGTTCCTTTATTCAAGAAAGCTGGTTGAGATAGCCCAGATAATTATAGACCAGTGAGTCTTACCTCAGTGGTTGATAAGTTGATTCGGAAGATCTTGAGAGACAGGATTTATGAACAATTGGAGAGGTATAATATGATAAGGAATAGTCAACATGAATTTGTCAAGGGCAGGTCGTGCCTTATGAGACCGTTTTTTTGAGGATGTGACTAAACACGTTGATGAAGAAAGAGTGGTAGATGTAGTCTATATGGATTTCAACAAGGCATTTGATAAGATACCCCATTCAAGGCTTATTGAGAAAGTAGGAAGGCATGGGATCCAAGGGGAAATTGCTTTGTGGATCCAGAACTGGCTTGCCCACAGAAGGCAAATGGTGGTTGTAGATGGGTCATATTCTGCATGGAGGCCGGTGACCAGTGGAGTGCCTCAGGGATATGTTCTGGGACCCTAGTCTTCGTGATATTTATAAATGACCTGGATGAGGAAGAGAAGGGATGTGTTAGCAAGTTTGCTGATGACACAAAGGTTGGAGTTGTTGTGGATAGTGTGGAGGGATGTCAGAAGTTACAGGCAGACATTGATAGTCTGCAGAACTGGGCTGAGAATTGGCAGATGGAGTTCAGCCTAGAAAAGTGTGAGGTGGTTCATTTTGTTAGGTCAAATATGATGGCAGTATATAGTATTAATGGTAAGTCTTTGGCAGTGTGGAGAATCAGAGGGATCTTGGGGTCCGAGTCCATAGGACGCTTAAAGCAGGTGCGCAGGTTGACTCTGTGGTTAAGAAAGCGTATGGTGTATTGGCTTTAATCAATCGTCGAATTGAATTTAGGAGCCGAGAAGTAATTTTGCAGCTATATAGGACCCTGGTCAGACCCCAGCCAGAGTACTGTGCTCACTTCTGGTCGCCTCACAAGAAGGATATGGAAAGCATAGAAAAGGTGCAGAGGAGATTTACAAGGATGTTGCCTGGATTGGGAAGCATTCCTTATGAGAATAGGTTGAGTGAACTCGGCCTTTTCTCCTTGGACCGACGGAGGGTGAGAGGTGAACTGATAGAGGTGTATAAGATGATGAGAGGCATTGATCGTGTGGAAAGTCAGAGGCTTTTTTCCCCCGGGCTGAAATGGCTGCCACAAGATGGCACAGGTTTAAGGTGCTGGGGAGTAGGTACAGAGGAGATGTCAGGGGTAGGTGTTTTACTCAGAGAGTAGTGAGTACGTGGAATGTGCTGCCGTCAACGGTGGTAGAGGCGGATACGATAGGGTCTTTTAAGAGAATTCCGGATTGGTACATGGAGCTTTGGAAAATACAGGGCTATGTGTAAGCCTAGTAATTTCTAAGGTAGGGACATGTTCGGCACAACTTTGTGGGCCGAAGAGCCGGTATTGTGCTGTAGATTTTCTATGATTCTTTGTTTCTATAAATATATAAAGACGAAAAGGGTGGCTAAAGTCAACGTAGGTCCCTTGGAAGACGAGAAAGGGAAATTGATATATGGTAGTAAGGAAATGTCTGAGGCATCGAATGATTATTTTGTGCCGGTCTTCACGGTGGAGGACACGTCTAATATGCCAAAGGAGGATGTTGTAAGGGAAATGGGAGGTGAGGAGCTCGATAAAATCACTTGTCACCAAAGAGATAGTGATGAGCAAACTACAGGGCCTACAGGTAGATAAATCTCCTGGTCTTGATGGGATGCATCCCAGGGTGCCGAGGGAATTGGCGGAGGTTATAGTAGACGCGTTCGTAATCATTTATCAAATCTCTCTAGACTCTGGGCAGATCCCTGCGGATTGGAAGACAGCGAATGTCACGACACCTTTTAAAAAAGGATGAAGGCAAAAGACGGGCACCTACAGGCCAGTTAGCTTAACATCTGTTGTCGGGAAAATGCTTGAATTTGTCATTAAGGAAGAAAGTGCGAAAAGAATAGGTTCAATTTGACAGACGCAGCACGGATTCAGAATGGGCAGGTACTGTTGGACAAACTTGCTGGTGTTCTTTGAGGACATAATGAGTGCAGAGGTTAGAGGGGAACAGGTGGATGTCGTATAATTGGACTTGCAGAAGGCGTTCCATGAGGTGCCGCACAAGAGACTTGTAAATAAGATACGGATGCATGGAGTCAGAGGAAGTGTATTGGCATGGATAGTGGATTATTTAACCAATAGAAGGCAGAGAGTTGGTATAAATGGGTGTTTCTCCGGTTGGCAGTCAGTGGTGAGTGGGGTGCCGCAAGGGTCGGTGTTGGGCCCACAGCTGTTTACCATTTACATTGATGATTTGGTAAAGGGGACTGAGTGCAGAGTAGCAAAATTTGCTGATGACGCTAAATTGAGTGGAAAAGCAAATTGTACAGAGATGGTGGAGAGTCTGCAGAGGGATATAGATAGGTTAAGTGAGTGGACCAAGGCCTGGCAGATAGAATACAACGTTGGTCAAGCGAGATCATCTACTTTGGAAAGAATAATAGAAGAGCAGATTATTATTTAAACGTGAAAGATTGCAGCGTGTTGTTGTTCGGAGGGACTTGGGAGTGCTTGTGCATGAATTGCAAAAAGTTTGCTTGCAGGTACAACAGTTAATTAAGAAGGCAAACGGAATGTTGGCCTTCATTGCTAGAGGGATTGAATTCCAGAGCAGGGAGGTCATGCTGCAACTATACAGGGTACTGGTGAGGGCGCACTTGGAGTACTGTGGACTGTTATGGTCTCGAAACTTGAAGAAGGATATACTGGCTTTGGAGGCAGAGCAGAGGATGTTTACCAGGTTGACTCCAGAGATGAAATTATTAATTTATGAGAGAGATTGTGTCGCCTGGAGCTATAGTCTCTGGAATTCAGAAAAATGAGAGGGGATCATTTAGACTGGGATAGATAAGATTTCCATTGTTAGGTGATAATACATGTAGGTGACATCGGCTCAAGATTCAGGGGAGAAGATTTAGGACGGAGATGAGGAGAAACTGTGATGAATTTTTGTAACTCTCGGCCCAGGAAAGCAGTTGAGGCTTCTTCATTAAATATAGTTAGAATACAGTTAGATAGATTCTTACGTAATAGTGGAATTAACGGTTATTGAGAAAAGGCAGTTCGATGGAGCTGATTTTACAGACAGATCAGAACTGATCTTATTAAATGGCGGGGCAAGCTCGATGGGCCGGATGGCCTACTCCTGCTCCTATTCCTTATTTCTTAAGTTCTTCTGATCTTATGATAGCTGTCTTCCTAAGGATTCTTTTACGTTAGCTTCCTAATAAGATCTGGATTATTACACAACACCCAAACTAAGATAGACTTTTCCCGAGTAGGGTCAAGCACAAGGTGCTCTAGAAAGCCATTTCAGAGGCATTCAACAAATTTTCTTGCGATCCAACACCAACCTGACTTTCCCAATCTCTTTGCATAGTGAATTCCCCATTACAATGTTATTATTACCCTTCTTCCATTTATTGTGCAGTATGTTTTTCTATGTTCTACGTTTCTATGTATTTGTGTGTGTGTGTGTGTGTGTGTGTGTGTGTGTGTGTGTGTGTGTGTGTGTGAGTGTGTGTGTGTGTGTGTGTGTGTGTGTGTGTGTGTGTGTGTGTGTGTGTGTGTGTGAGTGTGTGCCTGAATGGCTGAAGGGATTTGGAATGTAACTCTATCGTCTGATCCACACTCCGGAACAGAAGCTGGCGGTAATGCACCATTAAGCTGGCTGACAACCGCCGTAAAACAAGAAGAAGAAGAAGAAGAAGAAGAAGAAGAAGAAGAAGAAGAAGAAGAAGAAGAAGAAGAAGAAGAAGAAGAAGAAGAAGAAGAATGGAAGAGAGAACCTGTTTGTTCCGTGGTGTTCTGGAAATAAAGTGGGGGATAATTGATCTTTGATAATTGATAATAGATTTCAACAAGGCGTTAAGGATATCAATGATAGGACAATTCATAACGTCAGAAGGTTTGGTATCCAGGGAAAGCAGGCTTGTGGATTCAGGACTGACGCCCACAGAAGGCAGAGGATAGTTGTGGATGGAGCGTTTTGTCCCTGGATGTTGGTGACAGGTGTCCTGCAGAGATCAATTCTGAGACACCAGGGTATTTGTGCTTTAAAAATGATGTGAATAAGGAAGTGGAAAAGTGGTTTATTGTATTTGTAATGATGTGGAGGTTGGTGGAATTATGGATAATATAATAGCTAGTCACAGATTACAACAGGACAGTGACAGGACGCAGAGCAGCGCTGAAAAGTTAAAGATGGAGTTCAACCCGGAACGTTACGGAGTGATTCACTTTGGAAGGATGAATTTGAAGGCAGAGGTGATACTTTCTCGAGTCAACAGAGGGACGCACATTAGTACGAGTTCCACAATGGAAACAGAGTGATGAGACTTTCTCCAATAAGCCGAGGGCCGCTCATCAGTACGAGAACTACAATCAGCACGGAGCGGTGCACTGCAGGAGCAGAAGGAAGTGTGATTGACAGGTGAGCTTGACCACATTCGCTGTTCTGCACAAACTTATAGTGACGCTCGAAAGGCAATATATCTGAAAGTAAATCAGGAGAAATATAACCCAACTTCGTGGCAAATAATACAACAGACTGAGAACCTGCGGATTGTGCATAGATTTTACTTACTATATTTGTTCAAACTGAGAATGGATGGAGAAATAGTGGCAGAATTGTGGCAGATTTGAGAGTAACTTTAAAGTTAAATAGACTGCATCTCACGTCACGGGTGTGCGGTGGCAGGTCATTCACTGGCAGAGGTTAGGTTCCTGCCAAATAGCCTATGTGTGTGCTGGAAAACATTGTTCTTCAGACTATCCACAGCCCTCGCTAATTTCCCAGGACACGCTCCATTTTTGAACGCAGGTCTCTGGAATATCGCTGTGGATCTTTTAAATTGTTTGTGGAGGAATATAAGTGCAGTGTTATTCTAATACATGCCAGCTGTCATTGTTTTTTCCATCACTCACACCGCCCGGAATGACTGTAACGAACGAAAGAAAAGAACTGCCAAATATTACCCTTTAATAAAGAAGTGTTCTCCATTTCACCTACCAGAACGAACTCCTTCCCTCAATTTCAGAAGCGAATGTGCTCCGTCAAACGTTACAAAATAAATCGACTCCAGGATGAATGCCTGTTTTAAAGCAACAATGATATAAAAATATGCTATTTAAATAGGTGAATTCAGGTTTCATGGAAAATTCACATCATATTTTGTTTTACAGTAAATAGATTGCAATATCCCTTGAGGAGAGAAATTCATTACACGGGAAGAGCGAGTAAAATAGTTTAACGTAAGTGTTTCTGCAGTTGGTTGTCACTAATGTCCCTGACGTGAATCCCACGCTAATTGCCCAGCGGAATTGCTCTCACCTCAATAAAAGTCTGCTAAACCGATCACCAGTCAACCTGAGCAGCTGAAACGTTCCGTATAACTGAACGGTGCTTCTGACGGAATATGGGATATTCGACGATTTACTACATCGCGGCCATTTTCTATCCCACACTTGTAGCGGTTTGTGTCCCCGGTAAGATGCCGGAGCTGGTTACTTTATGTATGGTGCCGTCGTTACTCTGCTGCGGTATCCGCACTGTTACTGAGCACAGATGTTACCGTCGGCTGAAACGTGTTTCCGGAATGGAGATTTCAGGCATCTAATGGTTTTACATTTTCCATACTTCGATCGCAGTGTTTTCTACTTCTGTTGTGAATTAAGTTGGTGCCGATATCGTCACTGTTTCATAATTTCACCTCGCTAGGCTTTCTGAAATGATGCTGGTCTCTGCTTTTCTAGGTCCGAGTCTCTATGAGTGCAGACACTTCGACCTTGTAACAACGTTGCAGCTTATTTAAATGACGTTCCAGTCTATTTTCGACACGTAGGTCTGTTCTTACATAAGTCAGTAAATGATAAATTGTGTTTTGTATCATTTGATCCCACTTTGTCACCACTACAAACAATCCCTTCAGTTATTTCACCTCTAATAATGGAAATGGTGTTGTTTACAGGAGCGATCGACTGCTCACCGCGAATCAATCTAATTTGTCGGAAGATCGCCAATTCACTGCCATTCCTGTTCGTAATTGTCCTCCAGCCGGAGTGTAGAGACTGAGCCCGCAACACTCTGAATTCCTGCTTTCCACTTCCAAACATACCGTATCCCACATAGCATCGGAAGAATGGGATGTGGGCTCGGGGGCATCTGATCTGTTGCAGCTGAACCATATCCTGCATAACATCTTTAGAATGGGGCATTCAGAGAGTTGCTGCTGACTATATTTCTATTTCTTGCAGTTAATTTAACGGCGATTGTGATCCTCTCTCGTGGAAAATGCATCCAAATGCATCACCCGTTACCTGTTTGGAATGGCAAAAGCGGATCTGATGGTGGTTATCGTTGTTGCTTTAGTGGGACAGACCAACAATATCTACATTTATTCCAGATCCCTGCTCATCACTCCTGTATGCGCTCTGACCCTTGTATTTGTGTATGTGACGCTGGACTGTTCTGTTTGGTTTACGGTCAATATACCTTCGATCCATTCATCGCAATATGTTGCCGAAAGTTGCAGGACCGATACTGCACCGAGAGAACAGCAACGGTGGTTATCGTGACCTTGGTTAGAGTGAGCTGCGGGAGATGTGTCCCGATTTACTATGCCCTTGAACCTTACGTCATCATTGACAGCATCCCGTGGCAGTGCACCGGCACATATGAATACGCTACTTCACCCGTGTGGAGAGGATACCAATTACTGCTCAGTATTTTAACACCATTGCTACCAATCGGATTAATCCTGATGTTTAACGGGTTAGCCGTAAGACATATCGTTGTGGCAAATAGAGTCCGCAGAAAGCTTCGGTACAGCGGCGACAATCAGAAAGATGCCGAGGTGAAAAAATGCAGAAAATCGATGATTTTGTTGTTTTCTCTATCAGCTAATTTCATATTGTTTTGGATGCCCTCTGTAACCCATTCCCTGAAATGGCAAGTGTAAAACTATTTTTATCAGGACAGATATTTGAGTTCCCCGGTATACATCCTACAACAATCTGTGTTCATGCTGCAAATTCTCAGCGTGTGCACCAATATATGTATCTATACACTGACACAGAGTAAATTCAGAGAAGATCTGAGGAATGGAATGAAGTATATGTGTACATTAAATGGCCATCTGTGTAGATAACGCCCGTGTCTAACGGCAATTCAGCGGTGATTTAAAATAAAGTCGTTTTACAATGAACAGGTTTGGCAAATATGTCATAAATTCAAACAATCATATGCCTGGTCATCCGGAATTTGCAGAATTGGCGGAAGATTGCTGACTTCATACAGTTCAGGCAGGTAGCAATACAAACGCTCAATGATGCTGGCGTGATTGTTACATTGGTTGAAGTATGTTCCGAACTATCACAGACACTCGACTGTCACAAGGGCAGGATTGGCTTCAGGTCTTCCCGGATTTTAGATTTTTCAAAATGGACAGGGTCGGGTAACAGAGTGTAAAGGGAATGCGATGGGAAACCAGGGATAGTGTCGCAGCTGCAGAATGGGAGGGCAACGTGGAGCATTCGTTTGTTAATAGTCTGTGAGACCAACACAGAAACATGAAGGGCGCGAACACCATGTATGGAGTATTCTGTATACCCGCCCACCAGTTAAATAAAGAGACTGCAACGGGAACAGTGAGGAACCGATCGGGAGCGGAACTTGGACATGTACCATGTTATTTGCATCTCCACCAGGGTAAAAGGTTTAGGTATGGCATAATTTCTCAGTTGTGTCCAGGATTCATGTCACTATATGAAGAACGGCGGACTGGCGAACAGTCCATACCCGATCTAATATTAGAAAAGGGAACGGATCAGGTGCCAGATCTCTCCGCGGATCAGTGTTTCAGAACGATATGGCAGAACTCCCCGACGTTTACCTTGCAGAGGGATAGAACCAGGCAGCATGAAATATATTTAATTGAGGGGTCTGCAATGTATGGTGGTAGCTGGCAGAAGCTTGGAAATGATGCACTCAGGCATGTGGGCATTGTTTAGGGAGCCCTGACATGGGGTTCAGTAAGAGTCTGTCTCATTGATGCAAGGAAAAGATGATAGCGTAAAGTAACCCTGGGTGACAAGAAGTATGGAACTGCTGGCCAAGAGGAAGAAAGAAAAATACTTAAGGTTTAGGAAGAAAGGATCGGGTAGGGTTATGTATAGCGAGTCACAATGCAGACAGGAAAGAATTTTACAATGGACTTAGAAGAGGTAGACGTGGATTTGATTATGCCTTGGCGAGTTGCACTAAGGTAAGTGAAGAACAGCAGGATGACTAGAGAGAGTGTGGGAAGATCAGAGGCAAAAAAGAAAAACGTGTCTGGAGTCCAAGGAGGCAGTGAGGCTCCGCACTGAATACATTGATGAATGTGAACACAGAGGAAAAAAAGTCTGATATGCCGACGCTAAGAATAAGGATGCGCTGGAAACTTGGAAAACATTATGATGGATGATTCCCCGGAGCCGGCTGGGTTATAGTTCAAGTAATGTGGGAAAGCAAGCGAAAGTATTGCTGAGCGTTTAGACAGGATATTTCTGTCTTCGCTGGCCACGGAACTGGATGATTGGAGGGCGGAAAATGTTATTCATTTGTTGACAAAAATAATAGGGATACTCCTTCGAATTATAGACCACTGAGTCTCACGTCAGTAGTGGGTAAACTATTGGAGAGGATTATTGTAGAGGAAATTTATAAGTATTTGGAGAAACGTATCCTGTTCCGGAGACAGAACATTTGAAGCTTTTTGAAGGGCATGTTGTCCTTTATTAGCGAAATTGACTTATTTGAAACAGTGAAAAAACAGATGTATCAGAACAGTCGATGTGGGTTTCTTAATTTTGGTAATGCTTTTGATCAGTTCCCTATATGTAGACTCATTCAGAAAGTCAGGAGGCATGGGTTCGAATGAAACCTGGCTGCGGTGATTCAGAATTGTCTTCCTAACAGAAGGCAGATGATGTCGCAGGTAGAGTGAATTCTGGCTGGAAGACAAAGGGCAGCTGTGTTCGGCAAGGAGGGTCGAAATCTCGGTACACTTTGCAACTCTTTTTGAACTCTGCAGTTTCAGAGGGAAATAATCATTTAATCTGACCACCCGGCAGCAGCTGGATAATTTATGGAATTAGGTCTGACGACGTAAGCAAATCGCTGAGCTGTTGACTGCATCGCCACGTTATCTAAACTGGCCTGCTATTTACATATTACAGTTTTTGATGCTACAATGACTTCAAAGCAATCTTTTCCATTGGAACCCTACAACATAAAATCAGCATTTCAAAGTGTTCAGCAGCATATTTTGCTGATCAATAGAAGGACCAGCCTTCCAAAACGCCAATTGCAAATTCCCAATTCAAGTGCACACCATTTTATACTAATGGCAATTTAGCTGGGAATCGCGTTTTTATCGTATCGGGTATAGATACGCTCAAATGTCCATCCCTTTAACCCTGAATCCACATGGCCGGTGTGGAATCCGTGTCTCCCTCTGAATTCAATAATAAATGAAACATACAAAACTACACAAGCTAAAAACGCAGCGACAGCAAAGCAAACATCCGGTCTGACACTTGTCTTCCTTCAAAACCATCCCAGGCAATTGGAAAATGCAGAATGAACTGCTTCCTGAGCAAACGTCCTGAGCACTTATTCTAAAGAATTTAGGAGAGTGAGATGTGTAGAGCTGGGGCTCACATACACTAACAGTCCATAGAAATTCGGAAAGATATGCAGCCTCCAAAATTCGCATCAGTTCCTGGAAAACACTTCTCGCAAGGAGATACACATTTTCTGCTCCGTGTATGGTGAAAAAGAATATTAATTCAATCCGCACTTAACACAAACTAAAGAAACACATGACTCCCATAATGTAATTCATGACCGTAATCCTTCTCTCTCTATTCCAATTGGACTCACTTATGTCCACACCTCGTGCGATATCTTAAAACCGCAATGCACTCATATTTTAAAATATCGCAGAAAATGACATGCTCTTCCTTGCTCAACAGCTAACAAACATCTGCAATTGCAATCATGCAACATTTAAAGAAGCCTTTCGACTCCAAAACAAAGAGACGCAAAAAGTAATGTATCGTCGACGAGTTAATATTCAAAACAATTAATGCGTGACGTCTCCACAACTCCAAGCCTCCAGCGTCTGCCAGGATTTCTCACTTCCAATTTCTGACCAAGGATAGGATTCGGATGAAATGAACCTTTGTTGTATAGAATGATCCCCATTACCACAGCGGAAGCAACAGATTTGTTCACTGTACTGGGAACACTGTCACACGCAACTCCAGCCCGGAGCTACTGTCTTTACCTCCTTACTGAAGGAGTGAGGGTACATTACTCTAGTGTGATACTCCCTTTATCATTTCACATCTGCGCTCCCATCTTCTCATACTGTAACCATCCATTTCAGTCAGTCCCGATGCTTCAGTGTGTGCAATGACAGAAGGAACGAACTGTATCAACGACTTTCTAGATTGGTCGGTGCTGTGAGACACGAACGTTTTAACCCAGACATACAGTCAAACAGCCACAGGGTACCACTGCACAGAAACAGGGTCTCCAGCCCGTCAGGCCCGTGAGGAATTATTTTAACTACCTACTCCCATCGAGCCGCACCCGGACCATGGCCATCCATCTCCCTGTCATCCGTGCACTTCTCCAATCACCCCTTTAACTTTGGCATTGGAATCTCAATTACCATTTGTGTTGGCAGCACTGTCTACACTCTGACCACCCTCTGGGTGAAGACATTTTCCCTCATGTTTCCCTTAAATATATCACATTACACCCTTCACCCATGATCCCCAGCTGTATTCTCGCCCAATATCAATGAAGAAAGCCTGTTTGCATTTACACTCCTCTACGCCTCATAATGTTGTATATCTCTAGCAAATCTGCCCTCAGTCTTCTGGTTCCCCGGGACTAATGCAAAAATATGTAATTTTTCCATTTAATTCAAAACATTCAGTCCCGGTAATAGCTGTGTTAATTTTTTTCTGCTTTCTTTCAATTTTATTTGCATCTTTCCTGCAGGTAGTTGAGCCCAACCGCACACAATATTCCAAATTAGGCCCTATAAAGTCTTAAACAGTATCAACATAAAGGCCCGACTCCTGTACTCAGTGCTTTGCTCTCTGAAGACCAATATGCGAAAAACTTTTTTTTTACGACCCTGTCTAACTGTGCCGCAACTTCCATTGAATTATGGACCTGCATTCCCAGATTCGTTTGTTCTATCGCACTCCTCAGTGCCCTATTTCTCATTGCGTCAGACCTACCCTGACTAGACCTCCCAAAGGGCAACATCTAACATCTGTCTGCGTTAAATCCGACCTTCCACTTTTAGCCCATTTTTCCAGCTAGTCCTGATCCCGCTTCAGAAATATAAAAGAGTTTTAAAGTGGAGCTGGTTAAATTCCGAGAGCATCGTGCAGGAACTAGGGTGAGTTAATTGAAAACACCCGACGGTAGCTTGCACTAAAACGTACACATCATGGAAACAAATTCCATTCTTATTGGATGCACCTGAGGTGGTGAAATGGTTTTGTTACTGAACACATGTACCTCGCCTGTTATTTTTAAACTTCTGTGTGAAGCCCCTCTTGCTCCTCTGCTTCAAGGAGAGAATGATACATTCTCCGCTGATATCTCTTTTTGTATTATTAATATCAAGATAATGGATATAACATAATAGTATTGCTGCACAATTGTTGGGATTACATTGTTAGTGGATAATATATATAGTTATACGTTCAGTTAATACAAAAGTAATAAACTTCCGAAAAATGTTCGTGTAAAATGTAGAATATTTATATATATAATTAACAAAGTGAAAAAAAGAAAAAAATATATTACCCCCCCAAAATAAACTAATCTAACCAATACTAACCAAAGCAAAACTAAGAACAGAAAAGAACATGGCTGTTTCTGACGTTAAAAAAAGGACCATTAGTGTCATCATCTCCGAACCTCCTTTCATATATTAACACAAGAATAGGTTTGGAAAGAGGTCAAATCACATCATGTGGAAAGTGTTGAATAAAAGGCCTCCGAGTCTTTTCAAATTTAATAGATGGATCATATATAACACTTCTGATTGTTTTCTAAGTTTTGGCATAGCATAGTTTGAGAAAACCAATGAAATGTGGTGGGAGGATTAATCTCCAATTCAGCAAAATAGATCTTTTAGTCATTAATGTAAGAAATGCAATCATCTGACGCGCTGAAGAGTTTAAGTAGTGTGGTTCTATCATTGGTAAACTAAAAATTGCAGTAATAGGATGAGGTTGTAAACCAATGTTCAAAACAGTTGAAATAATGTCAAAGATATCTTTCAAATATTTTTTCAAAGGAGAACATTACCAAATCATATGAGTTAAAGAGGTTGTCTCAGAATGACATCTATCACACACTGGACTTATGTAAGGGTAATACCGAGCTAATTTAGCCTTGGACATATGGGCCCTATGCACTACTTTGAACTGTATCAACGAAAGTTTAGCACATATAGAGGATGAGTTAACTAATTGAAGAACTTTTTCCAATTCTTCGATAGGTGAAGTAAGTTTTAGTTCCCTTTCCCAATCATTTTTTAAATTTCATTAAATGCATCTAAACGAATTTTCGTAATTTTATTGTAGATAGTTGCTATTGCACCTTTCTGAAAAAGATTTAAATCTATTTTTTTTCCAAACTATCTATAGAGTATAGATTCGGAAAAGTAGGAAGGACAGTATTTAAAAAGTTTCTAACCTGTAAATATCTAAAAAAAATGGGATCTGGGTAAATTATATTTGTTAGATAACTGTTCAAATGACATGAAACAATTATCCAAAAATAAATCACAAAATCGTGATATACTTTTAGTTTTCCAAGTTAAATAACAATGGCTCATTCCAATCAGTGAATCCGCTCCCAGTACCGAGTGTCGTTACCGTTCGCCCAACATACACGCGTGTAAGGCATCTGGTGCACTCGCTTTACATCTTTTAAACCACCAGAAATGAGTTGTCTGCAAAGTTTGTTCTCTGTTTCCAACTTATCTCTGCCCTGAGATCCAGCAGCGGGGAATAACTCATTCTTTTTGCTCTTCCCCCAGTGAATTGTCACCCTGTCCCGGGGTAAGTGCGGCCTCTCCACATGCAACACTCGCTACCTGGTGGCCATGGCAACGGCGGATCTACTAACTATCATTTTTGATGCCTTATCGTGGCGGGTCAGTTATTTACTACATCCCCGGGATTACCTGGACATCAACACAGTGTGCAGCGCGATCGCTGCACTGGGATTGGCAGCTATAGACTGTATTGTCTGGTTCACCGTCACTTTTACGTTTGATCGGTTTGTCGCCATCTGTTGCCAGAAGCGGAAAACAAAGTATTGCTCCGGGAAAACTGCAGCTGTGGTTCTGACAACAACCGGCGTTCTGTTCTCTTTTAAATATGTGCCCTACTTCTTTAAATTTCATCCTGCGAAAGTGATTGACAATATACCCTGGGATTGTATTACAAAGCCGGGCTACTAAACGGATCCCAGCTGGGTGGGATATAACTGGCTTTCGACCGTTCTAACGCCATTACTCCCGTTCGTGTTAATACTACTGCTCAATGCTCTGACAGTCAGACACATTTTGGTGACTAGTCGCGTCCGTAAGGGGCTGAGGGGTCAGAGAATGGCGAGGAACCGCAGTGACCCGGAGATGGAGAGCAGGAGGAGGTCTGTGATCTTACTTCTCACCATCTCCGGGAGATTCATCATCCTGTGGTCGGTAAATGTTGCCGAATTCCTTTATTACAATCTTGCCAGGCTGGATCCAGATAATTACAACGATTCGGAATACATACTTCAACACTCCGGATACATACTGATGATATTAAGTTGCTGCACAAACACGTTTATTTATGGGGTAACTCAGTCTCAGAGAGCAGTTCATCAGAGAAGCGAAATATCCGTTCACGTCAGTTATTCAACTAATTAATAAACAAAATATTTAAGTTCTTATCAGAGGCGGTCATTATGTTTTCCACCTTGACACCACAGAACTGGCGGTCATCGGACAACGTGGCAGCGGCGAGAATGAAACTGGTTTAGATCCCGAGAGAGACACGGCAGCGGAATAGACCCTTCGGCACCCGCAGCCCGCGACCTCCACCTCCAACCAATTGTTAACCTCAACCTATCTTTTAGTTTTTTTTTGTTCCCATAACTCTCCCTTCGTCACGGCCACAGACCTTTCGATAGAGAATCCCGTACTCCAGCGTGAATGCTTATCAGTCAAGTGACTGCTTGGTTGCTTCTCGGTAACGGAGAGGAAGCGGCGCACCTTGCGGAAATGTTGCTGTCACGAGGAAATCCGGCTAAATTCACGCAAAGCGCCCCGGAATCAGATTAGGTCTGGTCCGCACTTGAAACGAGTAGGCAGCGGCGCGAAAAGATTTATCCAACATCCGCACGTCCTTCAACACGCCATCTACCTGTACAGGGATCCTGACTTCCACTGGGAGTGTATCTGTGTCCAGTGAATTGGTATCAACTTTGCGATGCTTACCTGCACTGGGATGTCTCAGAAAAAGGTCCAATTACTATTTACAGAAAATCTATGTCTCACGGTAGCTTGCATGACATTGTGAGGAAGACGCCGTTCATTTTTATTTGCCCATGTGTTTGGTAGGAGGAACAACGCATCTTATTGACGGCAACATGGTATAAGCCGCCGATGGGCACTTTATTAAAGGTGTGGACGAAGGCCAATGGTTAATTTAGACAATCAAGTAGCATTAGATGCAGGGGAAGAATTGAGCCATTCGTACCATCAAGCTTTTCCGCGATTCTATTTTGTGTGGTCTGTTCACAACTCCAGTTTCCTCCCTTCTCCCAGAAAGCGTTAGCATCCTCAGCAGTCAAGAATAATTTTTTTTCTTAGCTAAAAGGATAACTTGGCCTTCACACCATGTTAATGCCAGCTTTGCATTTGCATCCATTACGACCGATTTAACCTGCAAGATGCCATTGGGGAATCCAGGGCAAGAAATCTTAAATCCATATGCGTCTCTTACTTCTGAATTTTCTCCTAAATTAGAAACTTTTCTACACATTAATCGCTCATTCCCACACTTCCAGAGACTGCATTCCTGATGTCACTTTCTTGCCCATACTGTCAATCTGACCCCTCTGTCGGCGACACTACTTGTCTCTGCAGGTAAATCCGGGACAGCTGAATCCCATCTATTAGTTGACTCTCCACTATTCAAAAACTCTGTTCAGTAGTTACCTGGCTTATCTCTGCTTCCCTTATAGAACTACAGAACATTAGCTGTCTTGCGGCCTTCCGATACATTACCTATGATATGGACACAAGCCGTAACGTTTAGTCTGATGGCCAAAAGCTCAATTTGTGTTTCATCAGACTTCAGAACCTTCTTCCAGTTGACTCCAGAGACTCCTATATGCCTTCTCCCATATTCTAGCCAAGATATCATGTGAGTTTTCTTTTTCACAGTGACTTTTCTTTGCCACGCTTCCATAAAGATGGCACCTGGGCGATAGTTATTGAAAGAACAGTCTTCCCCCATCTCAGCCACTGAAGCTTGTGATTCCTCCAGAGTTGCCATAGGTTTCTAGCGTGGACTCCCTGACTTGTCGTCTTCTTGCAGTTTGTGAGGACGGCGTGCTCTAGACTGATTTACAGCTGTGCCATATTCTGTCCATTCCTTGATCATTAACAACTGTTCCTCAAGTGATATTCAGTGACTCGGCAAGTAATTTTCTTGTATCCATCTTCTGACTTGTGCCTTTCTAAAACCTTTCCGTGGAATTGATTGGGGTGTCATTTTGTCTTCATGGTGTAGTTTTTGCCAGGATACCGACTCACCAGCGGTTGGACCTTCTGAAAGCAAATGCATTTTTACTAACATCGATTGAAACACCTCGACTGCACTCTTTGGTCTCAATTTAACTACTTATGTGACTCCTTGGCTGCACCATAAGACCTGAAGACATTGGAGCAGAATTAGCCCATTAAGGCCCATCGAGTCTGCTCCGCCAGTCCATTATGGCTGATCCTGGATCCCAATCAGCACCATACACCTGACCTCTCGCCTTATCCGGTGATCCCCTGACCGATCAGGTAACGATCAGCTTCCGGACTTGGGCTCGTCCGCAGTCTGTGGAAGAGAATTCCACAGATTTAATACTCTCTGGCAAATATATATATATATATATATATATATATATATATATATATATATATATATATATACACACACACACACACACACACACACACACACACACACACACACACACACACACACACACACATATATATAATTAAAGGGGGTAAATCCGCATGCAAACAATTATTTTGTTTTATATTTGTAATTAATGTAGATCACTTTGTAGAGATCTGTTTTTACTTTGACACGAAGGAGTCTTTTCTTTGTCGATCAGTGTCAAAGAAGCCAAATTAAATCCACTGAGATTCACTGTTGTAAAACAATAAAACATTAAAACTTCCAAGGTGGTGAATACTTTTTATTGACATTGCAGCTAGACTTCCTGAGCCTGTTCCGCCGTACCGTGTTTGTCAACGTGGAGAGAGAGAGAGAGAGAGAGAGAGAGAGAGAGAGAGAGAGAGAGAGAGAGAGAGAGAGAGAGAGAGAGAGAGAGAGAGAGAGAGAGAGAGAGAGAGAGAGAGAGAGAGAGAGAGAGAGTGTATATCTTCCTTTTCCAGCTTTTCCCTCTTCTCTTCCAGTCCTGATGAAGGGTGTCGGCCTGAGCGCCGACTGCATATTCGCATCCGTAGATGCTGTCTGACTTGATGGGCTACCCCAGCACATTTTGGGTATCGCACAAGATTTCCATCATCTGCAGTACCTCTCGTGTCGTTGTAAACCTGTCGGGATCAAAGGATATTGGGAATGAGGATGGTGAAGCTCCACGGGAGGGGAGTCGGGCAGGTAACACCTGCAGCTCGAGACATCCACCTTCTAGCAAAACTCATCCTAATTTTCCAATTTTTAAAAATGTTTTCACAATATTCCCGATCTCGTCACCGCCGGACCACCGTCGGCAATTAAAGAGCGGGACAGGGTCTGGGGACATTCAGGACCAAACCTGAATGAGTTACTTTAGAATGAGTTACCATGGAACGCGTACATTCGGTTCATAATTGTGTAGATTTCTATAGAGAAAACTCCATGCCTACTCCCTGATTTCTTCCTGATCACTGCAGTGGTGTTTATTATTTTAACTATCTGGAGATTTACTTAAATACTGTCGCACCGGCCTAACTGTTTAATGCTGTTGTTTAATAACTGTAGTACGAAAGCAGTTGTAGATGTTAGTATTGGGACAATGTGCACCCTGTTCATGTAACAGAGCCTTGCAATTTCCTCTTTCAACATTTCTCTGCTGTGTTTTCACTTACGGAATTCAGAACGTTGTGGATGTCTGGATCGGATCTATTAAGTAAGTTGTTGTTGCTTGTAACATTCTATCGAGACAATTATTATAGATTAACATACACAAAATGCTGGAGGTACTCAGCAGGCCAGGCAGCATTTTGGAATAAAAGAGTACAGTCGAGGTTTCGGGCCGAAACCCTTCGGCAGGACTGGATAGAAAAAAAGCTGAGAAATAGTTTTAAACGGTGGGGAGGGAGAGAGAAGCTCCAGGCGACAGGTGAAACCTGGAGAAGGGGGAGTAACGTACAGAACTGGGAAATTGATTGGTGAAAGAGACAGATGGCTGTTGACGAAAGCAAAATGGTGGAGCAGCACCAGAGGGAGGCGATGGGCGGGCAAGGAGATAAGGTGAGAGAGGGAAACGGGGATCGGAAATAGTGAAGGGGACTGGGGTTATTACCGACAGTTCAAGAAATTGATGGTCCTACCACCAAGTCGAAGGCTACCCAAAATGAATATAAGGTGTTGTTCCTCCATCTCAGTGTGGACGGATCACGACAGTGGAGGAAGTTATGGATGGACATATCGGAATGGGAATGGGAAGTGGAATTAAAATTGGTGGCCACTGGGAGATCCCTCTACCGACTCCCACCAGCAGAATCGGTGGCTTTGAAGCCCAGTCCTCACATATACAAAGTACGGTGTATATATATACAGTCCAGACTCCTCAGTCCATTTTAAATCTTCAGTCCCCGCAGTTGCCCTACGTCGGGTATGAAGGTCGAGCGCCTCATACCCGGCGGCTGAAAAGAAACCGGACCCGCAGCTTGAGGTCGAGTCCATTGACGGCCGATATAACAAAACAGATTGTCTCCTGCCGAGTGAAACCCTGAGAAAGTAGCTCCGGCTCTGTCTGGACTCTGTGCCACACAGCCCCCGGTGAAGTGCGGAGGCTACGAACTCACTCCGGGCGGCTGCACAGAGCGTCGGTTCAGGTTTAGCCCTCGCTACGACCGAGGATTCGTCCCCCTCCATCCGCCCGCTGATAACACCCAATAAATCAACGAATCAAGCTTGCAGAGTACCCGATTAACGACGTCCAAAGCGGTCTTGCGATCACAAGGAAATAGGCCGTGACGGCGACTTGCTGTTTAACTGTGAGCCTCCATCGAGTCAGGCAGCAGTTTGCGCTGGTCCTTCAGTATCTCCGACTGCGAGCAACTCACTGGTGGTGCACACCTACAACACTTGGCGTTCTTAACGTACAGCAGGACATTGCCACCATTAAACCTACGCTTAAGTACAACTTCGGCAACTCTTGCTGACCCCGGAGAAGCGGCTGCGACCACTCGCGCCGACAACTTGACCCACCCCGGCACCAGCAACTGGCAGGAAGGGATAGACTGGGAGTGAAACAGAGCCTTGTTTGGGGAGAGAGAGAGACTGTGGGGTGAGAGAAAACGGAGGGTAAGAGAAAAACTGGGGGTGGCGGAGCAACCGGGGCAGAAGTGAGAGACTGCCAGAACATAGAGACAGACGGGAGAAAGATGGAAGGAAGAGAAACGGGGGAGAGAAACAGGGTAGGCGTGAGGGAGAGAGAAACGGGGACGGAGAGGAGAGAAGAGAGAAACGGGGAAGAGAGTGACGGAGGGCAGAAGGGAAAGGAAAGAGATGGGGAGAAAATCTCGGTAGATAATCGAGGAAAATATACGGCAGAGAGAGACGGAGAAAGGGTTGAACAATTGAGGCACTGTGCAAAGAGATTTGGAGTAAGAGAGAGACGCAGGCATGGGCAGAGACAGGGGATAAGAGAGAGAGAGAGAGAGAGAGAGAGAGAGAGAGAGAGAGAGAGAGAGAGAGAGAGAGAGAGAGAGAGAGAGAGAGAGAGAGAGAGAGAGATGAAGGAGGAAGAGTGAGTCGAGGGAAAACAACGTAGAGAAAGTGGAAGGCGAGTGAGACTGGAGGAAGTCCTTTCAGGGGCAAACAGTGGCGATCAGGATAGTGGCGAGAGGGAGCAGAGAGGGACACTGGAGTAAGGAAGAGACTGGGAAAGACGCCAGGGCTGGAGAGCGAGTAGCAGGAGAGAGACAAGGAGGAGAAATTATGAGCGAGCCTTGCACGGGTGGGGCCGAAACAACGGTTTACAGAGAGAGAGTCGACAGACCAAGAGTCGGGGTTAGAGACAGGGTCCCTAGGGGCTGACAGAGAGAGACGAGGATGAGTAAGGGTGCGGCTTTGTGAGTCAGTGAAAAGGCTTCTGTTCGTTATCGATTCAGAGGGCTTTCCGACACGCAGGATATTATGGGATTGCACTCCCATCATTGTACAGTCCCTGTGAAACATTCACTCTTTTCCATCGTGCTGACCACTCTCTCCCCGACAACTCGAATCCATTCCTTCCAACACGTATCTCGATCTCCCTCCCCAATCGTTCTTCGCCAGCATCACCTTCCCCTCCTGTCTCCACAATCACCACTTCCGTGACGCCCTGCCTCTCCTACCTGACCCTCACTCTCTCTCTTTCCTACACTCCGCAGAGAGAGCCCTACCCGCCCTGTGCGGTGCCCATTGCAGTTCTCGGACGGGACGGCCCCTAAGTGATCCATGCAGTACGTGAACACAACCGGCCTTCTGTCCCGTCAGCTGGTTGGAGCCGCAGCTGAAGCTCAGTGCAGGCTGCAGGCGTGTCCGAGAGGCATCTTCCCCTCCCTGAGCGAGAAACTGTACAGTCGTAGCCGCCCATACCTCGGAGCATCGGGGCTCCCAAATCCTTCTCCTCACCGGAAGGAAGACCCCGGGTGCCCAAACTCCTCCTGCGACCCAGAATACCCGCAGCCTCCAGCCTAGCATTTTAGGCCTGAGGCATGTTTCTGTCCCAAGCGCAAACGGATCTAACCTGGAGGGACCTCCCCGGGACTATGTACAGAGCAGCCTCTCTTCCCTTTCGTGCCCTGTTGGGGGCCGGGTCGAGGGTAACCATTCACCTCAACCTCTACAGAAGGTATTCAGTAGCTTTAAGGAAAACTCCAAAGCAGTCTGGATGTATGGAAGAAGAGGATGGTTACAGTGGGAGTAGGACCGGTCAGGGATAGAAGATGAAACGGACACGTGGAGGCGGGGGAGGGATGGCAGATCCGCAATGAAATCTTTCCTTC
This sequence comes from Hemitrygon akajei, assembly GCF_048418815.1. NCBI lineage: Eukaryota > Metazoa > Chordata > Chondrichthyes > Myliobatiformes > Dasyatidae > Hemitrygon > Hemitrygon akajei. Next base: position 3,900,337 of record NW_027331940.1, read on the forward strand.
AGTAATCACCAGTGAGAGAGACCTTGACGTTTGTGAGGACAGCGTTGTACGGGCTGATGTGCGATATGGCTAGGTTAAGAGAGGTGATGTGCTGCAACTTTTGAAAGAAAAATCACTTGGATAGATAAGTTGTATGAGGACTTATACAAACTTATATAAACTGCGAGAAGCGGGAGGAAGAGATTGCTGCGCCCTTTTGCGATGATATTTGCGTTATCACTGGCCGCAGAATCTACAGGATCAGGGATAACCCTGTAATTTTCAACCCAGTGAGTACTAGTTCAATGACGGGCAAACTATTGGAGAAGATTATTAGAAACAGGATTTACTATAATCTGGACAGGCATAACCTGGTTATGGAGGATCAGTACGGATTTGTGAGGGACAAGTCATGACTCACGAGCCTGGCTGAATTCTCTGAGGTGGTGACACAGTACGCTGATAAAGATAGAGAAGTTGATATGGTATAACTGGACTTTAACAAGGCACTTAGTACGGTTAACCATAGTAGGACCGTTCAGAGCGTTAAAAGACTTGGTATCCAGGAAGGTTGGCTGGTGGATTCACAACTGACGCCCACAGAAGGCAGAGGATTGTTGTGGATGGAGCGTTTTCTCCCTGGATGCTTGTGATCAGTGGAGTCCTGCAGTGATCCGAATTCTAGACTGAATTGCACGTCTCGGGTGTGGGGTGGTCAGGTCATTCACTGGCAGAGGTCAGTTTCCTGCCAAACCGGCCAAGTGTGTGCTGGAAAACGTTGTTCTTCAAACTGTCCACAGCCCTCGCTAATTTCCCAAGGACACGCTCCCTTTTTGATCACAGGTCTCCAGAATATCGCTGTGGATCATTTACAGTATATGGAGGAATATGTGAAGTGTATTTTATTGAAACACATGTCAGCTGTCACGGTGATTTCCATCACTCGAAGCCCCGGGATGACTGGAACGAACGAAAGAAAAGAATGAACGAATGTTCCCCTTTAATAAAGACGTGTTCTCCATTTCCCCCCCAAAAAACTCCCTCCCTCAATTTCAGAACTGAATGTGCTTCGTCAAATGTTACAAAATAAATCCACATCAAGATGAATGTCTACCTTCAAATCAACACAGATATTTAAAAAAAATTATCCCATTTAAATAGCTGAAGCAAGATATCATGGAAAATAACATGGAAAATTCACATCATATTTTGTTTTAAAGTAAATAGATTGCAATATCCCTTGAGGAGTCAAATTAACGACACGGGAACAGTGAGTAAAAATAGTTTAACCTAAGTATTTGTGCAGTTGGTTGTCACTGATGTCCCTGACGTGATAGCCACGCTAATTGCCTCAGTGGAATTGCTCTCTCCTCAATAAAAGTCTGCTAAACCGATCCCCAGTCCATCTGAGCAGCTGAAACTTTCCGGAAAACTGAACGCTGCTTCTGACGGAATATGGGATATCCTGCGATTTACTACATCGCGGCCATTTACTATCCCACACTTGTAGCGGTTGGTGTCCCCGGTAAGATGCCGGAGCTGGTTACTTTATGTATGGTGCCGTCTTTACTCTGCTGTGTTATCCGCACTGTTACTCAGCACAGATGCTACCGTCGGCTGAATTGTATTATTTTTATTTTCGTACTTTGATCGAAGTGATTTTTCTGTCAATTTTGTTCGTGCCGATATTGACATTGTTTCAGAATTTCACCTCGCTCGGCTTTCTGAAGTGATGCTGGTCTCCGCTTTTCTCGGTCCGAGTCTCTATCAGTGCAGACACTTCGACATTATAACAACGTGGCAGCTTATTTAAATGTCGGTCCAGTCTATTTTTCGACACGTGGGTCTGTTCTAACATAAGTCAGTAAATGATAAATTGTGTTTTGCATCTTTTGATTCCACTTTGTCACCGCTGCAAACTCTTCAGCTCTTTCACCCCCAGTAATGGAAATGGTGTTGTTTACTGTGGCGATCGACTGCTCACCGGTCCGTGAGTCGTGGAACTCGGATGCCTCGCTCTAAACTGTGGGAAGGTCGCCAACCCACTGACACTCACATGCGTCATTGTCCTCCAGCCGGAGTGCAGCGACGGAGACCGCACACACTGGATTCCCGCTTTCCACTTCCAAACAGACCACACCCTGCATAGCATCGGTAGAATGGGGGCATTCAGGGAGCTGACAATATTTCTATTTTGTTTCCACATTTCTTGCAGTTAACTTAACGGCGATTGTGATCCTATCTCGGGGAAAATGCGGACTCTCCAAATGCATCAACCGTTACCTGGTTGGAATGGCATCAGCGGATCTGATGGTGGTTATCGTTGCAGCTTTACTGGAACAGACCAACAATATCTACTTTTATTCCAGATCCCTGCTCATCACTCCTGTATGCGCTCTGACACTTGTATTTGTCCGAGTAGCGACGGACTGTTCTGTTTGGTTTACGGTCAGTTTTACGTTCGATCGCTTCATCGCAATATGCTGCCGAAAGCTGCGGGACCGATACTGCACCGAGAGAACAGCAACGGTGGTTATTGTGACCGTGGTTATAGTGAGCTGCGGGAAATGTCTCCCGTTATACTTTGCCATTGAACCTTACGTCATCATTGACAACATGCCGTGGCGGTGCACCCGCACATATGAATACGTTACTTCACCCGTGTGGAGAGGATACCAATTACTGATCAGTATTTTAACACCATTGCTACCAATCGGCTTAATACTGATGTTTAATGGGTTAACCGTAAGACATATCGTTGTGGCAAATAGAGTTCGCAGAAGGCTTCGGCACAGCAGCGACAATCAGAAAGATGCCGAGGTGGGGAAACGCAGAAAATCGATGATTTTGCTGTTTTCTATATCAGCTAATTTCATATTATTTTGGATGCCCTATGTAGCCCGTTCTCTGAAATGGCAAGTGCAAAACCATCTTTACCAGGACAGATATTTCAGTTCCCCGGTATATATCTTCCAACAACTTGGTTTCATGTTACAATTTCTCAGCATGTGCACCAATACTTGTATCTATACACTGACACAGAGGAAATTCAGAGAAGAGCTGAGGAATGGAATGAAGTATGTGTTTACATTAAATGGCCATCTGTGTAGATAACGCCCGTGTCTAATGGCAATTCAGCTTTTTTTTTCAAATAAAGTCGTTTTACAATGAACAGGTTTGGCAAATATGTCATAAATTCAAACAATCTATTCAAACAATGACACGCCTGGGCATACGGAATTTGCAGAATTGGCGGAAGAGTTTTTGCTTCACACAGTTCAGGTACGTAGCTACATAAACGTTCAATGCTGCTGGCGTGATGGTCACTTTGGTTGAAGTATGTTCCAAACTATCACAGACACTCGACTGTCACAAGGGCAGGGATGGCTTCAGGACTTTCCGGGTTTTAGATGTTTCAAAATGGACATGGTCGGGTAACAGAGTGTAAAGGGAGTGCGATGGGAAACCAGGGATAGTATCGCAGCTGCAGAAAGGGAGGACAACGTGGAGCGTTCGTTTGTTAATAGACTGGGAGACGAACACTGCTTCTGTTCTCCCTTTTGAAATGGGCGCGATCTCCCCATTTGGAGTTTTCTGTACAGCCGCCCAGAAGATTAACAAAAAAAACGCAACGGAAACAGTGAGGAACCGACCGGGAAGCGGAAACTGGCCATGAGCCGTTATTGACACGGGCAACTGCAACTTCCCTAATAGTCTTTGGCACCGACCCAAGGTAAAATGTTTAGGAATGGCATAAATTCTCAGTTGTGTTCAGGAAGGATTCATGTCACTGTAAGAAGAAAGGCTGACTGGCGAACTTTCCATACCAGATCTAATATTAGAAAAGGAAACGGGTCAGGTGACAGATCTTTCCGCGGGTCAGCATTTCAGAACAACAGGGAGAACTCCCCGACATTTACCTTGCACAGAGTTAGGAACAGGGAGCATGGGTTTTATTTAATTGGGGGTCAGCGATGTGTGGTGCTACCTGGCAGGAGCTTAGGAACGTACATTGGGAAATGATGCACTCGGGGTATTGCGCAACAGATATGTGGAGATTGTTTAGGGAGCACTTACACGGGGTTCAGTATAGGCTTGTCTCAGTGACGCATGGAAAGGATGACAGTGTAAAGTAACCCTGGGAGACAAGAAAGTTGGAACAACACATCAAGAGGAAGAAAGATCGATCATACAGAAAAGGAAGAAAGGATCAGGTAAGGCTACAGCGAGTCACAATGTAGACAGGAAGGAATTTAACAATGGACTTAAAAGACTTATAGGGGGATTTGAGAAATCCTTGACGAGTTGCACTGTGAGGAACAGGAGGAGACTGGAGAGAGTGTGGGCAGATCAGATGTAAAAGAGGAAAACTTGTGTCTGGAGTCCAAAGAGGCGGTGAAGCTCCTCACTGAATACATTGATCAATGTGAAAACAGCGGCAAAAGGCAGATATGCTCGAAGATGCCGACGCTAAGAAAGAGGATGTGCTGGAAATTTGGAAAACATTATGATAGATGTTTCCCCGATGCGGCAAGGGATATAGTCCAGGTAATTTTGGAAGGCGATCTCGGATATTGCTGCGCTTTTGGACAGGATATATAACCATATAACAATCATATAACAATCACAGCACGGAAACAGGCCATTCCGGCCCTCCTAGTCCGTGCCGAACTCTTAATCTCACCTAGTCCCACCTACCCGCACTCAGCCCATAACCCTGCAATCCTTTCCTGTCCATATACCTATCCAATTTTACCTTAAATGACACAACTGAACTGGTCTCTACTACTTCTACAGGAAGCTCATTCCACACAGCTATCACGCTCTGAGTAAAGAAATACCCCCTCGTGTTTCCCTTAAACTTTTGCCCCCTAACTCTCAAATCAGGTCCTCTCGTTTGAATCTCCCCTACTCTCAATGGAAACAGCCTATTCACGTCAACTCTATCGATCCCTGTCAACATTTTAAATACCTCGATCAAATCCCCCCTCAACCTTCTACGCTCCAATGAATATTTGTGTCTTTGCTGGCCACGGAAGTAGAACTAGATGATTGGAGTATGGAAAATGTTGTTCATTTGTTGACGAAAGATAATAGGGATAGTTTTTGGAATTATAGACCAGCGAGTCTTACATCGGTTGTGGGTAAACTGCTGTAGAGGATTATTGAAGAAGGAACTTATGAGTATTTGGAGAAACGTAGTCTGGCTACGGAGAGAAAACATGGCATGTTGTCCTTAATGAGTCAGATTGAATTATTTGAAAGTGAAAATAAAGCAAACAGATGAATCCGAACAGTCGATGTGGGGGCATTAATTCTGGTCAGGAGTTTGATCAGTTCCCCATAGTGGATTCATTCAGAAAGTCAGGAGGCATGGGATCGAGGGAAACCTGACTGTGTTGATTCAGTATTGGCTTCCTAACAGAAGGCAGATGATGTGGTAGACAGAGTGAATTCTGGCTGGAAGACAGAGCGCAGCCGTGTTCCTCAAGCAGAATCGAAATTCTGCTGCACTTTACAACTCTATTGCGAGTCTGCAGTTACCAGTGCTCTCAGAAATAGGGCTGAGGAAATAATCGATTTAATCTGATCACACAGCAGTACCTGAATAATTAATGGAATTAGGGCTGACGCGTCAGCAAATCGCTGAGCGATTGACTGCACCAGCGCGTTTTCTAAACTGACCTGTCATTTACATATTACAGGGCAAATGCTACAATGACTTCAAAACATCTTTTCCAATGGAGCCCTACAACTAGAAACCAGAATTTCAAAGTGTTCAGCTGCAGCTACTGGTGCTCACTGAAAGACCCAGCCTTCCAAAATGCCAATTCCAAATTCCCAATTCAAGTACACACCAAATTATCTGAATGCCAATTTACCTCTAAATCGTGGTTTTATCATATCGGGTGTAGATACGCTCATATTTCGATCCATTTAACTCTGAATCCACATGGCCGGAGTGGAATGCGTGTCTCTCTCTGAAGTCAATAATAAATGAAACATACTAAACTACACAAACTAAAAACGCAGCGAAGGCAAATCAAATAATCAGTCTCACACTTGTCTCCCTTCAAAACCATCGCAGGCAATTGGAGAATACAGAATAACCATCCAAATTACGTCAGTGTTGCAAGGACAGAGGGATCGAACAGTACCAACGACTTTCTAGATTGGTCGGTGCTGTGTAACACTGAAGTTCTAACCCAGAAACGCAGTCAGATAGCCACAGGGAACCATTGCACAGAAACAGGGTCTCCAGTCCGTCAGGTCAGTGAGGAATTATTTAAACTGCCTACTGCCATCGACCTCACCCGGACCGTGCCCATCCATATCCCTCTCATCCGTGTACTTCTCGAATCATCTCTTAAACATTGGCATCGGAATCTCAATTACCATTTGTGTTGGCAGCTCTGTCTACACTCTGACCACCCTCTGAAAGAAGAAGTTTCCCCTCATGTTTCCCTTAAACATTTCACATTTCACACATCACCCATGATCGTCAGTTGTATTCTCGCCCGATATCAGTGGAGAAAGCCTGCTTGCATTTACACTCTCTATAAGCCTCATAATGTTGTATACCTCAATCAAATCTCCCCTCAGTCTTCTACCCGCTCGGGAATAAACTGCTAACATGTTTAATCTTTCCTTTTAATTAAAAACATTCAGTCGTCCCGGCAATAGCCGTGTAATTTTTTCTGCATTATTTTAATAATATTTTCATCTTTCTTGCACACAATATTCCAAATTAGGCCCCAATAAAGCCTTAAACAGCAACAAAATAACGTCCCAACTCCGGTACTCAGTACTTTGGTTTATGTGCGAAAATCTGTTTTTACAACCCTGTCTAACTGTGCCGCAACTTTCATTGAATTATAGACCTGCATTCCCAGATTCGTTTGCTCTATCGTACTCCTCAGTGCCCTATTTCTCATTGTTTCAGACGAACCCTGGCTGGTCCGCACAAAGTGCAATATCTAACACTTGTTGCGTTAAATGCGATCTGACATTTTTCAGCCCATTTTTCCAGCTGGTCCAGATTCCGCTTTATGCTCCGGTACTCTTCATCACTGTCGACTACACCCGTAATGTTGCTGTCATCGGCAAATTTGCTGATCCAGATAACGACATTATTATCCAGATCGTTGATATAGTTTAAGAATAACAACGGGCACAGCAACGATGCCTGGGACACTCCACTCATCACAGGTCCCCAGTCAGAGAGACAGCCATCTATTACCACACTCTAGCTTCCCAAACGTATCCAATGGCGAATCCAATTTGCTACCTCACCGTGAAAGTCAACGGACTGAACCTTCTCGAGCATCCTCCCCTACGGAACCTTGAGAAATCCCTTGCTGAAGTCCCTGTTAGATGGCATCCACTGCCTTGCCTTCCACACCATTCCTGGTAACAACCTCGTAAAGCTCTGTGAGATGGGTTAGACATGACCTACTACGCACTGGCCCATACTGACTAACGCTAATGTTCCTGTTGGTCCAGATACTTCCCTTCATACCCCATGAGCAGCGTAGTCTGAACACCGAGGGCAATTCCTCATTACATAATACTTGGCGAGTCCCTTCCAAGCAAAGCTATCGAGATCATCTAGCGGTCGGCACTGATATATATGCCCTATTGTTTTTTTTTAATTCTCCTTCACTTTAGTATCCGACGCATTGAGAGTAGTCTGGACAAGCAAGGCGTCATAGCTCTAAATAATTAATCGACTTACTTAACTATAGCAACATTCGGTACGCTCGATCGAGCATAGAACATTGAATATTACTGTACTGTACACGAGGTTGCATAAGCTTTCAACTAATTTAAGTTCGATCTAACACTCCCACCCCCCCCGCATCTGAATCAGAATCAAAGGTTTCAAAGGTACATTTAAAGAATCAGAACCAGATTTAGTATCACAGCCATACGTCGCGAAATTGTTAACGTTACGGTAGCAGTACAGTGAAATACAGGATAAATAAATATAGAGGAAAAAAACTGAGATACAGGTGGCAGCGGGAAAAAAGCTGTTCCTGAATCGCTGAGCCTGAGCTTTCAGGCTTCTGTATCTCCTTCCGATGGTAACAATGTGTAGAGGGCACGTCCTGTTAGTGGGCAATGTTAATGATGGACGCCACTGTGACAAGAATCATCCCTTGTAACAATGATCAATGAGATACAGAGAATCTGTATTTAACAACAAGTATCTTTTATTATTTCTACTAAAAGCACGTAGATTTACACACTCTCTTCCTGTGTGCACCCAACTGGAAACCCTGAAACTCCACGAACAGTCAATGAAGAGAAAAGGTATCACCCGGGAAAAAAATCTACGCTGGCAAAACATTCCATAGAAACATAGAAAACATAGAAAACCTACAGCACAATACAGGCCCTTCGGCCCACAAAGTTGTGCCGAACATGTCCCTACCTTAGAAATGACTAGGCTTCCCCATAGCCCTCTATTTTACTAAGTTCCATGTACCTATCCAAAAGTCTCTTAAAAAGACCCAATCGTATCCGCCTTCACACTGTTGCCGGCAGCCTGTTCCAGGCACTCACCACTCTCTGAGTAACATCGAACATCTCAGCTGTGCCGACTCCCCAGCACCTTCCACCTGTGTCCTCTTGTGGCAACCATTTCAGCCCTGGGAAAAAGCCTCTGACTATCTACACGATCAATGCCTCTCATCATCTTCCGATCCTCATTTTCCCGATCTCCACGTTGCCGTGTGGTCCTACCGTTCGGCAATGGTTGGTCTCTGACCGCTGGAGAGTTATCACCCCTGCAAATCTGAAGCTCCGGAATCTTATATTGTTCCTCATCAATTGAACCATTGGATCTCCAAACCATTGGCTCAAGGTCAACTGACCTACCTGGGTCACCTGGTTACTGATCATTGTACAGAGCTACAACCAACATATTGTACCTGGCTCTGCACACCCCAGCCTTGTGTATTCGTATGTTTACACCCTGACTGGTCCAAACCAGTTAAATGAGGCAATCCAGACAGCGTCTAACGAGATTACAGATTGCTTCTTCGATATGTCTGGAATTTTACAGAACAAGTAGCTGCTCCACTGAGCATGGTCTCAGGTTTATTGCTCTGATTAGATTGTCCCAGAGTCAAGAATCAGTTCAGAATCCATGCTCTTCACATAACAAATGGCGACTTGTTTGGGAATGGTCTCAAGTTTAGCAGAACATTACCTGAAGCTCCCTGTGTCCACATTCAGTTCCTCTGATCAAGATGGCGGCGCGACGACGCAGGGCGCAGCGGCCACTCCAGTAAGGAATATCCGTTATCTGTAAGTAGGGGCCGTGCACAATCCTGATTTGATTGAGACGGATGTGTGAAGCACGGAGGAACATCTGGCGAAACTTCTGACATGCCTGTGCTGCTGACGCTGCTACTGAGCGATCGGAGAGATCTCCAGAGAGGAAGGCCCCGAATCCTCGGCTTTGCCTGTTGCTTGGTGGCCGGAGCCGGGGTTGAAGCACTCGGCAGAGATGGTGCTCGGTGCTCGGTGTCGGAGGGCTGGTCGGAGGCACGAAGTTGTCGGAAGTTTTCGGACGGACTCACAGTTGGCTGTGCTCGGGTGCTTCCAGAGGCTGCATCGGGAAGTTTTGCCACGTTGGAGGTTTCTTCCTTCTGCCATCTGCGTGAGATGATGGGCTATCTGGGACTTTGAGACTTTTTTTTACCGTGCCCATGGTCTGCTCTTATCAAATTATGGTATTGCTTTGCACTGTTGTAACTGTATGTTATAATTATGTGGTTTTTTTGGTCAGTTAGTCTTGGTCTGTCTTGAGTTTATGTGATATCATACTGGAGGAACATTGAATTTCCCCTTGGGGATGAATAAAGTATCTATCTATCTATCTATCTATCTATCTATCTATCTATCTATCTATCTATTATTCCAGTGTTCATAGCTCACAAAATGGGGGGGGGGGTGAACAGAGAGAACTGGTTTGTCTGCTTTCCTGTCCTTGATCAGACTGTAGTTTCTTCTGGCCAATAGTGTTTTATGAGCCATGCAATCTGATACGACGGTATCTTCTCGGGTCTGCTGTCGTCTGTATGTATAGGGGTGGATGATGGGGGTTTGCAGAGATGCCGAGAGCTATAGGGGTCCAAAGGGTTTACAGAAATGCGTTGTGATGTAGGGGTTGGAGCGGTTTTCTTACGTACCCCGTAATAGGTTAAAAGAACCAGCATAAATGGAACACACCTGGAGTCTGGTATTGCTACAAACAAAACTCAATTTATTTGTATCTACGTAATATAGTAATATAAAACCAGATAAATCAAACAGGTTAGCAGAGTTTATGCATCTATAAATGTGTAAATATAAAAACCCATACTTCAATCTTTGGTTGTAAATAATATTCTTACGATGATATAGCAATGACGTCAGTTCAGTTCGTGTTATTAAGATGAGTAGAATAGAGCAGAGAAAGAGAGGTGATTTGTTTCCCAAGTAAGCCGATGCCGTCGATCTTTCCGTTGTCCTCCGAAGTCCTGTTAAAGTTACCGATTGTGACCACACAAATGGGTACCGTCTTCACGCGGTAAAGCTATCAACCCAGGCAAGGGTTAAACACTCCGACAGCATTCCACCGGTTTAAATTCTGCGATCAATATCAACTCTAATAAATTGTCAATATTCTCTTTCGCCCTTTTTGAGGTAGGTCAACGATCAAAATACACCCGTTTTTAATGGGCAAACTCCACATAGGTTTGATTCCAAGACTTCCTCAAATCTCTGAACTTATGTCTAAACGCCTCCGGAAGCAACTCGTAAACTTTAAGCACTGCATCTTTTACTGTGGCATAACCGTCTGACTGTTCAAGGGTCAGGGTAGAATACGCCTGCTGAGCCTTCCCCTTCAACACACTTTGTAACATGACAGTCCACTCATCCCTCGGCCATTTCCGACTCCGGGCCACCTTTTCAAAGTGTAGGAAATACCTGTCGACGTCGGCTTCATCAAATGGTGGTACTAACTTAATTTCTTGGCTGATATTAAACGGCACCACCAGCTCATTACCCCTACCTGGCGTTTGAACCTGTCGCTTCCATTTTTCTCTCTCTCGAACTCTCTATCTAATTTATGTCTCTCTAACTTAATTTGTTCCAGTCGCAATTGGATTTCCTCTTTATCTAAAGGGAACACTTTTAACTCCTCCTCACTAAATTCTCCCGTAGAAATATAGTGCTCGGCTATTATCCTTCGGAGTTCTCAGTTTTTCATACCCTTCTTCACCTTAAGTTTCAATTCATTAACAGCTTTCCACAATTCTTCCTCTGTAGCTTTCACAAAGCCACAGGGTCTGAATTTCCAGAAATTGCTCAACATCCATTTCTGCTGCTTTCCACACACAAGATAATCAAAGGAACGTGATCAATAAGAATGATAATCAGGCAATCAACAAGCCCCCAAATTTTCAGAATAGCTCCCAACAATTTGTTCATATCCTGGACGCAGGTCCCAGTTTTGTTATGTACCCCGTAACTGGTTAAAAGGACCACCAGAAACCGAACACTCCTGGAGTCTGAGTCTTTTGCTACAAACTCTATTTTATTAGTATCTACGAAATATACTGAATATAAAATCATGTAAATCAAACAGGTTAGATGAGTATATGTGTATATATATATACATATATACATATATACAGACAGAGAGCGAGAGAGAGAGAGAGAGAGAGAGAGAGAGAGAGAGAGAGAGAGAGAGAGAGAGAGAGAGAGAGAGAGAGAGAGAGAGAGAGAGACAGAGAGAGAGACAGAGAGAGAGAGACAGACAGAGGTGCTCTGTCTTCCAGCTGCCGATGCCGTCGATTCTTCCCACGTTGTTCTCCGAAGTCTCCGTTAAAATCACGGACTGTGACCACACAAAAGAGAGTTCCGTTTTCACGCAGTAAAGCTGTTTACCCAGGCAAGGGTTAAACTCTCCGATAGCTTTCCTCCGGTCACCCCCTTACCGCACTGCGAGCAAAACCCCACCCTTTCGTGGGCACTGAAAGCTAAACCAGTGTCTATTTCTTCTGTATTTCTGTCCGTGTCTTACGTCTGAAAATCTAGCTGACCTTGTATCTATACCAAACATGCTGAACATCAGCTGTCCATTATATAGCTCCGTCCTTCCGTAACCATGGAGACTCACGAGCTGTTCGGTGATCTCTCACTCTCTCAGAATCGGTGGACACCCACTTTCTTTCATTTTTAAAGGCACAGTCCATATTAAATAAACATTAGGATCTCGTCACAGTTTTTACAGATAGCGAGGGGTGTCAGCACACTTATCCACCAATGTGGAAATGTAGTTTACTTGTAGCACCAAACCGGAATATTCTGTCTGTAACAAAATGAAACCCGTATCGTGTCAGAGTGTTTTGCTGATAATGTTCGTGCAACATTACGCTGAGTGAACCTGAGTACCTGACTGCAGACCCTATACTGTATTTCATCTGCCACTTCATTGTCTGTTCTTCAAACCGGTCTGAGTCCTTCTGCAGACACCCACTTTGCTCTAAGCTGCCTATCCGGCACCTACCTTCGTAGCAACTACAAAGTCTTTCACCAAGCCACCAACTCTGTCATCCAAATCGTTCATTTTACCATGAACAGACGCAATCTCATTACCGACTCCAGAGGAACTCCATTGGTTACCGGTAGCAAACAGAATAGGCTCGCATTGTTCTAACTCTTTGTCTCATGCCGGTAAACCAATCTTCGATCCGTGTCACTATCTTTCCTGTAATACCAAGAGTTGTCGTCTTGTTTGGCAGCCTCATGTGCAGCAAGTCCTTAAAATCCATCTGAAAATCCAGGACAAAAACATCCACTGCCTCTCCTTTCTCTATTCTGCTTGTTATTTTGTCGAAGAATTCCAAGAGATTTCTCAGGCAATATACACCCTGAAGAAAACCATGCTGAATTTGGCCTACTTTAGCATGCGCCGTACCCCGAGAAATCATCCTTAATGGAATCCAACCACTGAGGACAGACTAACTGTTCTATAATTTCCTTTCTTCTGCCTCCCTTCCTTCTTAAAGAGCTGTGTGACATTTGTAACTTCCTAGCTCGGCAGAAACATTCCAAAATCGAGACACTCTTGAAAGATCATTACTCATGCTTTAAGAGAAACAGGTGGGGGAGGAAGTTCTTCACTCACAGGCGGTGAGAATGTGGAATGTGCTGCCAGAGCAAGTGGCAGGGTCGATTTTCAACATTTCAGAGAAGTTTGAATGGGTATACGGATGGGAGGGAATGGATGACTATGGTCCCGTTAGATGATGCTGGAACTAGGCAGATTAATGGCTTGACACAGACTAGAATGGCCGAATGGCATTCCCTGCGTTGTAATGTTCCATGACTCTAATACCTTCACAAACTCTTCAACTACCTTTTTCTGAACACTGCGGTGTACATCATCTGGTCCAGGATTCTTATCTACATCCAGGCGTTCCAGCTTCTCATTAGTAATGGCATTTATACTCTCTTCTGTTCAGGATACTCTTGAATTATTGGCTTTTTTTTGGAAAAGGAGATGATATGTCAGAGTAAGAAGTGTAGTGGGCAGGGGAGGAAGAATAACAAGGAGGTACTTCGTCGGTGAAACTGGGAGATGGGAAGGGGTGTTAATCAAAAAACCTCCTCAGGATATGCTTTTCTTAACTAAACCAGAATTGAGCACTGCATGCCGGCATGTGTAAATCTAATACAAAATACACACCACGAAACTCAAATGAGAGCAGAATCTAGAAACATGAAGAAATGGTCACTATGGAAGATCAAGTGAACCACTCATGTCCGTCCAGAGAAGACATCCCAGCAACTTGAACACACGATTTCCTAGCAAACTGAAAAATGAGTGTGTTTCGCGATGGCTCTACCTCGTTGTACCAGCTTGAGCTGAGAAACAAGTAAAATATAGTAATAATTATTATTGGTTGACATACCCTGTATGGACAGTCGCTCGTTCCTTCATCATTAAAGGTAGAATAATTAATTAAATAAATAGTTGAACTATATTTTAAAGGAAAAGACATGAACTTTAGACAGGGTCAGTGCAGAGCAAAATTATGAACGTTGCAATAGAGTTGGCAATGTATGAACCAGATCAGCCAGATACGATACAACTGATAGATGGATATTAAACATAAGACCAAAAGACATGGGAGCAAAGTTAGTTTATCGAGTTTACTCCGCCATTTCATCATGGCTGATCCAATTTTCCTCTCAGACCCAATCTCCAGCTTTCTCCCTATATCCCTTTATGTCCTGACAAGTCAAGAATCTATCAACCTCTGTCTTAAATAAGCACAAAGTCTTGGCCTCTGCAGCTGCCTGTGGCAACGAATTCCACAGATTCACCACTCTCTGGCTAATCTCATCAACGTTGCAAATGGAAACTGTCTCCTCTGGTCCTAGATTCTCCCACCCATAGGACACAGCCCCTCCACATCCAGCCCATCGGGGACATACAATAGGATTGAATTGTATTACCCATCAAAATGTCTTTATATGACAAGGTATTCAATCCTGGAATCATTTTCATAAACCTCTGTTAATCTCACTCAAGTGTTAGCCCATCCTTTCTAAGAAAAGGGGCCTAAAACAGCTTATAATCTCTAAGTGAGCTGTTGTGACTTTTTCACCACATAGCCAGTATGTACAGGCCACGTAAGGTCCTCGGTGATCTGGATGCCCGTCTGGTTTAGCCCGTCTCCATTCCTCCTGTAATCAACAACAAGCCCCCTTTTGTATTTGCGACAGTGAGGGAGAGGTTGTTTACTTGACGGCACTGTGTCAGAGAGGTAACTTCTTCCCTGTAGGCCACTTCGTTATTTTTTGAGATTAGTCCAATCAACATAGTATCGTTGGCAGATTTAATTAACAGATTGGAGCTGTGGGTGTCGATACAGTAATGGGTATACAGGGAGTAAGGGGGGGGACTCAGTACATGGCCCTGAGGGGCTCCTGTGTTGAAAGTCAGAGGCGCGGAGATGAGGGAGCCCACTCTTCCAACCTCCTGGCGATCTGAGAGGCAGGGTCAAGGACGAGATCTCTGAGCTTCCTGTCGAGCCTGGGGGGAATTATGGTATTGAATATTGAACTGTAGTCCAGGAATAGCATCCCCACATAAGCATCCTTCTCCGGATGTGTAAGGACGGTGTGTAGAGCAGTGTCTATTGCGCCGTCTGTCGATCGGTTGTGTCGGTAGACAAATCAGAAGGGGCCCAGCACCCTCCTTTCGTAAAAGGCACAAGCTCGCGTCAGTCACCAAGTAATCTCAATGCCCCGCTCCGTCCCCACAACCTCGTGTTTCCCCATACCCATCCCATTGCCACACTCTCTGCCTACTGCCCGTTGTCAGGGTTCAAGTTAATCACTCCACCCGCTCTCGTCCTACAGCTCTGTGTCATTTCCCGAGGTAATTAACTGTGTAAGTGGAATTAGAAGATATTAGGCTGGAACATCAAAGCATAAATCTGGAACGGATATGTCTTGGGAAATACACAACGGAAATGTGAATATATTTTAGGCTACACTTACACGGGGTTCTGGACAGGTTTGCCCCATTCAGACAGGGGAAGGACGGTAGGGTGAAGGAACCATGGTTGCCAAGAGATGTGAAACATCTGCTCAAGAGGAAGAAAGAAGCTTCAGGAAGCTGACCTCAGGATTAGAAAGCAAGGATCAGACATGACTGTAGATTTACAAAGTAGCCGGGGATAAACTGAAGAATGGAATTAGGATCACTAGAAACGTCTATGGAAGGTCTGCACTGGCTTTCAGGGAAATCCCAAGCCATTCTAGATGTATGTGAAGAAAAAGATTACTGGAATGAGTGTAGGACCGGTCGGAGATAGAAGATGAAACAAGGTCGGGTTCACCAGTGAGAGGGATACTTGCGAGGAGGGCGTTAAACAGACTGATGTGCGACAACATACCGAAGTTAAGGGAGAGGATGTACTGGAACCTTTGGAAAAAAAAAACCAGCAGGTTAAATACGTCTTCTTGTGTGGTCGGGAGAAAGCCTGAGTGACTGCGGGAAGCGGTGAGTCCCACTTCAGTGATGGGCAAATTATCAGAGAACTTTCTTAGAAACAGGATTTACGAGAATTTGGAGAAACATTACCTAATTTGGGAGAGTCAGCATAGCTCTGTGAGGCGCAGATCATGTCTCACGACCCTGGTTCAATTCTGTGAGGATGTGACGGTTATACTTACGGTTAACCATGGCAGGACCTTTCAGAAGGCTTGGTATCCTGGGAAAGTTGGCTTGTGGATTCAGGACTGACGCCCCAGAAGGCAGAGGGTAGTTGTGGATGGAGAGTTTTCTCCCCGGATGCTGGTGCCAGTGGTGTCCTGCAGAGATCTGTTCTGAGACCCCAAGATATTTGTGCTTTAAAATGATGTGAATAAATAAGTGGAAGGGTGGTTTATTGTATTTGTAATGATGTGGAGGTTGGTGGAATTATGGATAGTATAGAAGGTAGTCAGAGTTTACAAGAGGACAGTGACAGGACGCAGAGCGGCGCTGAGAAGTTACAGATGGAGTTCAACCCGGAACGTTACGAAGTGATTCACTTTGGAAGGATGAATTTGAAGGCTGAGGTGATACTTTCTCGTGTCAACCGAGGGCCGCACATTAGTACGAGTTCCACAATGGAAACAGAGTGATGAGACTTTCTCCAATAAGCCGAGGGCCGCTCATCGCTACGAGAACCACAATCGGCACGGAGCGGTGCACTGCAGGAGCAGAATGAAGTGTGATTGGCAGGTGAGCTTGAACACATCCGCTGTTCTGCACATACTCATAGTGACTCTCGCAAGGCAATATACCTGACAGTAAATCAGGAGAAAAGAAAATACAACTTCATGGCAAATGATACAACAGCCTGAAAACCTGCTGATTGATCATAGATTTTGCTTACTATATTTGTTCAAACAGAGAATGGATGGAGAAATAGCGGTAAAATTGTGGCAGGTCTGAGAATGTCTTTAAAGTTAAACAGACTGCATCGCAGGTCACGGGTATGGGGCGGACAAGTCCTTCACTGGCAGAGGTCAAGTTCCTGCCAAACGGCCCATGTGTGCTCTGGAAAACATTGTTCTTCAAACTGTCCACAGCCCTCGCTAATCTCCCGAAGACACTCTCCCTTTTTGAGGACAGGTCTCTGGAATATCGCTGTGGATCTTTTACAGTGTTTGGAGGAATATGTGCAGTGTATTTTATTGTAACACATGTCAGTTGTCACTGTCATTTCCATCACTCAACCCGCCCGGAATGACTGGAACGAACGAAAGAAAAGAGGATGAATGTTCGCCTTTAATAAAGAAGTGTTCTCCGTTTCACCCGCCAGAACAAACTCCTTACCTCAATTTCAGAAGCGAATGTGTTCCGTCAAATATTCCAAATAAATCGCAACTGAACACTGCTTCTGACGGAATATGGGATATCCGGCGATTTACTACATCGCGAGCATTTTCTATCCCACACTTGTAGCGGTTGGTGTCCCCGGTAAGATGCCGGAGCTGGTTACTTTATGTATGGTGCCGTCGTTACTCTGCTGCGGTATCCGCAGTATTACTGAGCACAGATGCTACCGTCGGCTGAAACGTGTTTCCGGAATGGAGGATACAGGCGTTCAATGGTTTCATTTTCAGTTTTGTAGTTCGATCGCAGTGTTTTCTTCTTTTCTCAATTAAGTTGGTGTCGATATTGACAATGTTTCATAATTGCACCTCGTTAGGCATTCTGAAGTGATGCTGGTGTCTGCTTTTCCAGTCCCGAATCTCTATCAGTGTAGACACTTCGACCTTGTAACAACGTGGCAGCTTATTTAAATGACGGTCCACTCTACTAGGTCTGTTCTTCTGTAAGATAGTAAATTAGAACTCGTGCTTTATATCTCCTTGATGGCACTTTGACACCGTTACAAATAATCCCGTCTGTTCTTTCACCTCTAATAATGGAAATGGTGTTGTTTGTTGTGGCGATCGACTGCTCACCGGTACGTGAGTCGTAGAACTCGGATGCCTCGCTCTAAACTGTGGGAATGTCGCCAATCCACTGACACTCACATCCGTCATTGTCCTCCAGCCGGAGTGCAGCGACGGAGACCGCACACACTGGATTCCCGCTTTCCACTTCCAAACAGACCATACCCTGCATAGCATCGGTAGAATGGGGGCATTCAGGGAGCTGACCATATTTCTATATTGTTTCCAAATTTCTTGTAGTTAACTTAACGGCGATTGTGATCCTTTCTCGGGGAAAATGCGAACTCTCCAAATGTATTTCCCGTTACCTGGTTGGAATGGCAACAGCGGATCTGATGGTGGTTATCGTTGTCGCTTTAGTGGAACAGACCAACAATATCCACATTTATTCCAGATTCCTGCTCATCACTCCCGTATGCGCTCTGACACTTGTATTTCGGGTCATAACGAGGGACTGTTCTGT
Source organism: Hemitrygon akajei (assembly GCF_048418815.1). NCBI lineage: Eukaryota > Metazoa > Chordata > Chondrichthyes > Myliobatiformes > Dasyatidae > Hemitrygon > Hemitrygon akajei. The sequence goes on from NW_027331940.1 coordinate 3,918,803, forward strand.
TTGGTTTACGGTCAGTTTTACCTTCGATCGCTTCATCGCAATATGTTGCCGAAAGCTGCGGGAGCGATACTGCACCGAGAGAACAGCAACGGTGGTTATGGTGACCGTGGTTATAGTGAGCTGCGGGAAATGTGTCCCGTTTTACTTTGTCATTGAACCTTACGTCATCATTGACAGCACGCCGTGGCGGTGCATCGTGACATATGAATACGCTACTTCACCCGTGTGGAAAGGATACGAATTACTGGACAGTATTTTAACACCATTGCTACCAATCGCATTAATCCTGGTGTTTAACGGGTTAACCGTAAGACATATCGTTGTGGCAAATAGAGTCCGCAGAAGGCTTCGGCACAGCAGCGACAATCAGAAAGATGCCGAGGTGGAAAATCGCAGAAAATCGATGATTTTGTTGTTTTCTATATCAGCTAATTTCATATTATTTTGGATGCCCTCTGTAGCCTATTCTCTGAAATGGAAAGTGCAAAACCATTTTTACGAGGACAGATATTTGAGTTCCCCGGAATACATCCTACAACAATTAGGGTTCATGCTGCAAATTCTCAGCATGTGCACCAATACTTGTATCTATACACTGACACAGAGGAAATTCAGAGAAGAGCTGAGGAATGGAATGAAGTATGTGTTTACATTAAATGGCCATCTGTGTAGATAACGCCCGTGTCTACTGACAATTCAGTGGAGTTTTCAAATAAAGCCGTTTTACAATGAACAGGCTTGGCCAATATGTCATTAATTCAAACAATCATATGCCTGGTCATCCGGAAATTGCAGAATTGCCGGAAGATTGCTGACTTCATACAGTTCAGGTCGGTAGCAATACAAACGCTCACTGCAGCTGGCGTGATTGTTATACTGGTTGAAATCTGTTCCAAACTATCACAGACACTCGACAGTCACAAGGGCAGGGATGGCTTCAGGAATTTCCGGGGATTAGATGTTTCAAAATAGACAGGTTCAGGTAACAAAGTGGAAAGTGAATGAGATGGGAAACCAGGGATAGTATCGCAGCTGCAGATACGGAGGGCAGCAGTGAGACAAACAGAGGTATGTGATCACCTCATTCGGATTATTCTATACAGCCGCCCCTCTAACAAAAAAAAAACAGCAACGAGAACAGTGAGGAACGGATCGGGAAGCGGGACATGGACATTTGCCATGTTATTGGCATGGGTAACTGAAACTTCCATAATATTATTTGGCAATTCACCAAGGTGAAATGTTTCGGTATAGCATAATTTCTCAGTTGTGTCCAGGAAGGATTAATGTCACTATAAGAAGACAGGTAGACTAGCGAATAGTCCGTACCGGATCTAATAGTAGAAAATGAAACGGATCAGGTGACAGATCTTTCCGCCGCTCAGCATTACAGAACAACAGGGCACAACTCCCCTCAATTTACCTTGACCAGGGAGCATGGGATCTATTTAATTCGGGATCAGCGAATTATGGTGCTACCTGGCAGGAACTTGGGAAGGTAAATTGGGAAATGATGTACTCAGGGAAATGCGCAAAGAATGTGAGGGGATTGTTTAGGGAGCACTGACATAGGGTTCTGTATAGGCTTGTCTCCGTGAAGCAGGGAAAGGATGATAGCGTAAAGTAACTCTGGGTGATAAGAAAGTTGGAACAACTCCTCAAGAGGAAGAAAGAACGATACAAAGATTAGGAAGAAAGAATCATGTAAGGTTATAGCGGGTCAGAATGTAGAAAGAAAATAATTTAACAATGGAATTAGAAGAGGTAGAAGGGGACTTGAGAAGTTCTTGGCGAATTGCACTGTGAAGAACAGGCGGAGACTGGAGAGAGTGTGGGCAGATCAGATGAAAACTTGTATTTGAAGTCCAAAAAGGCAGTGAAGCTCCTCACTGAATACATTGATGAATGTGAACACAGCGTAAAAAGGCAGACGCTCAGAAAGACGATTCGGGGGAAACTTCGAAAACATTATGATGGATGATTCCCCAGTGCCAGAAGGGATATAGTCCAGGTAATTTGGGAAAGCGAGAGAGGATATTCCTGAGCTTTTGGAAAGCATCTTTGACTCTTCGCTGGCCACGGAAGTAGAACTGGATGACATGGGGGTCGGGGGGTGGAAAATATTATTCATTTGTTGACGAAAGATAATAAGGATACTTCTTGCAATTACAGACCTTACATCAGTAGTGGGTAAACTACTGGGGAGGATTATTGAAGAAGGAAATTCTGAATATTTGGAGAAACGTAGTCTGGCTATGGAGAGACAACATGGCATGTTGTCCTTTATGAGCCAGATTGAATTATTTAAAAAAAAAAAGAAAATGAAACCAATAGATGAACCAGGACAGTCGATGTGGGTGCATTAATTCTGGTCAGGGGTTTGATCAGTTCCCCATAGTAGACTCACTCAGAAAGTCAGGAGGCATGGGATCGAAGGAAACCTGGTTGCGTTGATTCAGATTTGGCTTCCTAACAGAAGGTAGATCATGTAGTAGATAGGGTGAATTCTTGCTGGAAGACCGCGGACAACCGTGTTCCGCACGGAGGGTCGAAATTGTGGTACAAGTTACAACTCTATTTTGGACTCTGCAGTTACACTGCTCCGAGAAACAGGGCTGAGTGAAATAACCGATTTAACTTGACCACCCAGCAACAGCTGGAAAGTTAATGGAATTAGGGGTGACGATGTAAGCAAATCGCTGAACTATTGACTGGACCGGCACGTTATCTTAACTATCCCGTCATTTGCATATTACAGTAACGATGCTATTTTATGGAAATAGGGCTGAAGACGTAAGCAGATCGCTCAGCTATTGACTGAACCGACACGTTATCTAATCTGACCTGTCATTTACATATTACAGGGCAGATGATACAATGACTTCAAAGCAATCATTTCCAGTGGAGCCCTACAACTTAAAAACAGCATTTCAAAGTGTTCAGCAGCAGGTTTTTCTGTTTATTAAAATAACTAGCCTTCCAAAATACCAATTCCAAATTCCCAGTTCAAGTACGCATCAAGTTATCCCAATGCCAATTTACCTCTGAATCGTGGTTTTATTGTATCGGGTGTAGATACGCTCATATTTCGATCCAATTTACCCTGAATCCACATGGCCGGTGTGGAATCCGTGTCTCCCTCTGAAATTAATAATAAATGAAACACACAGAACTACACAAACTAAAAACGCAGCGAAGGCAAAGCAAATATTCGGGCTGACACTTGTCTTCCTTCAAAACCATCGCAGGCTATTGGAGAATACAGAATAAACAATTTCAAAAGCTTCCATCCTTCATCATCTCACAACTGCGCTTCCATCTTCTCACGCTGTAACCATCCATTTCACTCAGTCTCCATGCTTCAGTGTGTGCAAGGACAGAAGGATCGGACAGTATCAACGACTTTCTAGATTGGTCGGTGCTGTGAGACACTAAAGCTCTAACCCAGATATACAGTCAGACAGCCAGAGGAAACCACCGCACAGAAACAGGGTCTTCAGCCCGTCAGGTCAGTGAGGAATTATTTAAACTGCCTACTCCCATCGCCCTCACCCGGACTGTGCCCATCCATATCCCAGTACCTATCCAGTCATCTCTTAAACGTTCACATCGGAATCTCAATAACCATTTGCGTAGGCAGCACTGTCTACACTTTGGAGTCCATCTGGGTGAAGAAGCTTCCCCTCCTATTTCCCTTAAACATTTCACATTTCACCCTTCACCCATGATCTCTAGTTGTATTCTCGCCCAACATCAGTGGAGAAAGCCCGCTTGCATTTATACTCTCTATACGCGTCTTAATGTTGTATACCTCTATCATAATCTCCCCTCAGTCTTCTACCCGCTCGGGAATAAAGTGCTAACATACCTAATCGCTCCTTTTAATTCAAAACATCCAGTCCCGGCAATAGCCGTGTAACTTTGTTCTGTATTCGTTCAAACGTATTTATTTCTGCCCTGTTGGTAGTTGAGCAAAAACACAACATTATTCCAAATTAGGCCTCAATAATTTTTTAAGCAGCATCGACATAACAGCCCAACTCCTGTACTCATTACTTTCGTCTATGAGGGCCAATGAACGAAAAGCTTTCTAACTGCGCCACAACTTCCATTGAATATGGACCTGCATTCCCAGATTCATTTGTTCTATCTGACTCCTCAGTGCCCTGTTTCTCAGTGTGTCAGATCAACCCTGGCTGGCCCTCCCAAAGTGCAACATCTAACACTTGTGTATGTGTTACATGCGTCCCTCCGTTTTTCAGCCCGTTGTTCAAATTGGTCCAGATCCCGCTTAATGCTCAGTTAGTCTTCCTCACTGAGGAGAAAGAGACTGGGGAATGTAAAGAGACGGTGGCGAGAATCTGAGAAGGACGGGAGGGAGAGAGACGCAGCCGAGATTTTAGGAGAGGAGAAACGGCAGTGGGGGAGAGAAACTGAGCGAGACCGGGTGGGGCGGGGGTAGAGGGAGAGACCGAGGGTAGAGGGAGAAAGACCAGGGGGAGGGAGACCGGGGAACTCGAGAGATCTGGAGTGAGAACAGATATTTGTGATGTGGAAAGATCAATGTGAGGAGGAAGATTAGAAGTGAACTCGGAAGGGGAAAGCCCAAGACAGGGGTGGATATGAGTGAAAGCGGGTAGGAAGAGAAATTGGCCGGAGGGGGGGGGGGGAGGGTTGGGGAGACTGGTGGATACAGAGAGACGTGAAATTAAAATACTTGGGAGAGAAATAGACACTACGGGTTGAGAAAGATACTGGGATGAGGTCGGAAAGTGTGAGTCAGAGAATACTGTCCATAAATGCACTGAGCGATTAGAGGACTTTCCTTCCTGGAGGGAATTCTGGGATTACAGCGCTTCCATTCTAAAGTCCTTCAGAAACAAGCAACCCGTGTCGTCTCGCTGACCTCTCTCACCACGCCTGCTTAACCACTCTCCTTCCCATCCTTAACCACTATCCTCGATCTCGCTTTCCTAAACTGGTCTTCGCGGTCTTCACCCTCTCTCTCCGTTTCTGTGATCACATCCGTTGGCTCCTGTTACGAACGCCGCAAAGTAGTATGATGAAACATACTGAGTCATGGTAGGAATGGGACATTCTGGACAATTTACAGCGTGGGACCTTCTCCCGGGTCCCTCTACCCACCTGTCGGCTGTATAACCTGCCCGACCAGAAAGGGAAGCAATGGAGGCTTACCTAAATGACTCTTTCGCGGCGGGCATTATCCGACCCTCATCTTCCCCTGTAGGCGCAGGATTCTTCTTTGTGGGGAAGAATGGCAGCTCACTGAGCCTCTGCATTGTCTACCGTGGCCTGAGTAGCATTACCATAAAGAATAAGTGTCCACTGCTCCTTATCAACTCTGCCTTCGAGCCCCTTCACGGAGCCACAATTTTCTCTAAAGTTGGACCTGCGGAGTGCCTATCACCTGGTCAGTATAAGGGAGGGAGATGAGTGGGAAAACAGCTTGAAACACCCCTCTTGGTCATTTCGAATACCTGATCATGCCATTCGGCCTCATCAATGCCCCCGCTGTCTTCCAAGCCCTGATAAACTATGTCCTTACGAAATTTATTAACCATTTCGTTTTCTTTTATTTAGACGACATCTAAATCTTCTCCGGCAGTCTTCAGGAACACACGCACCATGTCCGTCAGGTTTATCAGAGGCTTTTGGAGAACAAGTTATTCGTTAAGGCAGAGAAGTGCAAGTTCCAAGCCCGTTCCATCAGTTTGCTGGAGTACATCATTGAGAGCGGGCAATTGAGAGCGGATCCTGAAAAGATCCGGGCGGTGGCGGAGTGGCCAAACCCCACGACGCTTAAGCAACTCCAGCGATTTCTGGACTTCAGAAATTTCTACCGTCGCTTCATCAGGGATTACAGCCGGGTGGCAGCGCCCCTTACTTGATTCAACTCTCCTGCGACACCTTTAAACTGGACCCCCGAAGCGGACTCGGCCTTCCCTGAGCTAAGATGCTTTCACCTCCGCTCCCATCCTGGCCCAACCTGACCCTGCTGGTCAATTCATTGTGAAAGTCGACGCCTCCGACTCTGGGGTGGGAGCGGTCCTCTTCCAACGCTCCAGCCCAGACCAAGAGCTCCATCCCTGCGCCTCCTTCTCTCGCCGCCTGTACCCCGCCGAACGGAACTACAACGTAGGGAACCGGGAGTCACTGGCCGTCAAACTCGCTTTGGAGGAGTGGAGACACTGGCTAGAGGGCGCTGAACATCCATTCATCGTCTGGACGAACTACAAGAACCTCGCATAACTCCACAATGTCAAACGCCTGAAATCCCGCTAAGCCCTTTGGGCATTATATTTTGGCCGTTTCAGATTCACACTCGCCTATCGTCCTGGTTCCAAGAACGTGAAGCCCGATGCTCTCTCTCGTCAATATGTCTCCGAGTAGGGCTTCCCAACCCCGAGACCATCCTTCCACCATCCGGTGTGGTGGCTGCCCTCACCTGGGAGATCGAATCCATAGTCAGCGAGGCCCAGCGGACTCAGCCTGACCCAGGGAATGGACCCGATTGTCGTCTCTTCGTGCCTGACGCTGTTCGGTCTCAGGTTCTCCAGTGGGGGCACACTTATCGTTTCGCCTACCATTCCGGGATCGATCGGACTCTATCCCTTCTGAAGAGACATTTCTGGTGGCCCTTCATGGATGCTCACACTCGTTCCTTCGTCTCTGCCTGTTCTGTGTGTGCCCGTGTAAAAGCCTCACACCGACCACCTGCTGGATTGCTTCGTCCCCTACCTTTCCCTAGCCGCTTTTGGTCTCACATTGAGCTGAATGTCATTACGGGACGACCCCCTTCACATGGGATCACTGCCGCACTCACCGTGATGGACCGCTTCTCCAAAGCTGTGCACTTCCTTACACTTCCCAAACTCCCTACAGCCGAAGCACCCGACCTCCTTCTTCATCACATCTTCCGTTATCATGGAATTCCCTCGGACATTATATCTGAGCGGGGTCCGCAATTCATCTCTCAAGTCTGGATATCCTTTTGTCAAGCCTTTTGTCAGTAAGTCTGTATTCCGGCTTCCACCCGCTGATTAATGGTCAAACAGAACGAGAAAACCAGGATTTGGAAGCAGCACTGCGCTGCATAACCACCAGCAACCTGTAATCCTGGAGCACACATCTCGTTTGCGTAGAGTCCGCCCACAATTCCCTGCTCAGCACTGCCACTGGAATGTCGCCCTTCGAATGCTCCTTCGGTTACCAACCCCCTCTGTTTCACGTACATGAAGATGACATGACTGTGCCTTCAGTCAGGCCCGTCTCCGCCAGTGCCACAAGATCTGGAAGGATGCATGCGCGGTCTTGCTCGTTTGAGCCGACTGCAACCGGAGGATTGCCGATCGCCATCGAATTCCTGCACCCAATTATCGGCCTGGGCAGAAGGTTTGGCTCTCGTCAAAAGACATCCCCCTTAAGGATGAACCCAAGAAATTCGCCCCTCGCTATGTTGGACCATTCGAGATTATAATCAACCCCTCGGGTGTCAGACTCAAACTGCCGAAATCTATGCACATTCTTCCTATATTCCACGTCTCCCAATTGAAACCGGTAACTGTCAGCCCTTTGTGCCCTCCTGCCGAACCCCCTCCACATGCCCTGATTGTTGATGACTACCCAGCATATAACGTCTGGCGAATACTGGATGTGCGCCACCGAGACAGGGGTCTCCAGTACCTGGTCGATTGGGAGGGATACGGCCCGAAGGAGTGCACCTAGATTCCCCGCTCCTTCATCCTGACCCCTTCCCTCATCCGTGATTTTCATCGAGACAATCTGGACAAGCCTGGTGGAGCCTCCCTTGCGGGGGCGGGGAGTGATTGGTGCTATCACGGTCCTGATCATTCATTCCGTATTTGCTTGTACTTTCCTTTCATTATGCTACGGTTCCGACAGCTAATTTCCTATTTGCTCCGAAATCCCTTTGATGACGACACACCTGGTTTCCATCAGGACCTGCAGCGTAAAAACCCTAGCGGCACAACCACTAGTTGACAGATCGTTGGTTTTGCCTGTGTGGTGATTAACGTTTACCGACCTCTTAGGACTGTATGATCTAAGTTGTTTCTCCAGTATCGAGAATTACCTGTGAAACTCCGTCTCTTCGTGTGAAGATCAGTTTTCTAAGTGCAATTCCAGTTCAGAGGTTTACCTGTGAAACCCAGCCTCTCCGCGCCAAGGTAAGACTTCTAAGGTTTTACTTCATAATGTCTCCATACTAAGAAGAGTTTTCTCCGCCGTTTATTTCTCTCGGATCCGAGTCAAGAAAAATTCTGTCCGATGTCTCCTGCCTACCTGCTCTCCCTCCTGTTTGCCATTAACGTCTCCATCCTAACCAAATCTCCGTGCCTGTGTCCTGCACTTGGGTTCGCCTCATTCTTTGTAACAAGCACATTCTCTTCCTTAACATTAACACACTTAATCTTCTCAGTCCACTGCAAGTCATTTCTACAATGGTAAAGATCTTTTTTTCCGCAGTGAATGCTGAAGTAAAGTATTCATTAGGTGCCTCTGTTATCTCCTCCTGTTCCCTACACACTTTCCCACCCTCACAATTGATTGGTACTGTTCTCTCACATTTTATCCCCTTGCTCTTCACGTACTTTTAGACCGCCTTGTGGTTTTCATCAATACTGCTCGTAAAAGCCTTCTTAGGGCATCTCAGAGTCTCGTAATTTCGATCCTAATCTCTATCCCGCTAGCATTAAAATCTTCTGGATCGTTATCATTAACTGTTTTTTTAAAAATTTCATGAGCATTTCATTCTGTATCTGGCAGTCTCTGCTACAGTGTGAGAGTGTGGGTTTCATTCCGTATTTGTCAGGCTCTGCTACAGCGTGAGAGTTTGGGTTTCATTCTGTATCTGGCGGTCTCCGCTATGGTAGAGAATGTGGGGTTCATTCTGTATCTGTCAGTCCCTGCTACAGTGTGAGAGTGTGGGGTTCATTCTGTATCTGTCAGTCTCTGTTACAGTGTGAGAGTGTGGGTTTCATTCTGTATCTGTCTGTCTCTGTTACAGTGTGCGAGTGTGGGATTCCTTCTGTATCTGTCTGCTCCAGCGTTACGGGTGTTGTCTCAATCCCGTACCTGTGAATATCTGACTCAGTGTGAGCCGATGTTTTTTTTTCCCCTTCTTTCCCGCTGTTCCACCAATCTAGTGAATACTCTTAAAACAGAATCTGTATTCGCTGAGCTATTTTTAGAACAAGATTCTTCTGCAGTTGGATGATGTTAAAATTGTGAAATGGACAGTGAACTGATGAATAATGACGGTTGTGTTGAGCAGAACATTAAGCATCATAGGGTCATATGGCAAACAAGCCATTCGGCTCGACGTAATTCTGCATGCTATTCGTTGCTAACCCACACAGCGCCAGCTGAGCAGCATTTGATCTGTAAACTTCTATGGTTTGGCAACACAACTTCTGTAATGTTGAATGACAATTTTAAAAAATAATAAATATATTAATTAATTTAATTAAATAAGTGCGTAATTAATTTCATAAATTGATCGAAATAAAACCTGTCTCATATACCTGCATTATTTATATGAATACATTTCCCTCAGCAATTCTAAATTGCTGCCTTCACCGTGTATCTCTGCACACTTGCATTTGCTGATTCTGTCACATATTCCTCTATGTGAACTAGATCGTGAATCAATTCGAGTTCTCTCACGCTCATAAACGTTTCGATTCTCTTATGACAGTTTCGGACTCGTCTGCAATATGCTATGAATTTTTGATTGGGAAAATTGTAACTACGTTGTTCTGTGCAGCACTGAGAGAGTTTGGGAGTAGGAATTCGAGGGAAGCTCAAGTCTGACGTTTGGAATCATCTGAAGGACCGCATTGAAGCAGGCAAGTTGACTGATGAACTCTGGGAAATTGCTGTCACTGCTACGTCACTGCACAGCCGGGAATGTCCCGCTCGTCAGGGACATGCTGGCGGAAGAGCATGTTCCTGTGTTGCAAGACACCGTGCCCTATATTACACCCGTTAGTCCAAAAGAAAAAGATGAACTGAGGTGAATGGACAGCAGATGCTGAACAGATTGCCATTACAATGTGAACACATCACCTGGACATGTTGAGTTCATGGAACAGCAGAGAACAGGAACAATCCCTGTGACTCACTACTTCTGCGCTGAACAAGATACCGAATGAGACTAAACTCGGATGACTGTGCATGACCCATCTCCCTTCATTCACTGGATGCTCATGTGCTTTGACTGAATATTTACCGTTATGGGAATCTAGAGGTTATATCCCAATAGAAGGCGAACCTTTATCATCAGCTCCCTTGATGAAGTAAATATTTGAGAAGGCAAGAGAAAACACTGATGGATAAAAAAGGTGGAGTTTCACGTAAAGACATCCCGGGAAGGGAGCAGGAGGGCTGGTGAGTTAGCCAAACTGGAATCAAGTTGGGTGGTGAAATGTAACCTAGATATAGAGGTAGGAATGACAGAAAAAACAGCAGACTGTACAGATATAGACAGTCATGACGCAGCAACAGGATCAGGAGTTAGCCAAGGTACACACAGGAGAGGAGTCTGAAGATTATGGGAAATATCGATGGATACAGGCACGGATTTGGATTATCCTTGATAGTGGTAAATTTGAGGTCCGGAATTGTGAAAGAAACCAGATGATATACTTGCACTGTGACATTTGTGGGCATCAAGGAGCAGATAGAACTATGGAACAGTTGAAGAATCTGCGTTGGTGGCCAAAACTGAGAGGTGATGTACATTATTGTAAGAATTGTTTGATTTGTGAACAGTGATAACCCAGATAAATCGGCAATAGAAACAGTTTTAAGAACCGCTCCGTAGAAGGACCATGTGTTAACTTGTAGGATTATTGTGTTGGATTTTCACCTCCATGCCCTGGAGGACTGAACTATATCCTCGGGATAGGGGATGCGTTCACCAGGTGGAGAGAGCCTTCCCCAACTAGATAAAGTAAACCGCTGACGTCACAGCCAGGATTATGTTGGACGGAATGTCCACCCTTTGGGGATTGCAGAGCTCTCTAGAATAATTCATGGTCCCCGCTCTTCCGCAGATGTGATACAACATGTAATGAAATTGTCTGGGGTAAAACACAGGTTGGTATCCCTTATCGACCACAACAGAGTGCAATTACTGAATGGATGAGCGGGACTTTAAAGACAATGCTAGCGAAAATTTAAAAAAAGTTTGGAAACCTTGTCTGGGCTAGATTTACCATCAACTGAGCAATGAATTGACTCTATTAATTCTGCCCATTGTGTCGCCGCCCATAAGAGGTGACGGAAGAAACAGCAGAACAAAGCTTATTTCGAGGTTCAAATAAAACCGCGGGAGTTGGAAATTGGACAGAAGGTTATAATATCTCCACATCAGCCAAGCCCCTTTACAGCTTCGCGATTTGAGGGACATATGATATCGCTGACAGAGCCGATCCATCAGTATATTGAATTCAGACTGTTCCAAACAAATTGTGTGAGTATCATATTAACCAATTCAAACCCCTTGGAGGTAGTCAATGTCATCTAGTAGCTCTGTTCCAGAAAGCATCTTGTCAAAGGGATGCTCTGGACCGAGATAAGATCATACTCTTAGATTCACGTTTCCGGCAATCGATGGTAATGCAGATGAAGAGCAGTTGTCCACTCAGAGAGTTGGGCACCCACTTCCGGTTTGTACCCGGAGGAGAAGGATAGTTCACATGTTTGCACTCGCCAGAGTCAAAGCGGGCAAAATGGGAGAGAGAAACAGATGGGAGAACGTGTTTATTACGTGGTCTTCTGCAAATAAAGTGGGGCTTAATAGATCTGGTATAAATGCATTTTAATAAGGCTTTGTTTAGCCATGGTAGGACCATTCATAAGGTCAGAAGGTTTTGTCTCCAGGGACAGTTGGCTGGTGTACTCAGAAATGACGCCCACAGAGGGCAAAGGATAGATGTGGATGGAGTGTTTTCTCCCTGGATGTCGGTGACCAATGGCGTCCTGCAGAAATCAGTTGAGACCCCCGGATTTTATGAACGAGTTGGATTAGGAGGTGGAAGGGTGATTTATTGTATTTGCGATGATGTGGAGGTTTGTGGAATTATGGATAGTATAGAAGGTTGTCACAGATTACAAGAGGACGGTGACAGGACGCAGAACAGCGCTGAGAAGTTACAGATGGAGTTCAACCCGGAACGTTACGGAGTGATTCACTTTGGAAGGATGAATTTGAAGGCAGAGGTGATAGTTTCTCGAGTCAACCGAGGGCCGCACGTTGGTACGAGTTCCACAATGGAAACAGAGTGGTGAGACTTTCTCCAATAGGCCGAGGGCCGCTCATCGGTACGAGAACCACAATAGGCACGAAGCGGGGCACTGCAGGAGCAGAAGGAAGTGTGATTGACAGGTGAACTTGAACACTTCCGCTGTTCTGCATATATTCATAGTGACGCTCGAAAGTCAACATACCTGACAGTAAATCAGGAGAAAAAATACAACTTCATGGCAAATGATAGAACAGCCCGGGAAACTGCGGATAGCGCAAAGATTTCACTACCTACTTTTGTTCAAAGAGCGAATAGATGGGAAAGACCGGTAGAATTGTGGCAGATTTGAGAATATTTGTAAAGTTAAACAGACTGCATCGCACGTCACGGGTAAGGGGTGGTCAGGTCATTCACTGGCAGAGGTCAGGTTCCTGCCAAACGGACCATGTGCGCGCTGGAAAACATTGTTCTTCAAACTGTCTACAGCCCTCGCTATTTTCCCGAGGACACGCTCTCTGTTTGATCACAGGTCTCTGGAATATCGCTGTGGATCTTTTAAAGTGTTTGGAGGAATATGTGCAGTGTATTTTATTGTAACAACTGTCAGCTGTCACTGTGATTTCCATCACTCAAACCCCCGGAGTGACTGGAACGAACAAGCAAAAAGATGAACGAAAGATCCCCTTTAATAAAGAAGTTTACTCTATTTTACCTACCAAAACAAGCACCTTCCCTCAATTTCGGAAGCGAATGTGCTCCGTCAAATGTTACAAAATAAATCGACATCAAGATGAATGCCTAATTTAAAAGCAACACAGATCTAACAAATATCCTATTTAAATACCTGAAAACAGGTATCATGGAAAATTCACATCATATTTTGTTTTAAAGTAAATAGATTGCAATATCCTTTGAGGTGTCAAATTAATGACACGGTGACAGTGAGTAAAAATAGTTTAACCTAAGTGTTTGTGCAGTTGGTTGTCACTAATGTCCCTGACGTGACAGCCACGCTAATTGCCTCAGTCGAATTGCTCTCACCTCAATAAAAGTCTGCTAAACCGATCACCAGTCCATCTGAGCAGCTGAAACGCTCCGTACAACTGAACGCTGCTTCTGACGGAATATGGGATATTCGACGATTTACTACATCGCGGCCATTTTCTATCCCACACTTGTAGCGGTTGGTGTCCCCGGTAAGATGCCGGAGCTGGTCACTTTATGTATGGTGCCGTCGTTAGCGGTATCCGCACTGTTTCTAAGCACAGACGCTACCATCGGACGTACCCTGTTTCAAGCATCTCATTGTTTTATTTTCATTTTTGTACTTTGATCGAAGTGATTATTCTTTTGTCAATTACTTATGTGCCGATATTGACATTTTTTCATAATTTCACCTCTCTAGGCTTTCTGAAGTGATGCTGGTCTGTGCTTTTCTAGGTCCGAGTCTCTATCAGTGCAGGCACTTCGAGCTTATAACATTGTGACAGCTTATTTAAATGACGGTCCAGTCTATTTCCGACACGTAGATCTGTTCTTCTGTAAGTCAGTAAACGATAAATTGTGTTTTGTATCTTTTGATTCCACTTTGTCACCGCTGCAAACAATCCCTTCAACAGTTTCGCCCCTAATAATGGAAATGATGTTGTTTACGATCTTCCATTCACTGGTCCGTGGAACTCAGGTTCTTTGCTCTAACCTGTCCAGCCGGAGTGCAGCGACTCAGACCGCACACACTGGACTCCCGCTTTCCATTTCCAAACAGACCACGCCCCGGGGGCATTCAGAGAGTTGATGCTGACCGTATTTCTATTTTGCTTTCAAATTTCTTCCAGTTAATTTAACGGCGATTGTGATCCTTTCTCGGGGAAAATGCGGACTCTCCAAATGCATCACCCGTTACCTGGTTGGAATGGCAACAGCGGATCTGATGGTGGTTATCGTTGTTGCTTTAGTGGAACAGACCAATAACATCTACATTTATTCCAGATCCCTGCTCATCACTCCTGTGTGCGCTCTGACAGTTGTATTTAGGGTTGTAACGAAGGACTGTTCTGTTTGGTTCACGGTCAGCTTTACTTTCGATCGTTTCATCGCCATATGTTGCCGAAAGCTGCGGGAGCGATACTGCACCGAGAGAACAGCAACGGTGGTTATCGTGGCCGTGGTTATAGTGAGCTGCGGGAAATGTGTCCCGTTTTACTTTGTCATTGAACCTTACGTCATCATTGACAACACGCCGTGGCGGTGCATCCGCACATATGAATACGCTACTTCACCCGTGTGGAGAGGATACGCATTACTGGACAGTATTTTAACACCATTGATACCAATCGGCTTAATCCTGGTGTTTAACGGGTTAACTGTAAGTCATATCGTTGTGGCAAATAGAGTCCGCAGAAGGCTTCGGCAAAGTAGCGACAATCAGAAAGATGCCGAGGTGGAAAAACGCAGAAAATCGATGATTTTGGTGTTTTCTATATCAGCTAATTTCATATTATTTTGGATGCCCTCTGTAGTCCATTCCCTGAAATGGCAAACGCAAAATTATTTTTTCCAGGACAGATATTTGAGTTCCCCGGTATACATCCTACAGCAATTTGGGTACATGTTGCAAGTACTCAGCATGTGTACCAATACTTGTATCTATACACTGACACAGAGGAAATTCAGAGAAGAGCTGAGGAATGGAATGAAGTATGTGTTTACATTAAATGGCCATTCGTGTAGATAACGCCCGCCTCCAATGGCAATTCAGCGGAGTTTTCAAATAAAGCCGTTTTACAATGAACAGGTTTGGCAAATATGTCATTAATTCAAACAATCATATGCTTGGTCATCCGGAAATTGCAGAATTGGCGGAAGATTGCTTGTTTCATACAATTCAGGTAGGTAGCAATACAAACGTTCAATGTTGCTGGCGTGAGTGTTACATTGGTTGAAGTATTTTCCAAACTATCACAGACACTCGACTGTCACAAGGACAGGGATGGCTTCAGGGTTTTCCGGGTTTTAGATGTTGAAGAATGGAAAGGGTCGGGTAACAGAGTGTAAAGGGAGTGCCATGCCAAAGCAGGGATAGTATCGCAGCTGCAGAAAGGGAGGACAACGTGGTGCGTTCGTTTGTTAATAGATGGCGAGACTAACACATCACCCCATTTGGAGTATTCTGTACGGCCTCCAACCAGATTAACAGAAAGGAAACTGCAACGAGAACACTGAGGAACGATCGGGAGCGGAACGTGGACATATGCCATGTTATTGGAACGTAAAATTAAAACCTAGCTAATATTCTTTGGCATATTCCCAGTGTAAAAGGTTGAGGTATGGCATGATTTCTCAGTTGTGTCCAGGAAAGATTCATGTCACTATAAGAAGAAAGGTGGACTCGCGAACAGTTGATACCGGATCTAACATTAAGAAATGAAACGGGTCAGGTGGCAGATCTCTCCGCGAGTCAGCATTTCAGAAGATAGGGAGAACTCCCCTACATTTAGCTTGCACCTGTGTAGGACCAGGAGCAGGGAAGTACTTAATTGGGGGTCTGCGAATTATGACGCTACCTGGCAGGAACTTGGGAACGTACAGTGGGAAATTATGTACTCAGGGAAATGCGCAACAGATATGTGGGTATTGTTTAGGGAGCACTGACATGGGGTTCAGTAAGGGCTTGTCTCATTGACGCAGGGAAAGGATGATAGCGTAAGGTAACCCTAGACAAGAAATATGGACGAATCAAGAAGAAGAAAAAAGATAGTTTAGGTTTCGGAAGTAAGGATCGGGTAGGGTTATGGCAAGTCATAATGCAGACAGCAAAGAATTTAACAATGGACTTAGAAAAGGTATATGGGGAGCTGTGAATGCCTTAGCGAGTTGCTCTGAAGTAAGGGAAGATCAGGAGGATGACTAGATCGAGTGTGGGCAGATCAGAGGAAAATTGCGTTTGGACTCAAGGAAGTGGTGAAGGTCCATACTGAATACATTGATGAATATGAACACAGAGTCAAAAGGCTAGAACATGCCGACGCTAAGAAAGAGGATCCACCGGAAACTTGGAAAACATTATGATAGATGATTCCACGGTGCCGGAAGGGATATAGTCCAGGTCATTTTGGAAAGCGAGCGAAGATATTGCTGTACTTTTGGACGGGATATTTGTCTCTTCGCAGGCCATGGAAGTAGAACAAGAAGACTGGGGGGGGGGGCGCTGGGTGGAAAATGTTATTGGTTTGTTGACGAAAGGTAATAGGGAGACTCCTTCGAATTACAGACCAGCGAGTATTATGTCAGTCGTGGGTCGAAATTTCGATACACTTTACAACCATATTTGGACCTCGCAGTTATAGAGGGAAATAACCGATTTAATCTGACTACGCAGCAGCAGCTGGATAATTAATGGAATTAGAGCTGACGATTTAAGCAAATCGTTGAGCTAATGATTACACCGCCACGTTATCTAAACTGACCTTCCATCTGCATGTTACAGGGCAGATGCTACAATGACTTCAAAACAATCTTTTCCAATGAGACCTGCAACTTCAAACCAGTATTTCAAAGTGTTCAGCAGTAGCTTTTGCTGCTCATTAAAAGAACCTGCCTTCCAAAATGCCATTTACAAATTCCCAGTTCAAGTAGACACCATTTTATCCAAATGCCAATTTACTTCTGAATCGCATTTTATCGTGTCGGGTGTAGAAGCGGTCAAATTTCGATCCCTTTAACCCTGAATCCACATGGCCGGTGTGGAGTCCGTGTTTCCATCAGAAATCCATAATAAATGAAGCATACATAACTACACAAACTAAAAACTCGGCGAAAGCAAACCAAACATCCGGGCTCAGACTTGTCTTCCTGCAAAACCATCGCAGGCAATTGGAGAATACAGAATAAACAATTTCCAAAACAAAAGGCCTCAGCACGTATTCTAAAGAACTTAGGAGAGTGAGATGTGGAGACCTGAGACTCACATACATTAACACTTCATAGAATTTCGGAATGATATGCAGACTCCGAATTTCGCATCAGTTCCTGGAAAACACTTCGCGCAAGGAGACACAAATTTTCTGCCTCATATATGGTGAAAAAGAAGAGTAATTCAATCACCCATCCAACACAAACTACAGAAACACATGACTACCATGAAGTCATTCATGGCCGTAATCTTTCTACTTCTCTTTCAATTGAACTCAATTATGTCCAAACCTCGTGTTATATTTTAAATCCGCAATGCATTCATATTTTCAGAATAGCGCAGAAAATGACATGCCCTTATTTGTTCAATAGTTAATAAACATCTGTAATGGCAACCATACAACATTTAGTAAAGCCTTTCGACTCCAAGACATAGAGACACAAAAAGTAACGTATCGTCCAGGAGTTAATATTCAACACAATAAAAAATATGGCGTCTCCACAACTACAAGCACCCAACGACTTCCGATGTTTCCCACCTCCAATTTCTGACCCAGGATAGGATTCGGATTAAATGAACCCTTTGTTGTGTAGTATCAGGGCTAATGATCCCCTGTACCTCCGATGAAGCAACAGATTTGACCACTGTACTGGGACCACTGTCACACCCACCTCCAGCCCGGAACTATTGTCTTTACCGCCTTACTGAAGAAGTGAAGGTATATTCCTTTAGTGTGATACTCCTTTCATCATCTCACATCTGCACTTCTTTCTTCTCCTGCTATAACCATCCATTTTACTCAGTCTCCATGCTTCAGTGTGTGCAAGGACAGAGGGATCGAACAGTACCAACGACTTTCTAGATTGGTAGGTGCTGTGAGACACTGAAGTTCTAACCCAGATATACAGTCAGACAGCCACAGGAAGCAACTGTACAGAAGCAGGATCTTCAATCCGTCAGGTCCGTGAGGAATTATTTAAACTGCCTACTGCCATCGACCTCACCCGGACCGTGGTCATCCATATCCCTCTCATCCGTGTACTTATCCAATCACCTCTTAAACGTTGACATCGGAATCTCAATCACCATTTGCGTTGGCAACACTGTCCAGACTCTGACGACCCTCTGGGTGAAGAAGTTTCCCCTCCTATTTTCTTTAAACATTTCACATTTCACCCTTCACATATGATCACCAATTGTATTCTCGCCCAAAATCAGTGGAGAAAGCCCGCTTGCATTTACACTCTCTATACGCCTCATAGTGTTACATACCTCTATCAAATCTCCACTCTGTCTTCTACCCGCTCGGAAATAAAGTGCTGACATATGTAATCTTTCCTTTTAATTCAAAACATTCAGTACCGGCAATAGCCGTGTAATTTCTTTCTTCATTTTTTTTTTCAATCCTATTTGCATCTTTCCTGTAGGTAGTTGAGCCCAACCGCACACAATATTCCAGTTCTGGACCCAATAAAGCCTTAAACCATAGCAACGTAACGTCCCAGCTCCTGTACTCCATACTTCGGTCTCGGAAGGCGAAAGTGCGAATAGCTTTACGACCCTGTGTAACTGTGCTGCAACTTTCATTGAATTATGGACCTGCATTCCCAGATTCGTTTGTTCTATCGTACTCCTCAGTGCCTTGTTTCTCATTGTGTCAGACCGACCCAGGCTGGTCCGCTCAAAGTGCAAAATCCAACACTTGTTTGCGTTAACTACGATCCTCTATTTTTCAACCATTTTTCCAGCTGGTTCAGATCCCGCTTCATGCTCCGGTACTCCTTCCCGCTGTTGACTACACCCGTAATGATGTTGTCATCGGTAAATTTGCTCATCCAGTTAACAACATTATTATCCAGATCGTTGATATAGATTAAGAATAACAACGGCTACAGCGATGATCCCTGGGACACTCCATTCATGACAGGTCCCCAGTCAGAGACACAACCATCCATTACCACACTCTAGCTTCCCCAACATAGCCAATGACTAATCCAATTTACTACCTCATCGTGAAAGCCAAACGACTGAACCTTCTCGAGCATCCTCCCACACGGAACCTTGAGAAATTCCTTGCTGAAGTCCCTGTTAGATGGCATCCACTGCCTTGCCTTCCACACCATTCCTGATAACTACCTGATAAAGCTCTGTGAGATGGGTTAGACATGACCTACTACGCACTGGCCCATACTGACTATCGTTAATGATCCTGTTTGTCCAGATACATCCCTTCATACCCCATGACCAGCGTAGTCTGAACACCGAAGGCAATTCTTCATTACATAATACTTGGCGAGTCCCTTCCAAGGAAAGCTATCGAAATCATCCAGCGGTCGGCACTGATTTTATGGCCTATTGTTTTTTTAAATTCTCCTGCACTTTATTATCCGACGCATTGAGAGTAGTCTGGAAAAGCAAGGCGCCATAGCTTTAAATAATTAATCGATTTAGTTAACGAAAGCAAGATACGGTACGCTCCGTCGAACACAGAACATAGAATATTACAGCACAATACACGAGGCTCTGATAGGCTTTCAACTAATGTAAGTTCGATCTGACACATCCCCCCTGCATCTCAATCAGAATCAAAGGTTTCAAAGGTACATTTTAAGAATCAGAACAGATTTAATATCACAGACAAGAATCATCCCTTGTAACAATGATCAATGAGATACAGAGAATCTATACTTACCAACAAGTATCTGTTATTATTTCTACTAAAAGCACGTAGATTTACACACTGTCTTCCTGTGTGCACCCTACTGGAAAACCCTGACACTCCATGAACAGTCAGTGAAGGGAAAAGGTATTACCCGAGAAAAGAGTCTACGCTGGCCAGGTATTCCATAGAAACATAGAAAACATAGAAAATCTACAGCACAATACAGGGCCTTCGGCCCACAAAGTTGTGCCGAACATGTCCCTACCTAAGAAATGACTAGGCCTATCTATCGCCCTCTATCTTTCTAAGCTCCATGTACCGATCCAAAAGTCTCTTAAAAAGAACCAGTCGTATCCGTCTCCACCACTGTTGCTGGCAGCCTATTCCACGCACTCACCACTCTCTGAGTGAAATAAATTATCCCTGACATCTCCTCTGTAGCGACTCCCCAGAACCTTCAACCTGTGTACTCTTGTGGCAACCATTTCAGCCCTGCGAAGAAGCCTCTGAATATCCACACGATCAATGCCTCTCATCATCTTCCGATCCTCATGTTCCCGATCTCCACGTGTCCGTGTGGTCCTACTTTTCGGCAATGGTTGGTCTCTGGCCGCTGGAGAGTTATCACCCCGGCATGTTTGAAGATCCGTAATCTTATATTGTTCCTCATCAATTGAACCATTTGATCTCCAAACAATTGCTCAAGGTCACCTGACCTACCTGGGTCACATGGTTATTGATCATTGTACAGAGATATAACCAACATATTGTACGTGGCTCTGCCCACCCCAGCCTTGTGTATTCGTATGTTTACACCCTGACTGGTCCAAACCAATTAAATGAGGCAACCCTGACAGAGTCTAACGAGACTACAGATTGCTTCTTTGATATGTCTGGCATTTTACATAACAAGTAGCTGCTCCTCTGAGCATGGTCTCAGGTTTATTGCTCTGATTAGATTGTCCCAGAGTCAAGAATCAGTTCAGAGTCCACGCCCTTCACATAACAAATGGCGAATTTTGAGCATGGTCTCCGGTTTAGCAGATCATTACCTGAAGCTACCTGTGTCCACATTCAGTTCCTCCGATTCAATTCTTCCAGTGTAAGAATCAGTTCATAGTTCACAAAATGGGGGGTGGGGGGGGGGGGACAGAGATAACTGGTTTGTCTGCTTCCCCTGTCGTTGATCAGACTGTAGTTTCTTCTGGCCAACAGTGTTTTATGAGCCATGCAATCTGACACGACGGTATCTTTCTCGGGTCTGCTGTCGTCTGTATGCACCAGAGTGGATGATGGAGGTTTTGCGGAGGTGCCGAATGCTGTATGGGTCCAAGGGGTTACAGAAATGCGGTGTGATGTAACGGTTGGAACGGTTTTGTTATGTGCCGCGTAACGGTTTAAAAGAACCAGCAGAAATGGAACACACCTGGAGTCTGGTATTGCTACAAACGAAACACTATTTATTAGTATCTACGTAATATAGTAACATAAAACCAGATAAATCAAACAGGCTAGCACAGTTTATACATATATGTGTAAATATAAAACCCCAAGCTTCTTCAATCTTAGGTGGTAAGTACTATTCTTACGATGGTATAGCAATGACGTCAGTTCAGTTCGTGATATTAAGTTGAGTAGAATAGAGCAGAGAGAGAGAGGTGATCTGTTTCCCAAGTAAGCCGATGCCGTCGATCTTTCCGTTGTCCTCCGAAGTTCTGTTAAAGTTATCGATTGTGGCCACACAAATGAGTACCGTCTTCACGCGGTAAAGCAATCAACCCAGGTAAGGGTTAAACACTCCGACAGCATTCCACCAGTTTAAATTCTGCGATCAATAACAACTCTATTAAATTGTCAATATTCTCTTTCGCCCTTTTTGAGGTAATTCAACGATCGAAGTACACCCGTTTTTAATGGGCAAACTCCACATAGGCTTGATTCCAAGACTTCCTCAAATCTCTGAACTTTTGTCTAAACGCCTCCGGAAGCAACTCGTAAACCTTAAGCACTGCACCTTTCACTGTGGCATAACCGTCTGACTGTTCAAGGGTCAGGGTAGAATACGCCTGCTGAGCCTTCCCCTTCAACACACTTTGTAACATGACAGCCCACTGATCCCTCGGCCATTTCCGACTCCGGGCCACCTTTTCAAAGTGTAGGAAATACCTGTCGACGTCGGTTTCATCAAATGGTGGTACTAACTTAATTTCTTGTCTGACATTAAACGGCACCACCAGCTCATTACTCCTACCTGGCGTTTGATCCTGTCGCTTCCATTTCTCTCTCTCTCGAACTCTCTATCTAATTTAAGTCTCTCTAACTTCATTTGTTCCAGTCGCAACTGGATCTCCTCTTTGCCTAAATGAAACACCTTTAACTCCTCCTCACTAACTCTCGTAGAAATATAGTGCTCGGCTATTATGCTTCGGAGTTCTCCGTTTGTCATACCCTTCTTTACCTTAAGTTTCAATTCATTAACAGCTTTCCACAATTCATCCTCTGTAACTTTCTTCAAAGCCGCAGGGTCTGAATTTCCAGAAATTGCTCAACATCCATTTCTGCTCTTTTCCGCACACAAGCCAATCAAAGGAGAGTGATCAATAAGATTGATAATCAGGCAATCAACACGCCCCCAAATTGTCAGAATTTCTCCCAACAATTTGTTCATATCCCGGACGCAGGCCCCAATTTTGTTATGTACCCCGTAACTGGATAAAAGGACCATCAGAAACGGAACACACCTGGAGTCTGAGTCTTTTGCTACAAACTCTATTTTATTAGTATCTACGAAATATACTGAATATAAAATCATGCAAATCAATCAGGTTAGCAGAGTATATGTGTATATATACACATATATATACAGAGAGAGAGAAAGCGAGAGAGAGAGGGAGGGAGAGATTGATAGAGAGGAAGAGGGAGAGAGAGAGAGAGAGAGAGAGAGAGAGAGAGAGAGAGAGAGAGAGAGGAGAGAGAGAGAGAGAGAGAGAGAGAGAGAGAGAGAGAGAGAGAGAGAGGGAGAGAGAGAGAGGGGTGCTTTGTCTTCCAGGTGCCGATGCCGTCGATTCTTCCCACGTTGTTCTCCGAAGTGTCCGTTACAGTCACCGACTGTGACCACACAAAGGAGAGTTCCATTTTCACGCGGTAAAGCTGTCAACCCAGGCAAGGGTTAAACACTCCGATAGCTTTCCGCCAGTCACTCCTTTTCCACACTGCGAGCAAAACCCGCCCTTTCGTGAGCACTGAAAGCTCAACCAGTGTCTATTTCTTCTGTATTTCTGTCCGTGTCTTCGGTGTGTCTGTGTGTCTGTCGGAAAATCCAGCTGACCTGGTATCTATCCCAAACATGCTGAACGCCAGCTTTCCATTATATAGCTCCGCCCTTCCGTAACCATGGCGACTCACGAGCTGTACGATGCTCTCTCTCTGAATCAGTGTACACCCACTTTCTTTCATTTAAAGTCATAGTCCATATTGAATAAACGTTAGGATCCCGTCACAGTTTTTTACAGAGAGCGAGAGGTGTCAGCACACTTATCCACCAATGTGGAAATGTAGTTTACTTGTAGTACCAAAATTGGCATTTTTGTCTGTAACAAAATAAAACAAGTATCGTGTAGGAGTGTTTTGCTAATAATGATCGTGCAACATTATGCTGAGTGAACCTGAGTACCTGACTGCAGACCGCAGTCCCTACACTGTATTCCATCTGCCACTTCATTGTCTGTTCTTCAAACCGGTCTGAGTCCTTCTGCAGACACCCACTTTGTTCTAAGCTGCCTGTCCGGCACCTACCTTCGTAGCAATTACAAAGTCGGTCACCAAGCCACCAACTCTGTCATCCAAATCGTTGATTTTAACATGAATAGACGCAATCTCATTACCGACTCCAGAGGAACGCCATTGCTTACCGGTAGCATACAGAATAGGCTCGCATTGTTCAAACTCTTTGTCTCATGCCGGTAAACCAATCTTCGATCCGTGTCAGTATCTTTCCTGTAAGACCATGAGTTGTGATCTTGTTTGGCAGCCTCATGTGCAGCAAGTCGTTAAAACCATCTGAAAGTCCAAGAGAAAAACATCCACTGCCTCTCCTTTGTCTATTCTGCTTGTTATTTTGTCAAAGAATTCCAAGAGATTTCTCAGGCAATATATACCCTGAGGAAAACCATGCTGAATTTGGCCTACTTTAGCATGCGCCGTACCCCGAAAAATCATCCTTAATGGAATCCAACCACTGAGGACAGACTAACTGTTCTATAATTTCCTTTCTTCTACCTCCCTTCCTTCTTAAAGAGTGGGGGTGACATTTGCAACTTCCTAGTTCGGCAGAAACATTCCAAAATCGAGACACTCTTGAAAGATCATTAATCATGCTTTAAGAGAAACATGAAGGGGAAGATCTTCATTCAGAGGCGGTGGGAATGTGAAATATGCTGCCAGAGCAAGTGGCCGGGTCGATTTTCAACATTTCAGAGAAGTTTGAATGGGTATACGGATGGGAGGGAATGGATGACTATGGTCCCGTTAGATGATGCTGGAACTAGGCAGATTAATGGCTTGGCACAGACTAGAATGGCCGAATGGCATTCCCTGCGTTGTAATGTTCCATGACTCTAATGCCTTCACAAACTCTTCAACTACCTCTTTCTAAACACTGTGGTGTACGTAATCTGGTCCAGGATTCTTATCTACATCTAGGCGTTCCAGCTTCTCATTAGTAATGGCATTTATACTCACTTCTGTCCACGATACTCTTGAATTATCGGTTTTTTTTTTGAAAAAGGAGATGATATGTCAGAGTAAGAAGTGTAGTGGGCAGAGGAGGAAGAATAACAAGGAGGTACTTCATCGGTGAAACTGGGAGATGGGGACGGGTGTTAATTAAAAAAAAACCTCCTCAGGATATGTTTTTCTTAACTAAACCATAATTGAGCACTGCATGCCGGCATGTGTAAAACTAATACAAAATACACACAACTAAACTCAAATGAGTGCACAATCCAGAAACATGGAGAAATGGTCACTATGGAAGATCAAGTGAACCACTCTTGTCCGTCCATAGAAGACATCCCAGCAACTTGAGCACACAATTTCCTGGCAAACTGAGAAATGAGTGTGCTTCGCGATGGCTGTACCTCGTTATACCAGCTCGAGCTGAGAAACAAGTAAAATATAGTAATAATTATTATAGGTTGTCATACCCTGTATAGACAGTCGCTCGCTCCCTCATCATTACAGGTAGAATTAATTAAATAAATAGTAGAACTATATTTTAAAGAAAAAGACATGAACTTTAGACAGATCAGCCAGATACAATGCAACTGAGAGATGGATATTAAACATAAGACCAAAAGACATGGGAGCAGTGTTAGGTTATCGAGTTTACTCCGCCATTTCATCATGGCGGATCCAACTTTCCTCTCAGACCCAATCTCCGGCTTTCTCCCTGCATCCCTTCATGTCCTGACAAGTCAAGAATCTATCAACCTTTGCCTTAAATAAGCACAAAGTCTTGGCCTCTGCAGCTGCCTGTGGCAACGGATTCCACAGATTCACCACTCTCTGGCTAACTCATCAACGTTGCAAATGGACGACATGCTATTCAGAAAATTTCTCCTCTGGTCCTAGCCTCTCCCACCCATAGGACACAGCCCCTCCACATCCAGCCCATCGGGGACATTCGATAGGTTTAAATTGTATTACCTATCAAAATCTCTTTATATGACAAGGTATTCAATCCTGGAATCATTTTCATAAACCTGTTAATCTCACTCGTGTTAACCCATCCTTTCTAAGAAAAGGGGCCTAAAACAGCTTATAATCTCTAAGTGAGCTGTTGTGACTTTTTCACCACATAGCCAGTATGTACAGGCCACGTAAGGTCCTCGGTGATCTGGATGCCCGTCTGGTTTAGCCCGTCTCCATTCCTCCTGTAATCAACAACAAGCCCCCTTTTGTATTTGCGACAGTGAGGGAGAGGTTGTTTACTTGACGGCACTGTGTCAGAGAGGTAACTTCTTCCCTGTAGGCCACTTCGTTATTTTTTGAGATTAGTCCAATCAATATAGTATCGTTGGCAAATTTAATTAACAGATTGGAGCTGTGGATTGCGATACAGTAATGGATATACACGGAGTAAGGGAGCGGCCTCAGTACATGGCCCTGAGGTGCTCCTGTGATGAAAATCAGTGGGGTGGAGGTGAGGGAGCCCACTCTTACAACCTGCTGGCGATCTGAGAGGCAGGGTCAAGGACGAGATCTCTGTTTCCTGTGGAGCTGGGGGGATTTATGGTGTTGAATACTGAACTGTACGCCAAGAATAGCATTCTCACATAAGCATCCTTCTTCTCCAGATGTGTAGGGACGGTGTGTAGAGCAGTGTCTATTGCGCCGTCTGTCGATCGGTTGTGTCGATAGGCAGATTACAAGGGATCCAGCACACTCCTTTTGTAAAAGGGTTACATACACTAATCACATAGGCCCGCGTCAGTCACCAAGTAATCTCAATGCCCCGTTGTGTCCCCACAATCTCGTGTCATTCCCCATACCCATCCCATTGCCCCAAACTCTGCCCGCAACCGCGTGTCAGGGTCCAAATTAATCACTCTACCCGCTTGCGTCCCACAGCCCTGTGTCTGTTCCCGAAGTAATTAACTGTGTCAGTGGAATTAGAATGATATTAATCTGGAACATCGAAGCATAAATCAGGAACGGATATGTCCTGGGAAATACACAACGGAGATGTGAATATATTTTACGCTGCACTTACACGGGGTTCTGGATAGGTTTGCCCCATTCAGACAGGGAAAGGTCTGTAGGGTGAAGGAACCATGGCTGACAAGAGATCTGAAACATCTGGTCAAGAGGAAGAAAGAAGCTTCAGGAAGCTGACGTCAGGATTAGAAAGCAAGGATTCGACATGACTGTAGATCTACAAAGTAGCCGGGGACAAACTGAAGAATGGAATTAGGATTACTAGAAACATCTACAGGAGGTCTGTAGTAACCTTAAGGAAAACCCCTAGCCATTGGAGATGTATGTGAAGAAAATGATGACTGGAATGAGTGGAGGACCGGTCTGGGATAGAAGATGAGACTGGAATGAGTGTAGGACCGGTCTGGGATAGAAGATGAGACTGGAATGAGTGTAGGACCGGTCTGGGATAGAAGATGAGACTGGAATGAGTGTAGGACCGGTCGGGGATAGAAGATGAGACTGGAATGAGTATAGGACCGGTCGGGGATAGAAGATGAAACAAGCCTCTGAAGTCGGGGGCAGGAGGACAAGTCCTGAATGAAGATTTTAATTCAGTGCTCATCAGTGAGAGGGGATACTTGCGGGGAGAGCTACTTCAGTGATGGTCAGATTATTGGAGAACATTCTGAGAAACAGGATTTACAAGAATTTGGAGTAGCATTAACTTATTTGGGAGAATCAGTATGGCTTTGTGAGGGGCAGATCATGTCTCACGAACCTCGTTCAGTTCTGTGAAGATGTGACGGTCATCCTTCGGTGAACCATGGTAGGACCTTTCAGAACGTTAGAAGACTTGGTATCCTGGAAAAGGTGGCTTGTAGATTCAGGACTGACTCCCAAGAAGGCAGAGGATAATTCTGGATAGAGCGTTATCCCCCTGGATCCCGGTGCCAGTGGTATCCTGCAGAGATCTGTTCTGAGACCCCTTGGTTTTTGTGCTTTAAAAATGATGTGAATAAGGAATTGAAACGGTGAGTTACTGTATTTGCAATTATGTGGAAGTTGGTGGAATTATGGATAGTATAGAAGATAGTCAGAGTTTACAACAGGACAGTGATACCACAATGGAATCAGAGTGCTGAGACTTTCTCCACTAAGCCGAGGGCCGATCATCAGTACGAGAACCACAATAGGCTCGGAGCGGTTCACTGCAGGAACAGAAGGAAGTGTGATTGACAGGTGAGGTGAACACATCCGCTGTTCTGCTCATGCCCATAGTGACGCTCGAAAGGCAATATACCTGACAGTAAATCAGGAGGAAAAAATACAACTTCGTGACAAATAATAGAACAGCCTGGGAACCTGCGGAGAATTCACAGATTTCACTACTTACTTTTGTTCAAAGACCGAATGGATGGCGAAATAGTGGCAGAACTATGGCTGCTTTGGAACTCACTATATCAGCCAAGCCCCTTTACAGCTTCGCGATTTGCAGGGACACGTGATATCGCTGACAAAGCAAGTCCATCATTATATCGAATCCAGACCGCTCCAAACAAGTTGGGGTGATATCATGTTAACCAACTCAAACCCATTGGAGATAGTCAATGTCCTCTAGTAGCTGAGTTCCAGAAAACATATTGTCAATGGGATGCCCTGGACCGTGTTTGTTGCGTGGTCTTTTGGAAATAAAGTGGGGGATAATTGATCTGATATGAATGGATTTTAAAAAGGCGCTAAGGTTAGCAAAGGTAGGACCATTCATAACGTCAGAACGTTTGGTATCCAGGTATACAGAAGGCAAAGGATAGTTGTGGATGGAAAATGTTCTCCCTGGATGTCCATGTACAGTGGAGTCCTGCAGAGATCTGTTCTAAGATCTCCGGATTTTTGTGTTTTTATTAATGATTTGGCTGAGGAGGTGGAAGGGTGTTTTATTGTATTTTCAGATATTTGAAGGTTGGTGTAATTACGGAGAGTATAGAAGGTTGTCACAGTTTACAACAAGACAGTGACAGAACGCAGAGCAGCGCTGAGCGGCTACAGATGGAGTTCAACCCGGAAAGGTACAAAGTGATTCACTTTGAAAGGATGGTTTTGAAGGCAGAAGTGATACTTTCTCGAGTCAACAGAGGGCCGCACATTAGTACGAGTTCCACAATGGAAACAGAGTGATGAGACTATCCCCAATAAGGCGAGGGCCACTCATCGGTACAATCGGTACAACCACAATCGGAACGGAGCGGTGCACTGCAGGAGCAGAAGGAAGTGTGATTGACAGGTGAGCTTGCTACTTCCACTGTTCTGCACATACTCATAGTGACGCTCAAAATATACCTGACAGTAAATCAGGGGAAAAAATACAACGTCATGGCAAATAATACAACAGCCTGAGAATCTGCGGATTGTGCATAGATTTTACTTACAGTATTTGTTCAAACAGAGAATGGATGACGGTATAAGGTTTGAGAATATCTTTAAAGTTAAATAGACTGCACGGCACGTCAAGAGTGTGGGGTGGTCAAGTAATTCACTGGCAGAAGTCAGGTTCCTGCCAAAAGGCCCATGTGTACATTGGAAAACATTGTTCTTCAAATTGTCCAAAGACCTCGCTAATTTCACGAAGACCCATTCCCCTTTCGATTACAGGTCTCTGGAATATCGCTGTGGATCTTTTAAATTGTTTGTGGAGGAATATAAGTGCAGTGTTATTCTAATACATGCCAGCTGTCATTGTTTATTCCATCACTCACACCGCCCAGAATGACTGGAACGAACGAGAGAAAAGAACTGAACAATATTCCCCTTTAATAACTGAACAATATTTCCCCATTTCACCCGCCAGAACAAACTCCTTCCCTCAATTTCAGAAGCGAATGTGTTCCGTCAAATGTTACAAAATAAATCGACCAGGATGAATGTCTGTTTTAAAGCAATAAAGATATAAAAAATAAGCTACTTAAATAGCTGAATTCAGGTTTCATGGAAAATTCGCATCATATTTTGTTTGAAAGTAAACAGATTGCAATATCCCTTGAGGAGACAAATTCATTACACGGGAACAGCGAGTAAAAATAGTTTAACGTCAGTGTTTGTGCAGTTGGTTGTCACTAATGTCCCTGACGTGATAGCCACGCTAATTGCCTCAGTGGAATTGCTCTCTGCTCAATAAAGGTCTGCTAAACCGATCACCAGTCAATCTGAGCAGCTGAAACTCTCCGTACAACTGAACGCTGCTTCTGACGGAATATGGGATATCCGGCGATTTACTACATCGCGGCCATTTTCTATCCCACACTTGTAGCGGTTGGTGTCCCCGGTAAGATGCCGGAGCTGGTTACTATATGTATGGTGCCGTCGTTACTCTGCTGCGGTATCCGCACTGTTACTGAGCACAGACGCTACCGTCGGCTGAAACGTGTTTGCGGAATGGAGGATTCAGGCATCCAATGGTTTTATTTCAATTTTCCATACTTCGATCGCAGTGTTTTCTTCTTTTGTCAATGAAGTTAGTGTCGATATTGACATTGTTTCATAACTTCACCTCGCTAGGCTTTCTGAAGTGATGCTGGCCTCTGCTTTTCAAGGTCCGAGTCTCTATCAGTGCAGACAATTCGACCTTATAACAAAGTGACAGCTTATATAAATGACGGTCCAGTCTATTTTCGACACGTAGGTCTGTTCTTCTGTAAGTCAGTAAATGAGAACTCGTGCTTTATATCTCCTTGATGCCACTTTGTCACCGCTACAAATAATCCCTTCTGCTCTTTCACCTTTAATAAAGGGTGTTGTTTACAGGAGCGATCGACTGCTCACCGGTACGTGAAACGTGGAACTCGGACGCCTCGCTCTAAACTGTGGGAATGTCGCCAATCCACTGACATTCACATCCGTCATTGTCCTCCAGCCGGAGTGCAGCGACCGAGACCGCACACACTGGATTCCCGCTTTCCTCTTCCAAACAGACCATACCCTGCATAGTATCGGTAGAATGGGGGAATTCAGGGAGCTGACCATATTTCTACTTTGCTTTCAAATTTCTTGTAGTTACCTGCTTGGAATGGTAACAGCGGATCTGATGCTGGTTATCGTTGTTTCTGGAATGAAGCATTCAGGCATCTGATTGTTTTATTTTCATTTCATTTCATTTTCCATACATTGAGCAAAGTTAATTTTTCTGCAAACAATCCTGTCAGCTCTTTCACCTTTAATAATGGAAATGGAGTTGTTTACAGGAGAGATCGAGTGCTCTTCCATACGTGAGTCATAGAACTCGGATGCCTCGCTATAAACTGTCGGAAGGTCGCCAATAGAATGTATCACCCATTATCTGTTTGGAATTGACAACAGCGGATGTGATGGTGGCTATCGATGTAGCTTTAGTGAAACAGAATAATAATTCTACATTTATATTTCTATTTTTTCCCCAATTTCTTGCAGTTAATTTAGTTGCGATTGCGATCCTATATTGGGGAAAATGCGGACTCTCCAAATGCATCACCCGTTAACTGGTTGGAATGGCAACAGCGGATCTGATGGTGGTGATCGTGTTTGCTTTAGTGGATCAGACCAACAATATCTACATTTATTCCAGATCCCTGCTCATCACTCCTGCATGCACTCTGACACTTGTATTCGGGATGGCAACGACGGACTGTTCTGTTTGGTTTACGGTCAGTTTTACCTTCGATCGCTTCATCGCAATATGTTGCCAAAAGCTGCGGGAGCGATACTGCACCGAGAGAACAGCAACGGTGGTTATCGTAACCGTGGTTATAGTGAGCTGCGGGAGATGTGTCCCGTTATACTTTGCCATTGAACCTTACGTCATCATTGACAACACGCCGTGGCGTTGCGCCCTCACGTATGAATACGCTACTTCACCAGCGTGGAAAGGATACCAATTACTGGACAGTATTTTAACACCATTGCTACCAATCGGATTAATCCTGGTGCTTAACGGGTTAACCGTAAGACATATATTTGAGGCAAATAGAGTCCGCAGAAGGCTTCGGCACAGCAGCGACAATCAGAAAGATGCCGAGGTGGAAAACCGCAGAAAATCGATGATTTTGCTGTTTTCCATATCAGCTAATTTCATATTATTTTGGATGCCCAATGTAGTTCAGACCCTGAAATGGCAAGTGCAAAACTATTTTTACGAGAACAGATATTTGACTTCCCCGGTATACATCCTCCAACAATTTGGGTTCATGTTTCAAGTACTCAGCATGTGTACCAATTCTTGTATCTATACACTGACACAGAGGAAATTCAGAGAAGAGCTGAGGAATGGAATGAAATATGTGTTTACATTAAATGGCCATCTATGCAGATAACGCCCGTGTCTAATGACAAGAAGTGGAGTTTTCAAATAAAGCAGTTTTACAATGAACAGGTTTGGCAAATATGTCATTAATTCAGACAATCATATGCCTGATCATCCGGAAATTGCAGAATTGGCGGAAGATTGCTGACTTCATACAGTTCAGGTAGGTTGCGATCCAAATGTTCAATGCTGCTGGTTTGAGTGTTACACTGGTTGAAGTATGTTCCAAACTATCACAGACACTCGACTGTCACAAGCGCAGGGATGGCTTCAGGGCTTTCCAGGTTTTAGATGTTGAAAAATGGACAGGGTCAGGTAACAGAGCGTAAAGGGAGCGCGATGGGAAACCAGGGATGGTATCGCTGCTGCAAAGAGGGAGGACAACATGGAGTGTTCGTTTGGTAATAGACTGTGAGACGAAAAGTGATACATGAGGGGAGAGAACACCCCATTTGGAGTATTCTGTACAGCTGCCCACCAGATTAATAAAAGAAAAGCAACGGGAACAGTGAGGATCCGATCGGGAAGCGGATCTCTGTCGTGCCATGTTATTGACACGTGCAAGTGAAATTTACACAATATTCTTTGGCATCTTCCCAGGTTAATAGGGTTAGGTATGGCATACTTTCTCAGTAGTGTCCAGGAAG
This sequence comes from Hemitrygon akajei, assembly GCF_048418815.1. Taxonomy (NCBI): domain Eukaryota; kingdom Metazoa; phylum Chordata; class Chondrichthyes; order Myliobatiformes; family Dasyatidae; genus Hemitrygon; species Hemitrygon akajei. The sequence continues at coordinate 3,951,342 of NW_027331940.1, forward strand.
GTTTCATGTCACTATATGAAGACAGGCGGGCTAGCGAACAGTCCATACCGGATCTAATATTAGAAAAGGAAACTGGTCAGGTGACAGGTCTCTCCGCGGGTCAGCATTTTAGAACGACAGGGCAGAACTCCCCGGCATTTACCTTGCACAGGGGCAGGACCAGGGCGCATGGAATTTGGGGTCTGCGATGTATGGTGCTACTTGGCAGGAACTTGGGAAAGTACATTGGGAAATGATGTAGTCAGGGAAATGCGCAACAGATACGTGGAGATTGTTTAGGGTGCACTGACATTGGGTTTAGTAAGAGTCTGTCTCATTGATGCAGGGAAAGGATGATAGCGCAAAGTAACTCTGGCTGAAAACAAAGTTGGAACAGCTCGCCAAGAGGAAGAAAGAAAGATACTTAAGGTTTAGGAAGAAAAGATCGGTAGGGTTATGGCGAGTCACAATGCAGACAGGAAAGAATTTAAAATGGACTTAGAAGAGGTAGAAGGAGACTTGAGAACCCTTGGCGAGTTGCACTGCGAAGAACAGGAGGATGACTGGAGAGAGTGTGGCCAGATCAGATGAAAATTTGTGTCTGCAGTCCATGGAAGCAGTGAAGCTCCTCACTGAATACATTGATGAATGTGAACACAGCGTAAAAATGCAGATATGGTCGAACATGCCGACACTGAGGAAAAAGATGCGCTGGAAACTTGGAAAACGTGATGAGTAATGAGTCCCCGATACCTGAAGGGTTATAGTCCACGTAATTTTGGAAGGCGAGCTCAGATATTGCTGCACTTTCGGACAAGATATTTGTGTCTTCGCTGGCCATGGAAGTAGAACTAGAAGCTTCGGGGACGGCAAATGTAATTCCTCTGTTCACGAAAGATAATAGGTATACTCGTTCGAATTAGAGACCAGTAAATATTATGTCAGTAGTGCGTAAACTATTGGAGAAAACTATAGTGGAGGGCATTTATGGGCATTTGGAGAAACGTAGTCCAGCTACGGAGAGTCAACATGGCTCTTTGAGGGGCATATTTCCCTTTATTAACCAGATTGAATTATTTGAAACAGTGAAAAAAATAAACAGATGAATCAGGACAGTCGATGTGGATGCATTAATTTTGATAATCGTTTGATCCGTTCCCAATAGTAGAATCATTCAGGAAGTCAGGAGGCATGGGATCTAGAGAAACCTGGCTGCGTTGATTCCGAATTGGATGATGTAGTAGATAGAGTGATTTCTGTCTGGAAGACAGCGGGCACCCGTGTTCCGGAAGGAGGTTTGAAATGTGGGTATAACTTCTAACTGTATTTGAACTCTGTAGATACAGAGGGAAATGATCGATTTAATCCGACCACCTAGCGGCAGCTGGATAATTTATGGAATTAGTGCTGACGACGTAAGCAAATCGCTAAAGTATTGACTGCACCGCCACGTTGTCTAAACTGACCTGTAATTTGCATATTACAGCGCAGATGCAACAATGACTTCAAAACATGTTTTCCAATGGAACCCTACAACTTAAAACCAGCATTTCAAAGTGTTCAGAGCAGCTTTTGCTTCTCATTAAAAGAATCAACGTTCCAAAACGCCAATTCCAAATTTCCATTTCAAGTACACAACATTTTATCCTAATGCCAATTTACCTCTGAATCGTGGTTTATTGTATAACCATATAACCATATAAATATTACATTACTGAAACAGGCCTTCTTCGCTCTTCTAGTCCATGCCGAACGCTTACTCCCACCTAGTCCCACCGACCTGCACTCAGCCCATAACCCTCCATTCCTTTCCTGTCCATATGCCTATCCAATTTTACTTTAAATGGCAATACCGAACCTGCCTCTACCACTTCTACTGGAAGCTTCTTCCACACTGCTACCACTCTTTCAGTAAAAAAGTTTTCCCCCTCGTGTCACCTTTAAACTTTTGTCCCATAACTCTCAACTCATATCCTCTTGTTTGAATATCCCGTACTCTCAATGGAAAAAAAGCCTATCCACGTCAACTCTATCTATCCCCCTCATTATTTTAAATACCTCTATCATGTTTCCTCTCAACCTTCTACGCTCCAAAGAAAAAAGACCTACCTTGTTCAACCTTTCTCTGCAACTTAGGTGCTGAAACCCAAGTAATATTCTAGTAAATCTTCTCTGTACTCTCTCTATTTTGTTGACTTCTTTCCTATAATTCGGTGACCAGAACTGTACACAATGCTCCAAATGTGGCCTTCCCAACGCCTTGTGCAATTTTAACATTACATCCCAACTCCTATACTCAATGCTCTGACTTATAAAGGCCAGCATACCAAGAGCTTTCTTCACCACGCTATCCACATGAGATTCCACCTTCAGGGAATTATGCACCATTATTCCTAGATCACACTGTTCTACTGCATTCCTCAATGCCCTACCATTTACCATGCATGTCCTATTTTGATTAATCCTACCAAAACGGCGCACCTCAAACTTATCAGCATTAAACTCCATCTACCATCTTTCAGCGCACTCTTCTAACTGGCCTAAATCTCTCTGCAAGCTTTGAAAACCTTCATTATTCTCCACAACGCTACCTATCTTAGTATCATCTGCATATTTACTAATCCAATTTACCACCCCATCATCCAGATCATTAATGTATATGATAGACAACAATGGACCCAGTACCGATCCCTGAGTCACACCACTGGTCATCGGCCTGCAACCTGACTGGTGAATCCATTTTACTACTCTAATATTAATACCTAACCATTGAACCTTGCTAACTAACCATCCGTGTGGAACCTTGTCAAATGCTTTGTGATTAATTCATCTTGATGCACAGACGTATCAGTTCTGTATCTTTCCTGTCCATTTGAACTAGAACACCTATCAGTCAAATGCAATCAATTTCATCAGCTGAGGGAGTTTTTCCCTCTCACAGGGAACGACACTCTGCATAAAGGGTTTGCACATTTCACTGCAAACTCAGGATGGGCTGAGACTGTCACTTTCACGTGAATGGTTTCAGCTCGTCATGTTGTCAGATATTCCTGGTATTCGTCTCAGTATTGGCTTATAATTACTGATCACATCCGTAGCCTCCGAACAGAACACAACCTAGTCGCGGTGTGAAGGCTTGCCTGGCTCAGTAACCTGGAGAGCGAAGCTGGCTGGAGTTAGGAGTTAATGCTTTGGCTCTTAGTAGGGTCACTCTTGCCAAACAAGTCAAATGGTTGAGGGCAGACTGAGAGTGTTCACCGGCCCTACAATTTCGAGGGTTCAGCTCAGAGATAACAAGCTGAACTGGTCAACGACAACTTTAGGGAAACGAAAGTGAAAAGTCCGTCTACATATGTACCCGTCGGTATTTCTGAATCGCTACCCGGGACTTGACAGGGAATTGTGAAAACAAAGATAAAGCTACTGACACGATGAATAAATCCCTGAACGTCGCCGACTGACAGGGGTGGGGGATCTTCATTGCTGCCCCGAAAAGCCAGCGGCGAGACTGGCAGTAAGTTATGAAATTAGTCAGCTCCGCCCTGGGGACAGGCCTCCGTTGTATCCAGGACATCTTCATGTAGCGGTGCCTCAGAGAGGCGGCGACCGTCATTAAGGACTTCATCACCCAGGGCATTCCTCTTCTCACTGTTACCATCAGGAAAGAGGTGCAGAAGCTTAAAGCCACACACTCAGAGATTCAGGAAACAATTCTTCCCCTCCGCCATCCAATGCCTACATGGACATTGAACCTATGAACACTGCATCACTCTTTTATCTGTTTTTCTCTATTTTTAATTTAACAATTTAATATATATATTTACACTAATTGAATGTTTGATTGATTTTCATTTCTATATGTATTATGTATTGATTGCACTGCAGCTGCTAATTTAACAGTTTTCTCGATAGATTTCCGAGATATTAAACCCGAATCTGATTCTGATTCTGAAGTAAGTCACATCCGTAAGACAGATGTTGGTGAAGATCAGAACTGAGACTCTCAATCTGGATCAGCAGAAAATGAGCTCAATGGTAAAATACCACCTCTCGAAATCCCAGGCGTTTGGCACAACAATGTGTCCGGGGTGAGCAGTTTCGCTTGTCACCTAATTTCTGCCCGCACCGATTCGCAACCCTCTGAAATGTATAAGCCGATATTATATGCAAGTTAGAGGCACTTGTGCCCTGGTCGGAAAAAGGGAAGAGGTTAAACTATATAAGTTCACTTGCCAGTTTCTTGTTCTTCCACATTAATGTCTACAGCGCTCATCAACATCCAAAGACTGCTGCGCTGTTTCCATTTCACACGTATTTCCACAACAGAGTGTAACAGCAACACAGTCTCCCAACTCCTACACTGACCTCCTGAGGCCAGCGTGCCGAACACATTTCCCACAGTCTCTCTGCACATGAGACGGGTTTCAGCAAACTATGTCCTTCTACCTCTCTCTCTCCCTGCTGATTTGCACTCCCCGGTGCTCTACCATTCCTAGAATAAACACTCAGATGGTCTGACATTCCAAAATGTGACACTTCAAACTTATCTGCCTTGAAAACTATTTCCAATTCCTTCTTCAGTGTTTCTGTTTGATATAGCCAATTATCTCGTGTGTCAATGCAAAAACCGTGAAGCAAATCGCTGATAATTTCCAATAACGGGGCTCGTCCGGGATTTGAACCCGGGACCTCTCGCATATGCTTTTTTCACCCGGATCGAGAATCATACCACTAGACCAACGATCCCGCATTCGCAGATTGCGTCACAACTGAACTCCGAAGCCATTTAAATTTAATTGGTGGAAAACCCGTTGTCCTTTCCGTTGTTCAGACGAGGACGTGATGTCGAAATATGTTGGGCCCGTATTGCTTTGAGATTACAAGAGTATCCGTTACTTGATTCAGTCCGATTAGGAATATAACGGACCCTGATGTAGTGCACGTCAGAATGCGTTTGCCAATGGAAGGGACCCAAACATGGGACACAAGTTCAAAACGCAAACTCCAAGCATATTTTTCTCGCCTAGGGGTGATGCGTCTCAGAAATTTCCTGTCCCGGCGGCTGGTGGACGGTGGATAATTAGAAAGATTTCAGGAAGGGTGTACAGAAGTATTTGTTCCATGAACAGCGGAGACGTTTGATAAATGGCACACAATAAGAACTTTATTCAGGACGAATTTTCACACGTCGATGCTGTCTGGCCCGCTGAGTTCCTCCAGCATGTTGTGAGCGTTTCGCAAGTTCGTCTAACATTCTGCTGATTATCCTTTCACTGAGAAGCATTATTCCGTCACGTGACCTTCCAACTCATGTCACGTTACCTTCCGACTTTACTCTCTGTATTTACCTCTTTTCGGTGCAGCTAAGTCGAAACTCAGAAGAGGATTCCCATTCAAACTGTAAAATCTACCATCTACATTCCCCTACTCCACGTCGAGTATGGTCGCCATCGCCGATTACATCACCACATTGCTGTTTGGGTAAAAACTGTTATGGCGATGAAATGAGAGAGAGTGTGCAAAGGATGATTAGTATCTTGCTGACAGTCGAGGGGAAAAGAAGAAGATCGTGAAAGTCAACAGGATGTGGATATTTGCTCAATGACAGAAACTTTCCTTCAGCCATACTGCGTGTAAAACGAAGAAAACAAAGAACGAAAGTGAGGAAGAATGACGAATTGTTATGGACGGGATTGGAAACTACCTCTCCAGTGGAAACTGCGACCTGAACACAATGTCTTACATCACTAATCTTTCCTGGCCATGTGGATGAACTTGTGGTTAATTTCATTACAGCAGCCAAGCAAAGGATTCATGTGCTCTCAAGTTTCCGGGGATGGGGTCGGAGAAAAGTAACTCTTTTTGCAGCTTGCTGCTACTGTTTAGAGGAAGGTGGTGTTTGTTTTGTCAGAGAAGCTGAGAATAGAATCAAATGGACGGTGTACAAGTCACAAGAACACTGAGCAGCATAGAGACACGAGAGACTCCAGATACGGAAAGCCGGATCAAAAATAATATATTGATGCAAGCAGGCAACTACTGTATACGGAGAGGAATGGACGGTGAATATTTTGTGTCCAGGATCTTTCTCAAGTCTTTCAACACCCATTATAAATGAGACTGAGGTTTAAGAGGGACGATGGGCTGGGGAAGGCGTGAATTCCCTCTGGATATCACTCCTGCCCAACCCTGTTCATTTTATCATCCTGAAGGTAAATCCCCCAAAGCTTCCCTCCAAGTACCTGCATTCTGAGGTTCTCACCCGGGATCCCTCTTTCACTTTAGACAGGATCATAATAAAACATGTGCGGCTGTCGGCTATTCAGCCCCTCAAACCAGTCCTGACAGTCGATACTATCCATGGATCTTTACAATCTCGCAACTTCTCTCCTGTTCCAGGCCCCCATTGTTCTGAATCCTCCAGACTTTGAAAATGTATCCCCTTCCTCATTATGTACAGCCATTGATCTAATCTCAGCAATCTTCTACGGGACAGAATTCCAGATATTCACTCTTTTCCACGAGAAGAAATTGCGATCGACGTCAGTTGTCAATCGGCCCCATTATGTCCGCTTGTTGAAAGCTCTATTGCAAATAGATACATATCCCTTGGGTGCGGTAAGTGGAGATTACACGGAATCACCGGGATCTCAGATATTTAACCCGGATGTTCCAGTTTCCTCCAACATCCCAAATACATGTGTGATTTTGGTTTGTTTTATGTGTCGCTTTAAATGCAGGTGAGCGGCAGACCGTGCATTAGAACAAGTGGGAATGTAAGTGGAATATGAAGGGCTGGGGCATATTTAGTTTTTAAAATAGACCTTGATGGCTGGCAAGGAGTTAATAGGTTGAAGTGCTCATTTTCGTGCTGTGTGTTTCTCTGCCTCCCTCTCAACTTCTACCCGGCTGTGTCCTCTCAGGTTCTGTCTGGTTCAAATAGGTCACCCCTCACTCTGTAATCTTAGCTTTTCGTGATAAGAGCACACCTTTGATCCAGGAATTCGCTGAGGTGATAGGTTCTGGATAGTCAACGTGAACGTATTCTCTCTGAAATAGGGGAATTCAGAACCGTACATAGTAGTCGAGGTGTGGTTGTGTTAATACTCCTGCACGGTTGTATTTCTAAACTCCAGCCTTGTTGTAATAAATATCACAGTGTATTTTGCTGCGTTAACAGTTGGATGCACCATCATACTAACTTTTCTATATCTCATACGCAAGAACATCTCAATCCCTTTGAATTTCACTTCTGTGTAATATTCTCCACTTGATGCTTCTTCCCTCACATTTTCAATCACTAACCTGCATGTGCAGACTTTCATTTGCTCTTTATATCTATCAGTACGCCAAGTTAAAATTTGTGCATTGCAACGGCCCCTCTCACCTCTTTTTCCGTGTTATCATCAAACTTGCAAACTTGCCCTCTAAGTCAGGCTTACAAGTGGATATACAGACGATGTCCGTGTCGGGCACTGACGAATCGAAGTGACGAAACCCGAGCGCGAGGCCGTGTCGAAATAACATAGACCAAGGAATGACCCAAGCTTTTATCGATTTAAGAAACTGGACAGATCGAAATGGCCCGTTGTCAGAGTCGCAGGCGAGGGACTGTTCGGCTCTGCTCGCTTCTCCGCGTGGTTTGCTCGTCTCTGTGCTGGCCTGAGGCTGTGGCCTGCAACTGGTGGATTCTTGTCCGGCTGCAGTGATGCCTGACTTTGTGACCTTTAGTTGTGAGTTGTGTTTCCGTGCTTTTATTTTTGAACGATTCTCTCTCTCTCTCTCTCTCTCTCTCTCTCTCCTCTTCTCTCTCTCTCTCTCTCTCTCTCTCTCTCTCTCTCTCTCTCTCCTCTCTCTCTCTCATACTCTCTCTCTCTCTCTCTCTCATACTCTCTCTCTCTCTCTCTCTGTCTCTCTGTCTCTCTGTCTCTCTCTCTGTCTCTCTCTCTCTCTCTCCTTCTCTCTCCTCTCTCTCTCTCTCTCTCTCGCACTCTCTCCCTCTCTCTCCCTCTCTCTCTCTCTCTCTCTCTCTCCCTCTCTCTCTCTCTCTCTCTCTCTCTCTCTCTCTCCTCTCTCTCTCCTCTCTCCTCTCTCCTCTCAACACTGGATATTTGACTGTCCTCTTTCGTTTTAATGAGTTTCATTAGGTTTCTATTCCGCATGTACGGAGACGAATCCCAAGGCTGTATAAAGTCTGCACACTCTGATAATAATTAAATGACAGACGCAGAGAGAGCGAACAGCGAAACTATTCGCCATCGCATGTTTTGTCGACATTTACGCCAACCCTCTTTGTCCCAAGATATCGTGGAGGGCACTTGTAGTGGTCCTTCGAGAATCACAAGATTTCGAATAGTATCGGAAGCGTATTTCACTCTTTAAGAAGGGAAGGAAGCAAAAGGGAGACATCAGCCTGACCTCTGTGTTTGGAGCGATGTTGCAGTCCTTTATTAACGATGAAGTTTCGCGGCACTTCGCGGTACACAATAAAATAGGCCAAACTCAGCACGATTTCCTCAAGGATCAATCCTAGCCTGATAAATTGTTTGGAATTCATTGAGGAAATAAAGGCAGAATAAACAAAGGAAAGACACTAAATTTTGCTTACTGGAATTTCAGTACTCATTGACAAAGCGCAACGCACACGTCTGATAAACAAAAGATAAACGCCCCTCATAATACAGCAGAGATACAGCCATAGATAGACGAATGGCTGACCGGGTGGAGGCGAACAGTGAGAATAAAGAGGACTTGGCTATCGGTAACTAGTCGGTATTAGGGCTGCACCTTTTCACAGTATATGTCAGTAATCGGGATGACGTAATGGTGGTTTTTGCGGCAAACTCTGAGGAAAATCCAAATATAGGTTGAAAGGTAGGTGGTCTTGGGAAAGTAGAAAGTGTGCGGAAGACCTTGGACAGATGACGAGCGAACGGGCAATGAAGTGACAGATGGACTATACCGCAGGGAATTGCATGGAAATGCACTGAGCTCGAAGTAATCGAGATGAAGACTATTCTCTAATCGGGACAAATCAGCAAAGAAGAGGTGTAACAGGTGTTTGGAGACTTAGTGCGGATTCTCTAAAGTTTCATTGCCAGTTTGAGACAGCAGTGAAGAAGGTAAATGCAATGTCAGCGTTTATTTCGAGAGAAATAGAAAATAAAAACAAATATGTAATGCTGAGCCTTTATTAGGTTTTGGTGAGACCGCACTTGGAATATGGTGAACGGCTTGCGTCCCTTATCTAAAACGGATGTGCCGCCAAAGGTCAGAGTCCAGAGGTCGGTCACCAGACTGATGCCAGGAAGAGAAGAGTTATATAATGAGGAATGTTTTAGCACCCAGGGCCTTGGTCGCTGGAATGTGGAAGAATGAGACGGAGATCTCATTGAAATCCTCATTGAAATCTATCGACTATTGTCAGGCTGAGTTAGAATGGACATGGAGAGGATTGTAATGTAGTGCTAGAGTCGATGGCCAGCGGGCACAACCTCAGATAAAGACATCACTTTAGAAAAGGGACTAGAAGCAATTTCTGTAACCAGACAGTTATGGATTTGTGGAACTTATTGCCATGGAAAGCCGTGAAGGGCAAGTAATTGGGTACATTTAAAGCGGAGGTTGAAGAGGTGGACAGGTAGTAAGGGAGTCAACTGTGTCGAGGAGAAGGCAGGGGAATGGAGATTAGAGGAATGATATGTATGACCATAAGACCATAAGACATAGGAGCAGAATTTGGCCATCTGGCTCATCGAGTCTGCTCCGCCATTCAATCGTGGCTGATCTTTTTATTTCTCTATTCTCATGAACTCCAGATCCCAGCCCTCTCCCCGTAACCTTTGGTGCTATGTCCAATTAAAAACTTATCAATCTCTGCCTTAAATACACCCAACGACCTGGCCTCCACAACTGGATGTGGCAATGAATTTCACAAATTCACTACCCTTTGTCTAACGAGATTTCTCTCCAACTCTGTTTTGAAAGGGCACCCCTCTATCCTGACGTTGTGCCCTCCTGTCCTAGATTCTCCCACCATGGGAATCCCCCTTTCCACATCTACTCTGTCTAGTCCTTCCAATATTCGAATAGTTTCAATGAGATTCCCCTCTCATCCTTCTAAATTCTGGCGAGTACAGACCCAGAGACATCAATCATCCTTGTGAAGGTCCTCTAGACTCTCTCCAATGCTAGCGCATATTTTTTAAACTGAGGGACCCAAAACTGTTCACAATACTCAAGGTGAGGCCTCAGCCGTGATGGAATGGCGGAGATCGGTGAGCCGAATAGCCTAATTTTGCTCCCTATATCTTGTGGTATCGCGGCAAAATTTGGTGAGAAATTAATGATGAATATTGCTTTTCATGATTCGCGTAACAAACCGTCTGGTGTCCCTGTGACAAAATCTGAATGTTTTAAAGTGACAGTGTTAAAAGTGGTCCCCCCCACCCCCCGATAAATACCGGGACGACGAGGATGGGATTCGAACCCACGCGTGCAGAACACAATGGATTAGCAGTCCATCGCCTTAACCTCTCGGCCACCTCGTCTGCTTAAGGCTCACACATTTATGTTCAGATTCTCTGCCGATTTGCTTTGCTCGCCGTGCTTGCCAGAATTCATGGAAGTTGATAAGGACAGTTTAGAGAAATATGTGCCAACCACAGGAAACATGGAAATAAATTTTCAATAGCTTTGTTATCATATTGTTCGATTTAATGTAAACAGATATTACAGGAATTTGCCATCTGGTTCAAGAATGACGATATTCCGTGTATTGGGCAAATGCAATAACCCGATAACTACCGCATTAGAAGGCGCTGAAGGCAACGTCCGTATCTGCGCAGCCGCAGATCGGAACACCCTAACGCTGAACCGACACAAACACATGGCCGCCCGGTTCTGGAATATCAAACCAACGGCTGAAATAGCTATAAAGAAATCGAGTTCCCTGTCAATATTGTATTGAATGTGGTGGGCCATTGTCACTGATTCCAATCCCAGAATATAACGCCGCTGCAAAAGACAGTGGTGTGTGCCTTTGACAATTCCTTTCTGTGTGACAGAAATGGAATATTGAACAACACAAAGCAGGAATGCATGGAGAGATATTGACACAACAATGGTCGAATGCTCACCTGGGATGAAATCAGTGCAGGCGAGTACTTTTCGCTCGGTCAAGAAATCATTTTACAGGTGGAAACTCCTTGCAGCAGTCAGCATGTTCCCCACTTCCCTCTTGGTCTTTCTCACAGAATACGGCCGTGTGGCCTAATGGATAAGGCGTCTGACTTCGGTGCTTGATTGGTGGAAGTCATCAGAAGATCGCAGGTTCGAGTCCTGCCACGGTCGTTTTGCCAACCTGGCGGATTCGGTTCCATTCTGTCTCTCACTCCCATCACACTTGAGATGGTTGTCTCAATTCCGTGTGGGAATTAATCGGAATACTCCACCCCCGGGGAAAACGTAATGCCTCGTCTTCGTTGTACGCAACATATAATATTATGTGTCTGGTCTGTGTAGTATTTCTGCGGACACTTTCATAAACAATTTACTGGAGCGTCTCAGACCTTCAGGAGGAGCTGCTGCTGGGAAGGTGAAGTTTATTTCACATTCAGCTCCGTCTCCGAGCAGATCTTATCGGCAAGAATTCACCACCCAGCACTGAGGGTGATTTCTTTCGGTTACAACCCTCCTGCTCTCGGACACAGCACGCTAGTTATCTGCCTGCTGTGGGATGTCTTCATCACTAATTCCCGAGCAGACATCAACCGCCTCAACATCAGGAATCTTCACCGCTTCTCGAACCTTACCCCCACTGAATTTACTGCCCTCTAATCTCTCAGCACCGGTCCCAAAGTTACCATCCAACCTGCTGACAAAGTGCTGCTGTTGTAGAGTGACGGACTGACCTCCACCTGGCTGAGACCAGGCGGTAACCTACACCTCGAAGAATCCCGACTCCGGATCATCAGAGAACTGCATCCGGCACTATCACTGACATCATCAACTCCAGAGAACCTCCATTCACTGTGGATAACTCGTGTTTCCATTGCCCTGAACTGTCCGCTTCTACCTCCTACTCATTCATAAGCCTAAATGTCCGGTTAGGCCCATTGTCTCTGCCAGTTCCTGCCCCACTATCCTGTGTTCTTACAGCTCCAGTCCAAACTATGCTCCATAATTCAGCCCCATTCCACCTACATTCGCGATGCTTCCTGTGCTCTCGATCAACTCACAAACTTTCGATTCCCTGGCCCCGACCTTCGCATTTTCTCCATGGATTTCCAGTCCCTCATCAAGAGGGCCTTAAAACTCTCCACATTTCTAAAGGAAACAACCAACCAGCTTCCCTCTATCATCACCACCCTCCGTCTGGCAGAACCGGTCCTCACCTCAACAGTTTATCCTTCGGCTCCTTCCGCTTACAGGCCTGATTGATTTTTTTGAGGATGTGACGAAACACGTCGATGAAGGTAGAGCAGTAGATGTAGTGTATATGGATTTCAGCAAGGCATTTGATAAGATACACCGTGCACGGCTTATTGAGAAAGTAAGGAGACATGGGATCCAAGGGGACATTGCTTTGTAGATCCAGAACTGGCTTGCCCACAGAAGGGAAAGAGTGGTTGTAGACGGGTCATATTCTGCATGGAGGCTGGTGACCAGTGGAGTGCCTCAGGGATCTGTTCTGGGACCCCAAGTCTTTGTGATTTTTATAAATGACCTGGATGAGGAGGTGGAGGGATGGGTTAGTAAATTTGATGATGACACAAAGGTTGGGTGTGCTGTGGATAGTGTGGGGGGCTGTCAGAGTTTACAATGGGACATTGATAGGATGCAAAACTGGGCTGAGAAGTGGCAAATGGAGTTCAACCCAGATAAGCGTGAGGGGATATTGCCGGAAGGGCGCTCTGTGACGTTCAGCCGGTAAGGAGCTCCATTCCGGATCTGCTGTCCGTGCTACTCCCATAGCGTCCGTCTCTCCCGAGGCTGCCCATAGGGATCTGTACACGAGTACCAGGACGCGTCCACGCACTGGTGGTCCTGCCAGCTACGTGTGCAGGAGCCAGACGTCCTCCCTGCCCTTTGTAGTTCAGCCTGCGTCCAAAAGTAATTCAGTTTGCCTGTGTCGCCAGCGAGTAGACACTACATGAGGCTTTCTGTCGGAGAGGCTATGCGCTGGCAGGGAGAGAATTACACGTTCAGCTCTCCTTTTCTCCTCGCCGAAAGTGAGAGCCACAAACACTACCCATCATACTATCACACTGGACGCATTACAACAACCATATTGACGACTATATGTGACCGTCGTGAATGTCACCCCTCGGCGACCGATGCAGCAAGGAGAAATCTCTCAGCTTACACAAACTATCCTTATATAATAATCGAGTGTTCAAAGAAATATTCTCATGAAACGTTCCCGGTATGTTTCCAGTCTCATGGCATCCTTCCTGTGCCTTTTCTACGTGTATAACTGGTTTCAGCGAATATGCATCCTTCGGCTTGGTTTATCCAATTCTGCAATATTCCCAGTGTCCGGCCATTTACTATGCAAGAACTGCCCTGCCTTAACTTTACAAAGTGCTACATTTTGTCAAATTAAATTCCACCTGCCAATCCTTGACCACTTTCTGAGTTGGTCTATCCGCTTCATTGTCCAAGACACCACCGATACTGATGTCATTTACAAATTTAGGAACCACCTGACTACCTCAAATTAGCCTCTGCCTGTTTAAATGCTGACAGATCCCAACACCCGCATCCCCTCCTGTAACTCTTCCACCAACGATGTTAGACTCAATGGCCTGCATTTTATACATCGTTGTTCCATTTGCTGTACAGATCAAAGACAGATCGTATTTAACCATGATGTGCGAGGTGATCCATTTTGTAGGCAAAAGTAAGAGAGGGATGTCTATATTATTGATACGGCTTTAGGAATTTTGAGATGTGTTTATAAATCCAAAGATCCACGATGGCACTGGCGATTCACGCGACGTAATGCCAACAGCTCGCAAAATGTCTAGATTTATATCTGCTGAACCACCGTCGCTGCAATCTGAAACCCCTAGTTTCACTTTAAGAAACGTACTGTTGAGATGTCTAAATTAATCGGCAGTTTCACGAGCTGCTGAAGGACCAGATGGACTTGACTCTCGGGAATGCAGGTGCGGCAACTTTCAGCGATCAGCGAAGGTCAGCCATTACCATTGCCGGAAAAGAGGTCGGTTCGGAAGACTTCAAGCCAGACTAAATCGCCGGGCTATGAAGCATCCTCTACCCGGCATCTTCATAGCCAAAGGCCAATGACTTGAAAACAAGATGCATTACATAAGCACAACATTGCAGTTTCGGAGCGACATGAGGGGATGCTGTCTTCTCTGTTTCATGGAGACATGGCTCAGTTCGGTGGAACAGCCGGAAGGCTTCTCAATCCACCGTTCGGACAAGATAAGAAGGTATTATGGTGCTGGGGGGGGGGGGGTGGTGGAACGGCGGTGTTGTTTCATGATAAATTCTTCATGCTCTCCGTACATAGCGGTCTTGCCGCACCCTTGTTCTCCCAATCACAACATCCAATGATTGAGTTCTGTCGGTGCTGCTTACCGAGAGGTTCTCGTCATTGATCCGGACGGCACTTCACAAACCGCCAGAGCAGATGTTAAGCAAGCATACCATGTACTGAGTGCCGCGACCAGCAAACAAGGAACTGCCTACCCTGAGGACTTTCAAATAATTGCGGGGTTTCTATCAGGCTTATTTAAGGAATTCTCGGCTTATTTGTCATCAGCACGTCATCCACAGTACCAGGGGCTCCCGCACTCTCGACCACTGTTGGAGCACGATCAGGAAAGCCTACCATTTCACCCCCAGACCATATTTCGGGCATTCTGAATGTCTGGTTTTCTTTCTCCTACCTCCATCCAGGCGGAGGGTGAGGAACAAGACACCAGATGTATCGGCAACAATGTCGCGGGAATCGGAGGGCCGACTTCTGAATTGCTTCGAGGCGATAGACAGAAACAAAAATGACCCAGGACTCAGAAGAGAATCTGAATGTCACAATCTTTATAAAGACACTGGAGAACGAGTGTTACCCACTGATTCATTCAGAGTCCAGAGTGTTCCTTAACCAGAAGCACTGGGTGAACAAGAGATCTGCAAAGTGCTGTGCAGTAGATTCGTGGCAATATTTATCACATTTATTCATTATGTAGTGTTCTCGCACAGGTGTAAAAGAACTCTGAACTAAACACCAAGCATAAACCAGTCAATGAGGCGGTCCCAGTAAGATTAACCGTTTACTGTTCACTCTTCCACATTAACGTATGGTGAAAAGTGTTGATAAAACAATACAAAATATATACATTATTTGTTTCCTTCTTGACATCACATTTACATCATAAATACTTGCAAAAGTAAAACTACAACAACTATATTACATTAAAGAGCAACATACAGTCAGAATCTACCTACGCCATCGACTGGCTTGAAATACATCAACACAAGCTATCCACAACTCTTTAAATAACAAAAAACATAAACTTTATCGACCGTTATTACTTTTAACAGAATCAGCATTAACATTTTTAATTCAACATATCGATTATCTTATTAACTTACGGCTTTGCTTCTCTGATGTTTCTAGTGCGTAGAAAGAAAACTTTTCTCGCGCTGATCCTGCACACATAAACCCCCTCCTTCCCGTTTTTCCAAACCGGTATTTTGCCAAAAGACGCGGCGAAACCGGGTGTGACGTCATCGCATGCCGCGATAGATCACAGACAACGAATTTACTTTAAACAACCTCAACTTTAACTAGAAAACGATTAAAAACGAATTACTAAAGCGAAAATATAATAAACTAAACAAATGCCTTAAAGGCCACACACTCCCCGCCTGGCCTTCGTAAGGTCACTATGAACATAATACAAAACTTCAGTCTCTAAATCAGTCCTTAGGTAGAAGTAGAATGACTTCTGCAACTGGCCTTTGGTAAGTTTTCACATCACCTTGGTCGGTAGTTTTCCACTCAACCTTCCTGATATGTCCATCCCTACTAGGGAATGTGGCAGTGATTCTGACCATTGGCCAGCAGTTGCGGGCGATTTGCTTGTCCCTGAGCAGGACTAAATCTCCAACTTGAAGATTCCTGCGGGGTTCTGTCCACATTTGTCTGTGTTGCAACAAAGGTAGATATTCATGCCTTCAACGAGACCAGAACCGATTTGCAAGATCCTGAACCTGTCTCCATTGCTTTGTGTACAAATCTTTATCAGAGAAGTCCCCAGGTGGAGGGGGAGCTCCTGCCTTCTGCGTAAGGAGCATTGATGGCGAGAGTATGAAGGGGTTTTCCGGGTCAGAAGACACCGGTAGGAGTGGTCGTGCATTTATAATGGCCGTGACCTCTGCCATTAGGGTGCACAGTACCTCGTGGGTCAGTCGGGTGCTTTGCTGCAGAAACATTGAATCAAGAATTCTTCTGGCGATACCAATCATCCGCTCCCATGCGTCTCCCATGTGAGAGGCGTGTGGTGTGTTAAACGCCCAGTTGCATCCCTGCTGACTGAGGTACTTTTGCACCGTTTTGTCCATCCCCAGCTCCTTGGACGCTCCAACAAAGTTCGTGCCGCAATCAGACCTTAACTGTTTCGCAGGGCCTCTTAGCGCAAAGAAGCGCCTGAGAGCGTTAATGCAGCTGGATGTATCCAAAGATTCGATTACCTCAATGTGTACCGCTCTTGAACTCATGCAGCTGAACATGATGGCCCACCGCTTGCTCTCTGCTTGTCCTCCTCTGGTGCGTCTAGTAGTGATAGACCAGGGACCAAATACACCGAGCCCCACATATGTAAAAGGAGGGCAGGCTTCAAGGCGTTCTGGTGGGAGGTCCGCCATACGTTGAGCTTCCAACTTGCCTCGCAGTTTCCTGCAGGTTACACATTTGTGGAGATTACAACAGGACAGTGACAGGACGCAGAGCAGAGCTGAGAAGTTACAGATGGAGTTCAACCCAGAACGTTACAGAGCGATTCACTTTGGAAGGATGAATTTGAAGGCAGAGGTGATACTTTCTCCAGTCAACCGAGGGCCGCACGTTAGTACGAGTTCCACAATGGAAACAGAGTGATCAGACACTCTCCAATAAGCCGAGGCCCGTTCATCGGAACGAGAACCACAATCAGCACGGAGCGGTTCACTGCAGGAGCAGAAGGAAGTGTGATTGACAGGTGAGCTTGAACACATCCGCTGCTCTGCACATGCCCATAGTGATTCTCGAAAGACAATATACCTGACAGTAAATCAGGAGGAAAAAAATACAACTTCGTGGCAAATAATAGAACAGCCTGGGAACCTGCGGATAGTTCAGAGGTTTTACTTACTACTTTGTTTCAGACAGAGAATGGATGGAGAAATAGCGGTGGAATTGTCGCAGGTTTGCGAATATATTCAAAGTTAAATGGACTGTATCGCACGTCACGGGTGTGGAGTGGTCAGGTCATTCACTGGCAGAGTTCTGTTCCTGCCAAACGGCCCATGTGTGCGCTGGAAAACATTGTTCTTCAAACTATCCACAGCCCTCGCTAATCTCCCGAAGACACGCTCCCTTTTTGATCATAGATCTCTGGAATATCGCTGTGAATCTTTTAAATAGTTTCGAAGAAGATACGTGCAGTGCATGTCATTGTAACACGTCAGCTGTCACTGTGATTTCCAACACTCACCCCCGGAATGACTGGAACGAACGAAAGAAAATAATGAACGAATGTTCCCCTTTAATAATGAAGTGTTCTCCATTTCACCTGCCAGAACAAACTCCTTCCCTCAGTTTCAGAAGCGAATGTGCTCCGTCAAATGTTACAAAATAAATCTATTTCAGATGAATGCCTACTTTAAGAATAACGCTGGTATAAAAATATCCAATTTAAATAGCTGAAGCAAGGTATCATGGAAAAAACTTGGAAAATTCACATCATTTTTTTAAAAGTAAAAATATTACAGTATCCCTTGGTGAGTCAGATTCATGACACAGGTACAGAGTGATTAAAATTGTTTACGTAATTGTTAGTGCAGTTCGTTATCACTAATGTCCCTGGCGTAATAGCCACGCAAATTGCCTCAATGGAATTGCTTTAACCTGGATAAAAGTCTAGGAAACCGAGCAGCTCCGCACAACTGAACGCTGCTTCTGACGGAATATGGGGTATTCGGCGATTTACCACATCGCGAGCATTTTCTATCCCACACTTGTAGCGGTTGGTGTCTCCGGTAAATGCAGGGGTTGGTCACTTTATGTATGGTGCCGTCGTTACTCTGCTGCGGTATCCGCACTGTTACTAAGCACAGATGCTACCTTCGGCTGAAAAGTGTTTCCGGAATGGGTGTTTCAGGCAACTAATGGTTTTATTTCCATTGTCCATACATTGACCGCAGTGTTTTCTTCTTCTTTTGTCAATTAAGTTGGTGCCGATATTGTCACTGTTTCATAATTTCACCTCGCTAGGCTTTCTGAAGTGATGCTGGTCTCTGCTTTTCTAGGTCCGAGTCTGTATCAGTGCAGGCAGTTCGATCTTATACAGACGTGGCAGCTGATTTAAATGACGGACCAGTGTATTTTCCACACGTAGGTCTGTTCTGTAAGTCAGTAAGTGAGAACTCGTGCTTTATATCTCCTTGATTCCATGTTGTAACCGCTAAAAATAATCCCGTCAGCTATTTCACCTCTACTAATGGAAATGGTGTTGCTTAGAGGAGCGATCGACTGCTCACTGGTACGTGAGTCCTGGAACTCAGGTGTCTCGCTCTAAACTGTGGGTAGGTCGCCAATCCACTGACACTCACATCCGTCATTGTCCTCCAGCCGGAGTGCAGCGACCGAGACCGCACACACTGGATTCCCGCTTTCTACTTCCAAACAGACCAAACGCTGCATAGCATTGGTAGAATGGGGGCATTCAGGGTGCTGACCGTATTTCAATTTTGTTTCCAAATCTCTTGCAGTTAACTTAACGGCGATTGTGATCCTCTCTCGGGGAAAATGCGGACTCTCCAAATGCATTACCCGTTACCTGGTTGGAATGGCAACAGCGGATCTGATGGTGGTTATCGTTGTTGCTTTAGTGGAACAGACCAACAATATCTACATTTTTTCCAGATCCCTGCTCATCACTCCTGTGTGCGCTCTGACACTTGTATTTGCGGCTGTGACGCGGGACTGTTCTGTTTGGTTTACGGTCAGTTTTACCTTCGGTCGCTTTATCGCAATATGTTGCCGAAAGCTGCGGGTGCGATACTGCACTGAGAGAACAGCAACGGTGGTTATCGTGACTGTGGTTATAGTGAGCTGCGGGAAATGTGCCCCGTTTTACTTTGCCATTGAACCTTACGTCATCATTGAGAACACACCGTGGCGGTGCACCGTCACATATGAATACGTTACTTCACCCGTGTGGAGAGGATACCAGTTACTGGACAGTATTTTAACACCATTGCTACCAATCGGATTAATCCTGGTGTTTAATGGGTTAACCGTAAGTCATATCTTTGTGGCATATAGAGTCCGCAGAAGGCTTCGGCACAGCAGCGACAATCAGAAAGATGCCGAGGTGGAAAAACGCAGAAAATCGATGATTTTGCTGTTTTCTATATCAGCTAATTTCATATTATTTTGGATTCCCCATGTAGCCCGTTCTCTAAAATGGCAAGCGCAAAACTACTTTTTCGAGGACAGATATTTGAGTTCCCCAGTATACATCCTACAGCAACTTGGGTTCATGTTGCAATTACTCAGCATGTGCACCAATACTTGTATCTATACACTGACACAGAGGAAATTCAGAGAAGAGCTGAGGGATGGAATGAAGTATGTGTTTACATTAAAAGGCCATCTGTGTAGATAACGCCAGCCTCCAATGGCAATTCAGCGGAGTTTTCAAATAAAGCCGTTTTACAATGAACAGGTTTGGCAAAAAAAAGTCGCGAATTCAAACATTCATATGCCTGGTCATCCGGGAATTGCAGAATCGGCGGAAGATTGCTGACTACATACAGTTCAGGTAGGTAGCAATACAAACGTTCAATGCTGCTGGTGTGATTGTTACATTGTTTGAAGTATGTTCCAAACTATCACAGACACTCGACTGTCACAAGGGAAAGGATGGCTACAGGAATTTCCGTGTTTTAGATGTTTCAAAATGGACAGGGTCGGGTAACAGAGTGTAAAGGGAGTGCGATGGGAAACCAGGGATAGTGTTGTAGCTGAAGAAAGGGAGGACAACGTGGAGCTTTCGTTTGTGAATAGACTGGGAGACGAACACAGAAACATGATAAACCCATTTGGAGTATTCTATACAGCCTGCAACGGGAACAGTGAAGAACCGATTGGGAAGCAGGACTTGGACATTTGCCATTTTATTGGCATGGGTAACTGCCACAATATCATTTGGCATCTTCTCGGGGTAAAAGGTTTAATTATGGCATAATGTCTCAGTTGTGTACAGGAAGGATTCATGTCACTATGTCGACATGCGCACTATCGAACAGTGCGTACTGGATCTAATATTAGAAAAGGAAACGGGTCAGGTGATAGATCTCCCGGTGGGCCAGCATTTCAGAACAATAGGACAGAACTCCCCTCCATTTACCTTTCCCAGGGATAGGACCAGAGAATATGGAATGTGTTCAATTGAGGGTCTGGGAATTATGGTGCTACCTGGCAGGAGTTTAGGAAGGTACATTGGGAAATGATGCACTCGGGGTATTGCGCAACAGATATCTGGAGACTGTTTAGGGAGCACTTACACGGGGTTCAGTATAGGCTTGTCTCAGTGACGCAGGGAAAGGATGAACATGTAAAGTAACCCTGGGAGACAAGAAAATTGGAACAACACGTCAAGAGGAAGAAATAACGATACTTACAGAACAGGACGAAAGGATCAGGTAAACCTATAGCAAGTCACAATGCAGACAAGAAAGAATTTAAGAATGGACTTAAAAAGAGTGATAGGGTGATCTGAGAAATCGTTGACGAGTTGCACTGTGAAGAACAGGAGGAGACTGGGGAGAGTGTGTGCAGGTCAGAGGTAAAAGAGGAAACTTGTGTCTGGAGTCCAAGGAGGCGGTGAAGCTCCTCACTGAATACATTGATCAATGTGAACACAGCGTCAAAAGGCAGATATGCTCGAACATGCCGACGCTGAAAAGAGGAAGCGCTAGAAACTTGGAAAGCATTATGACAGATGATCCCACGGTGCCAGAAGGGATATAGTCTTTGTAATAGATGATTCCCCGATGCCGGAAGGGATATAGTCTTTGTAATAGATGATTCCCCGATGCCGGAAAGGATATAGTCTTTGTAATAGATTATTCCCCGATACTGTAAGGGATATAGTCTTTGTAATAGATGATTCCCCGATACCGGAATGGATATAGTCTTTGTAATAGATGATTCCCCGATACCGGAAGGGATACAGTCTTTGTAATAGATGATTCCCCGATACTGGAAGAGAAATAGTCCAGGTAATTTTGGAAGGCGAGTTCAGATATTTCTGAGATTTTGGAAAGGATATTTGTGTCTTCGCTGGCCACAGAAGTAGAACTCGATGATTGGAGGGTGGAAAATGTTTTCATTTGTTGACAAAATATAATAGGGATAGTTTTTCGAATTATAGACCAGGGAGTCTTACAACAGTAGTGGGTAAACTACTGGAGAGGATTATTGAAGAAGGAACTTATGAGTATTTGGAGAAACGTAGTCTGCTTCGGAGAGACAATATGACCTGTTGTCCTATATGGGTCAGATTGAATTATTTGAAAAAGTGAAACTAAAACAAACAGAAGAATCAGGACAGTCGATATGGGTGCATTAGTCTTGGTCAGGCGTTTGATCAGTTCCCCACAGTAGACTCATTCAGAAAGTCAGGAGGCATGGGATCCAAGGAAACCTGGTTGCGTTGATTCAGAATTGTCTTCCTGACAGAAGGCAGATGATGTAGTAGACAGAGTGAATTCTGTCTGGAAGACAAAGGGCAGCCGTGTTCCGCATGGAGAGTCGAAACTTCGGTACACTTTACAACTCTATTGCGAGTCTGCAGTTGCAGTGCTCCGAGAAATAGGGCTGAGGAAATAATCGATTTAATCTGATCACACAGCAACACTTGGATAATTTATGGAATTAGGGCTGACGACATAAACAAACCGCTGAGCGACTGACTGCACGAGAGTGTTTTCTGAACTGACCTGTCATTTACATATTACAGGGAAGATACTACAATAACTTCAAAACAATCTTTTCGAATGGAACCCTACAACTTAAAACCAGCATTTCAAAGTGTTCAGCAGCAGCTCCTGGTGCTCATTAAAAGAAATAGCCTTCCAAATTGCCAATTTCAATTTCCCAAATTAAGTACACACCAATTTATCCTAAAGCCAATTTACCTGTGAATCGTAGTTCTATCGTAACGGGTGTAGATACGCTCACATTTCGATCAGTTTAACCCTGAATCCACATGGCCGGTGTGGAATCCGTGTCTGCCTCTGAAATCAATAATAAATGAAACACACAAATCTACACAAACTGAAAACGCAGCGAAGGCAAAGCAAATGCTTGTCTTCCTTCAAAACCATCGCAGGCAGTTGGAGAATATACATTCTCTATACACGTCATAATGTTGTATACCTCTATCAAATCTCCCCTCAGTCTTCTACCCGCTCGGGAATAAAGTGCTAACTTATGTAAACTTTCCCTTTAATACAAAACATTCAGTCCCGGCAATAGCCGTGCAATAGTTTTTTCTGCATTCTTTCAATCTTATTTACATGTTTCCTGCAGGTAGTTGAGTCCAACCGCACACAATATTCCAAACTGGGTCCCAATAAAGCCTGAAACCACAGCAACGTAACGTCCCAACTCCTGTACTCAGTACTTTGGTCTAGGAAGGCCAATGTGCGAAAAGCTGTTTTTAGACCCTGTGCAACTGCGCCGCAACTTTCATTGAATTATGGATCTGCATTCCCAGATTCGTTTATTTGATCGTACTCCTCGGTGCCCTATTTCTCATTGTGTCAGACCGACCCTGGCTGGTCCTTCCAATGTGCAAAATCCAACGCTTGTTTGCGTTAAGTCCGATCCGCTATTTTTCAGCCATTTTTCCAGCTGGGCCAGATCCCGCTTCATGCTCCGGTACTCTTCCTCGCTGTGGACTACACCCATTATGTTGTTGTCATCGGCAAATCTACTGATCCAGTTACCGACATTATTATCCAGATCATTGATATAGATGACAAACAACAACAGGCACAGCGACGATCCCTGGGACACTGCACTTATCACAGGTCCCCAGTCAGAGAGACAACCATCTATTCCTACAATCTAGCTTCCCCAACATAGCCAATGGCTAATCCAGTTTACTACTTCATCGTGAAAGCCAAGCGACTGAACCTCCTCGAACATCCTCCCATACGGAACCTTGAGAAATTCCTGGCTGAAGTCCCTGTTAGACGGCATCCACTGCCTTGCCTTCCACACCATTCCTGGTAACTACCTCGTAAAGCTCTGTGAGATTGGTTAGACATGACCTAATACGCACTGGCCCATAATGACTATCGTTAATGTTCCAGTTTATCCAGATACTTCTTGTCATATCCCATGACCAGGGTAGTCTGAACACCGAGGGCAATTCCTCATTTCATAGTTGTTGACGAGTCCTTTCCAAGCAGAACTATCGATACCATCCAGCGGTCGGCACTCACATTAATAGCACATTGTTGTTAAATTCTCCTGCACTATTACCAGACGCATTGAGAGTAATCTGGAAAAGGAAGGCGTCGTAGCTTTAAATAATTAATCGATTGTACTTAAATAGTAAGATACTGTACCTAGATAGAGCATAGAGCATAGAATATTACAGCACAGTACAGTCCATCGTCTCACGAGGTTCTGATAGCTTTTCAACTAATTTGAGTTCAAACTAACACATCCCCCTTCATCTGAATCAGAATCAGAACCAGATTAAATATCATCGGGATATGTGGTGAAATTTGTTAACTTTACTGTAGCACTGCAATGAAACAGAGTTTAAATAAATGTAGAGATAACAAAAGACATGAGCTGCAGGTGGTGGAGGGGAAGTGTCTGTTCCTGAATCGTTGAGCCTGAGCTTTCCGACTTCTGTATCTCCATCCCGATGGTAACACTGTGTAGAGGGCACGTCCTGTTGGTGGGCAACTTTAATTATGGACGCCACTGTTACAAGAATCACCCCCAGTAATAATGATCAGTGAGGAGCAGAGAATCTGCATTTGCCAACAAGTCACTTTTATTATTTCAATTAAACAAGCACGTAGTTTCACACGCCATCTTCACTCCAGGACACTCAATGAACAGTCAATGAAGAGAAAAGGTATTACCGGGGAGAATAGTCGACTCTGGCCAGAGAGACGGGAGGAAGGGACTGGGGATGTCTAGATGTATTTCTGTTGAACCACTGTGGCTGCAATCTGAAGCCCCTAATTTCCTTTTAAGAAACGTACTTTTGAACTGTCTAAATTAATCGGCAGTTTAACGAGCTGCTGAAGGACCAGGTGGACTTGACTCTCGGGAATGCAGGTGCGGCACCTTTCAGCGATCAGCGAAGGTCAGCCATTACCACTGCCGGAAAAGAGGTCGGTTCGGAAGACTTCAAGCCAGACTAAATCTCCGGGCTATGAAGCATCCTCTACCCGGCATCTTCTTAGCCAAAGGCAAATGACTTGAAAACAAGATGCATTATGTAAGCACAACATTGCAGTTTCGGAGCGAGATGAGGGGCAGCTGTCTTCTCTGCTTCATGGGGACATGGCTCAGTTCGGTGGAACAACCGGAAGGATTCTCAATCCACCGTTCGCAGAAGATAAGAAGGTATTGTGGTGCTTGGGGGGGTGGGGGTGGGGAGTTGTTTCATGACAATCTGTTCAAGCTCTCCGTACATAGTGGTCTTGCCGCACCCTTGTTCCCCCAATCACAACATCCAATGATTGAGTTCTGTCTGTGCTGCTTACCGAGTGGTTCTCCTCATTGATCCAGACAGCACTTCACAAACCGCCAGAGCAGATGTTAAGCAAGCATACCATGTACTGAGTGCCGCAACCAGCAAACAAGGACTGCCTGCCCTGAAGAGTTTCAAATAATTGCGGGGGTTTCTATCAGGCGTATTTAAAGAATTCTAGGCTTATTTGTCATCAGCACGTCATCCTCAGTACCAGGGGCTCCCGCACTCTCGACCACTGTTAGAGCGCGATCAAAAAGCCCAGCATTCCATCCCCAGACCATATTTCGGGCATTCTGAACGTCTGGTTTTCTTTCTCCTACCTCTACCCAGGCGGAGGGTGAGGAACAAGACACCAGATGTATCGGCGACAATGTCGCGGGAATCGGAGGGCTGACTACTGAATCGTTTCGAGGCGAGGACAGAAACAAAAATGACCCAGCGCTCATAAGAGAATCTAAATGTCACATATGCACACGGCAATAAACCCGACTGGACCTGACAACACTCACTGAGATTTGAGCAGTGATGACCCCGGGCAGATGAGTCAATGTGATGTCGGCAAACTGAGTGAGTAGGACCAGAGGCCAATATGGGAAATGTATGGTCACCCTCTTCTACAGAGAGACAGCATCTCTGAGTGGATTGAGGTGCAGTGAGGAGGGAAGAAGATCAATTCTACATTGTTTCGATTGCAAGTTATTGTCTGTAAGACCTCGCACAGTTATTTCGAGCTTTGTTGAGACAGCACCTGCGATATTCAGCACATATGTCTTTATAAAGACACCGGAGAACGAGTGTTTCCCACTGATTCATTCAGAGTCCAGAGTGTTCCTCAACCAGAAGCACTGGGTGAACAAGAGATCTGCAAAGTGCTGAGCAGTAGATTCGTGACAATATTTATTACATTTATTCATTATTATTAATCTATAGGTTTTTGCTTCATATTTTGCTGGTTAGGCAGTTGTCTATTGCTGTAGTCAGAACTTTATCAGCTTCCCTGGTGGTCTAGTGGTTAGGATTCGGCGCTCTCACCGCCGCGGCCCGGGTTCGATTCCCGGTCAGGGAATTGAGATATTGCCTGCTGTCATTTAATGTGTTTATTTTAAATAATTTTGTGTATTAACTTGCTTCCACAACAACCCGATTCCTGTCTATGCTTAACCTGCATCCGCCTGATTCAGCACCGTAAAACCACAAAATATATGAGCAGAACATGACATTGAGAAAAATACCGCAGGTGCTGTCTCAATAAAGCTCGAAATAACTGTGCGAGGTCTTACAGACAATAACTTGCAATCGATACAATGTAGATTTGATCTTCTTCACTCCTCACTGCACCTCAATCCACTCAGAGATGCTGTCTCTCTGTAGAAGAGGGTGACCAGACATTTCCCATATTGGACTCTGGTCCTACTCACTCAGTTTGCCGACATCACCTTGACTCATCTGCCCGGGGTCATCACTGCTCAAATCTCAGTGAGTATTGTCAGGTCCAGCCGGGTTTATTGCCGTGTGCACAGGGACGGTGAGGGACAGGTACAATGAAACACTTGCAGCGTCATTGCAGGCTCGAAAAGACAGACAGTACGCAGAACATAAATTGTACAATTCTGCATCATTAACAAACGGTATATATAAATCTTGTGCCAGTTTCAGACTTGGAAATGATTCCTCAGGCAAACTGATGACATAGATTGCGAACTATTATATCCACGGGGGAGCATCCAGGCCCAGGAAAGGCCTGTTTATTCCTTTTCTTTAAACAGACATACAACAGAGAGAAGGGAGAGACTCTAGTCCTCTTCAACCAGCCCTGGCATTCAATAAGATCAGGCTGGCCCAGACTTTTTCGCAATCCTCCCCCCTCCCCATACCGCAGTTGCCAGTCAAAAGTCGGCCGGTGTCCCCCAGTAAATCTTCAACCGTCTCCCCCGGTGAGAGGAGATAAACTTCTGTCGCCCGCCTTTATTTCAACGCCCTGACAGTGCCCCCAGCTTCGATCAGAAGCATGTGGATATGAATGTTATATAATGGGACATTGTTCTGAGTTTTGCTCAGTATTGACGGGACTTTGGGGAGGCAGAAGCAGTCAGAGTCTGTGGGAGGGAACAACTCTTGGGTGAAACCCTTTCCGCAATTGGATAACACATTGGATTGACATCTGCATACACGAATGGGAGCTAGGTAGTTGCACGTAGTTTGACGAGATTGGTTGATGTCGGACCATGACACCGCGTCAGTGGCAATTGGCGAGGTTGATTTGACGGAAGGTCAGCGAACCGATTTGTCTATGGCAATAGGCGGGATCGCTCGTTAGACAAGAGAGCAATGGGGAGTCTGTACAGTGAGTGATATGAAACGGCGAAAGCTTTTCGCGTTCAGAGGCCGTGCTGCCCACTTCAGAGAATCAGTCACAATCTCAATCTCCCCTCTCCCAGCCGCGGCTGAACAACATATCTTACTGCATATGGAAATATTTTTATAAGTTGACAATTCAAGTGTTTTCAGCTAACCTAAATTTCACATGGTGGTCGTGTCATAACTGAGCACTGACCCAAAGTACAGGAGCAGATTTGTTTAAAAAATCGCTACTCCTTCATGTCATATTACCTGTTCTCCCCGACATTTCAGCACCAGTTTACACCCACTCCCCTGCTCTCCACCCGAGCTGTCTTGTAAAGGAAAATCTATAAACGTCCCACTGCATTCACGCAGTCCTTTCACTGAACACGAATATTGATAGCTAAGCGTTCGCTTCAACTTGTGAGGAAAGTGTGGGAGTGAGGGAGTGAGATGTGGAGAGAGAGGGAGAGAGAGAGAGAGAGAGAGAGAGAGAGAGAGAGAGAGAGAGAGAGAGAGAGAGAGAGAGAGAGAGAGAGAGAGAGAGAGAATGTGTGTATGGGTGTGTTAGAGAGAGAGGAACATGGAATTGAGGCAGGGGAGAGAGTCACATCGTAGACAGAACAAGGGAGATTTGAAAGGCAGTTAGAGAGAGAGAGTTACACGGCAATTTATCAATTTCATGTTCTCTTTCGGCCACTATTTTCCTCACAGTGTTTTCTTGACCACCAGAGTAACTCACCTCACCGACAAAACGAATTGGATCTTTCCGTCCCTTCATTTAAACTCGAACGCTGCAGGACTCGTAAGTATTCTTACCGTTTGTACTGAGGAGGAGAAATGGTTCATGCGTTTACAAATTGCCCTTTAACAGAG
This sequence comes from Hemitrygon akajei, assembly GCF_048418815.1. NCBI lineage: Eukaryota > Metazoa > Chordata > Chondrichthyes > Myliobatiformes > Dasyatidae > Hemitrygon > Hemitrygon akajei. Next base: position 3,979,568 of record NW_027331940.1, read on the forward strand.
GGAGCAGGAGCACGTTATACTTATTGATGACATTCTCCCAGGTTCTTCAATTATAAAGGCAATTAACATTAAATTATTGCATTAATTCTTAAAATTCCAAAGTTAGTTCTGATTTGAATAGCAAACACGAGGAAATCTGCAGATGCTGGAAATTCAAACAACAACAGACACAAATTTTGTGTGTGTTGTTGTCTGATTTGGTCGCAAGGATTCTGCTCAGTGCGATTAATTGTCCGCTGTCTAACTTAAGGAAGTACGTTGGTGAACGAAGCGAGGCGCTCAGCATCCGTACAGTTGTAGAACACACCGGCCCCAATCGCCCTGTTCCTACTCAGAATCTATTGTTAGACAGTCGGTTGCAAAGTGAAAATATCGTAGCTAAAAAGGCTGTATTGGCATGTCGATTTGGCGAGTTTCCACCTGTCCCCACCTATCAGCAAGTGCATGTTTCATTGTGCTTGTGTGTACACATAGATGTGCGCATAAATAGAAATTTGAGTTCACTTTGACGTAATTTCCAATTGCGTATAATGCATGATCCCCTCGGTTAAATCCCTCACCAGATACAGATGAATTGAGTCACTGTCGGTTATTTTCGTGTAGTAGAACCTCAATATGTCGACCAGCATATGCGGGTGTGAGGGGCGTGTGGTGGAAGAAATTTTCAGCGTTTTGCGTTGAAATACTGAACCAGGACCTCCTAATCTGGTATATATTCTCAGCTAAGAAATGCTGCGAGAATTGAACTGACAGAAATATGGGATGTCAACTCCACAAATTCTCGAATCTCCCCAGCTGAGGGAATAGAATTTATTGAAGAACGTGTTACCGGCTCCAGATCTGTGCTGGATATGGTACCAGAACTCAGTACCTCGAAATCCATGTCGTTAAAGAATATCGAACCGGGAAAGTACCGCGTTGAACAGAGAATCAGAATCAGGTTTATTATCTCCGGCAGATAATGGGAAATTTGTTAACTTAGCAGCAGCAATTCAATGCAATACATAATCTAGCAGAGAGAGAAAATAATAATAATAACAACAAATGAAATAAAACATAATAGTAAATACACAAGTAAATCAATTACTTATATTGAATAGATTATGAAAAATATTCAAAAACAGAAATACTGTATATTAATAAAGTGAGGTAGTGTTCTAAGCTTCAAAGTCTATTCGTGATTCTGATTGCAGTCGGGAAGAAGCTGTTCCTGAACCGCTGAACGTGTGTTTCTGTCTCATAACCTTAGACACCCAAGGTCAACCCCAATATCCGGTGCTATCTGTGTCGACGTTGCTCCTTTGCAGATTGGAAGAATTTTTATCGGCAGTGTCATGACGGTCTATTATCGCCCCTCATTTATGGGCTGTCCTTACTGTGAGAGGCTGATGACGTGAATTGCCGGACAGCGGGTTGCAATGAGAATATTTAGGCTGCAATTGGTTCGTTCAGTGAGGGCGGAAACTGGACAAAAGTGTTTATTTTGAATAAACAGGAATGCAGGAATGTGTGAGGTCATGTACTTCGTTGGGATTAAAATAAAGGACGATCGGTTACGGTGAGACTGTCAAATGAAACTGTTCACGAAACAGAGATGGCGAGCCGATGGATCAGGTATTTTGCAAGGCAACTGCAGATTGTCAACTGAACACATTTGGGGCCAGCGCTCAGACAGCATCTAGGGTGTTAAATTTTATTGGCACACTACACGCTGCTGCTTGTAGTGTGAGCGCTGCGAGCAGGGTTCGAACCTGCGCGGGGAATCCCCATTGGATTTCAAGTCCAACGCCTTAACCACTCGGCCATCGCAGCTCCATCAATGTTCAGCACCTACCGTAGCACTGCACCTGAAGTGAGGGTTGTACTTGATTTATTTTCGGTAACGGAAATGGTGAATCGATCATGCTTTGGGCTTGTCTTGCAGCCAGTGGCACAGGGAACATTTCGCTCGTAGAGGAAAGAATAAATTCAACTAAATACCAACAAATTCTGGAAGCAAAGATCACACCGTCTGTAAAAAAGCTGAAGATGAAAAGAGGATGGCTTCTACAACAGGATAATGATCCTAAACACACCTCAAAATCCACAAAGGACTACTACAAGAGGTACAAGCTGAAGATTTTGCCATGGCCCTCACAATCCCCCGACTTAAACATCATCAAAAATCTGTGGACAGACCTCAAAAGAGCAGTGCATGCAAGATGGCCCAAGCATCTCACAGAGCGAGAAGCCTTTTGCAAGGAATAATGGACGCATATCCTCCAAACAAAAATTGAAACTCTTAGCTGGCTACAGAAAGCCTTTACAAGGTGTGATACTTGCCAAAGGGGGTGTTACTAAGTACTGACCATGCAGGTGGCCCAAACCTTTGCTTCGGCCCCTTTTCCTTTTATCTTATTTTGAAACTGTAAAAGATGGAAATTTAAAAAAAAGTAACATTGCTTAAAATATTAAAGAAATGTGTCATCTTTAACTTTATGCCTTTTGGAAATCAGGTCATCTTTTACTTGCTTAGCTATTGACAGGAACAGAAATTTTGAGCTTTGTTGCCCAAATCTTTGTATCCCACCGTATCCTTCCTTCCAATGTGCATCACCGTACCACACGATGATCTATTTGACAAATCTTCTCCCATTCTCCTCAACTGTCTTTGATCTTCAATGTGTTTGAATCTTTTGAGTTTTTGAACACGTTGAAGTCAGGCTACCTTTCTTATATTTTCTTTTCTTTAGCCTCCCTTCCTTCTTTCAGAGTGGAGTGACAATCCCAATTTTCCAACCATCAGGATCTATTCTAGAATGTAATGATACGTGAAGGAGTACTATTATTGCCTCGAGAATCTTTAGTTCCCACGTTTAGAACCCGGGGGTGTAGTCCAACTGGTCCCGTTGACATACAGCTGCAGGGCTTTCAGCTTCACAGGCACCTTCTCCAGAGCCGTAATATCCACTCTCACTGATGCCCTCTGACACATGTTTCTCGATGCCATTATGCTGGTGTCTTCCACAGAGCAGCCTGACGCAAAATATTTATTTAGTTCGTCCCTTTTCTTTTCATCCCTCTTCCGTGTCATTTTCCAGCTTTCTGATACCCACACTCGCATCCCTATTATCCTTCATATGTCTGAAAAAATTGTATTTTCTCTATTATTAGCCATTTATGTTTTGCTCTCATCAAATTTTATTTGCTTTCTTTTGTATTTTCAAAGCATCCCAAACCTCTAGCTTCCCACTAATGTTTGCTATATTATAAACCCTCATTTTTGCCTTTATTCTGTCTTTACTTTCCAGTATCATCCACTGTTGCCTCATCCTTCCTGTCGAATATTTATTCTTATTTGTGATGCATCTATTCTGCGCCTTTCCAATTGCCCCTAGAACACCAGCCCTGCTGGATCTTCCGTTAACCCTGCTGGTTCCACTTTGCAATCGACTTGGCCAGCCCTAGACTTAGGTCGCTGTTGTTTTCTGCGAGTGACAGGGTCGAGGACTGTTATCGTCCCTGACTTTTTTCTCTTCGAATGACGTGGTCGGGAACTGTTATTGCTGTTGTGTTTCCATGCGAGTGACGGGGTCGAGGATTGTTATCGTCCCTGACTTTTTTCTCTTCGAATGACGTGGTCGGGAACTGTTATTGCTGTTGTGTTTCCATGCGAGTGACGGGGTCGAGGACTGTTATCGTCCCTGACTTTTTTCTGCCAGTGATGTTTTGGGGGACTGCTATTGTCGCTATTATTATTATTATTATTATTATTATTATTATTATTATTATTATTATTATTATTATTATTATTATTATTATTATTTGCTGCGGGGGAGTAGACAGTTTGGGGTTTGTGAGATTTGTATCATTTCCTTTTTCGTGCCGGGGTTGATGTCTGTCCTTACATCAACACCCATGGCCTGTCTGTATTCAGTTGTTGTCCAGAGCAGACAAATATCAGAGTTGTATTGTACATGCAGGCTTTGAGAATAATATTAATAATATTAACCGTTTGCACCTTTGCATTCTCCTCACTTCTCCACTTACTGCATGGAATACTCATCCGTCTAATTTTAGATTCTCGCTCTCAGACTGCAGGATAAAATCGATCACATTACAATTACTGCCTCTGAAGCATTCCTGTATACTAATCTACCTGGTCAAAGCACAACACAACACACAATCCGCAACTGCCTTTTCCTAATGGGCTCAACCACAATGTACTCTAAAGAACCATTCAGTGGGCATTCCCAAACTACCTGCATGATGAAATCCTACAATGACCATCGTAATATTGCCATTTTCACATGCCTTGTGCATCTCCCGTTGTCATTTGTACTCAAAGTCGACTGCTAGAGGCACGCATATAACTCCTATACTCTGATCCCATGTTAACTCTCATAAGGATTTTTTTTTAAATTTCTGTACATCACTATAAATTACAATAAATAAAATAAATAAAAAAAATTAAAAAGGGAATTGTTAGGGAGAGTTCATGCGTTCATGTGCTGAGAAACGTCTAAGCTGAGCAGAAAAAGCGGCTCTTAATAAAAATGTGATTTTCTATTTTCAGACTCCACTACATCCACCACCCCACGCCACACTCCCCCACTCCCCACCCCCGTGGGTAGAAATATGTAGAGGGCATGTTTGGTCTGGTGATGATTCTGAATAATGCACCCAGCCTTCTTTTGGCACCGTATTGAGAACATGATATTGGCGAGGCGTGTCCGTCACTACAGCACTCTGCCCCTTCTTTCGATCCTACGCATTGGAGCCCCGCCCCACTCCAGACTGTGACGAAACGACTGACAATGCTGTCCAGGTACGCCCAGAGAAATGCATTTGATTCTTCGACAGCACTCTAAGTTTCATTAATGAACAATTATGACGTCTGCACATTGACCGCGTCAGCATGTTGGGACCAGGATGGATCCGCTGAGATGTCGACACCCAGGAACCTGAGGATATTCACCCAGAAGACCAGAAGATCATAAGACAATGGAGCAAAAGTCGGCCATTCGGCCCATCGAGGTTGCTCCGCCATTTCATCATGAGCTGATCCAATCTCCCCTTTAGTCCCATTCCCCCGCCTTCTCACCATAACCTTTGATGCCCTGACTACTCAGAAACTTATCAGTCTCTGCCTTAAATACACCCAGTGACCCGGCCTCCACTGCCGCCCGTGGCAACAAATTCCATAGATTCACCGTTCTGAACCTCCAGTGAGGATTTGCGTTTGTTCACCTGACGCATTCTCCCTGGAGTACAATTAATTCCCTGGTCTTACTAAAATTGTTGAGAAGGTTGTTGCTTCGACTCCACCCAACCAGCATATCAATCTGATGCTGAGACGCCTATTGGTGTCATTAGAAACGGGATTGCCTGCAGAGTCAACGTAAACGATGTGTTCCTTCAAGTTCCGAGTGCAGCATGGGTAGCAGGGAGTGTCGCTGCCTCCTCGATGCTACACCCGTCCCAGTCATTGATCAGCAGTACAGTCAACGCAATGGCTTTTCTTCCGGAGTACCCGGTGTGAGAGACTGTGAGTAATCTGTCCTTGGTCGTTACTGAAATGGTTCAGTGTCTACAGAATGGAGCAGCGAGCGGCGTCACGGAGAACGACACTCTTCAGAAAGGGTTTGCACATTTCACTGCAAACTCAGGATGGGCTGAGACTGTCACTTTCACGTGATTGGTTTCAGCTCGGTCTGTTGTCAGACATTCCTGGTATTCGTCTCAGGGTTGGCTTGTAATTACTGATCACATCCATAGACTCCAAACAGAACACAACCTAGTCGCGGTGTGAAGGCTTGCCTGGCTCAGTAACCTGGAGAGCGAAGCTGGCTGGAGTTAGGAGTTAATGCTTTGGCTCTTGGTAGGGTCACTCATGCCAAACAAGTCAAATGGCAGAGGGCAAACTGAGAGTACTCTCCGCTCCCACAATTTCGAGGGTTCAGCTCAGAGATATCAAGCCGAACTGGTCAAAGAAATCTACAGTGAAACGAAAATGAAAAGTCCGTCTACATATGAATCCGCCGGTATTTCCGAATCGCTACCCGGGACTTGGCAGGGAATTGCGCAAACCGAGAGGAAGCTACTGACACGATGAATCAATCCCTGAACGTCGCCGACTGACAGGGGTGGAGGATCTTCATCGCTGCCCCGAAAAGCCAGCGGCGAGACTGGCAGTAAGTTATAAAATTAGTCAGCTCCGCCCTGGGGACAGGCCTCCGTTGTGCCCAGGACATCTTCATGTAGCGGTGCCTCAGAGAGGCGGCGATCGTCATTAAGGACTTCATCACCCAGGACATTCCTCTTCTCACTGTTACCATCAGGAATGAAGTGCAGAAGCCTAAAGCCACACACTCAGTGATTCAGGAACCAATTCTTCCTCTCCACCATCCAATGTCTAAATGGACATTGAACCTATGAACACTGCATCACTCTTTTATCTGTTTTGCTCTATTTTTAATTTAACAATTTAATATACATATATTTACTCTAATTCAATATTTGATTGATTTTTATTTCTATATTTATCACGTATTGATTGTACTGCTGCCGCTAATTTAACAGTTTTCTCGATAGATGTCCCAGATATTAAACCCGAATCTGATTCTGATTCTGAAGTAAGTCACATCCGTAAGACAGATGTTGGTGAAGATCAGAACTGAGACTCTCAATCTGGATCAGCAGAAAATGAGTTCAGTGGGAAGATTCCAGCTCTCGAAATCCCAGGCGTTTGGCACAACAATGTGACTGGAGTGAGCAGTTTCGCTTGTCACCTAATTTCTGCCCGCACCGATTCTGAAACCTGTGAAATGTATAAGCAAATATTCTATGCAATGAATATTATATCCTATGAGATATATAAGTCGATATTATATACAAGTTAGAGGTACTTCTGTCCTGGTCGGGAAACGGGAAGAGGTTAAACTATATAAGTTCACTTGCCAGTTTCCTGTTCTTCCACATTAATGTCTGCAGCGCTCATCAACATGCAGACCCATCGTTTTCCAAAGACTGCTGCGCTGTTTCCATTTTACACATATTTCCACAACAGAGTGTAACAGCAACACAGTCTCCCAACTCCTACACTGACCTCCTGAGGCCAGCGTGCCGAACACCTTTCCCACAGTCTCTCTGCACATGAGACGGGTTTCAGCAAACTATGCCCTTCTCCGACTCTCTCTCCCTGCTGATTTGCACTCCCCGGTGCTCTAACCCTCACAGAATAAATACTCAGCTGGTTTGACATTCCAAAATGTGAAACCTCAAACTTACCTGCCTTGAAAACTATTTCCAATTCCTCCTTCGGTGTTTCTGTTTGATGTAGCCAATTATCTCGTGCGTCAATGCAAAACTCGTGAAGCAAATCGCTGATAATATCCAATAACGGGGCTCGTCCGGGATTTGAACCCGGGACCTCTCGCATATGCTTTTTTTCACCCGCAGCGAGAATCATACCACTAGAGCAACGAGCCCGCATTCGCAGATTGCGTCACAACTGAACTCCGAAGGCATTTAAAGTATATGGTGGGAAACCCATTTTCCTCTCCGTTGTTGAGAAGATAGCCTGATGTCGACATATGTTGGGCCCGTATTGCTTTGAGATTACAAGAGTATCCGTTACTTGATTCAGTCAAAATAGGAATATAACGGACCCTGATGTAATGCACGTCAAAATGCGTTTGCCAATGGAAAGGATCCAAACAAGAGACGCTTGTTTACATCTCAATTCTGAGTATATTTTTCTCGCCTAGGATGATGCTTCTGAGCAATTCCCTACCGCGGCGGTTGGTGGGCGGTGGACAGCTGGACGGTGTATAATTAAAATTATTTCAGACGGGTGTACAGAAGTATTTGTTCCCCGAACAGCGGAGACGTTTGATAAATGACACACAATAGGAACTTTATTCAGGACGAATTTTCACACGTCGATGCTGTCTGGCCTGCTGAGTCCCTCCAGCATGTTGTATGTGTTTCGCAAGTTCTTCTCACATTCTGTTGAGATATTGTGGTTATCCTTTCACTGACAAGCATTGTTCCAACACGCGACCTTCCAACTCATGTCGCGTCACCTTCCAAATTTACTATCTGTATTTACCTCTTTCCGGTGCAGCTAAGTCGAAACTCACAAGCGGATTCCCATTCAAACGGCACAACCTATCATCCACTTTCCTCCACTCCACGTCGGGTATGATTGCCATCTCCGATGACATCACCACATTGCTGTTTGGGTAAAAACCGGTATGGAGCTGGAATGAGAGAGAGAGTGTGCAAATGATGATTCATATCTTGCTGACAGTCAAGGGGGAAGGAGAAGATCGTGAAAGACAACAGGATGGGGATATTTGCTTAATGACAGAAACTTTCCTTCAGCAAAACCGGGTGTAAAATGAAGAAAGCAATGTGAGGAAGAACGCCGAATTGTCATAGACGGGTTTGGAAACTACCTCTCCAGTGGAAACTACGACCTGAACACAAAGTCTTACATCACTAATCTATCCTGGCCATGGTGGATGATCTTGTGGTTAATTTCATTGCTGCAGCCAATCAAAGGATTAATGTGCTTTCAAGTTTCTGGGGATGGTGTCGGATATTTATTTTCCCAGCTTGCTGCTGCTGTTTAGAAAGAGGCGTTGTCTGTTTTGACAGAGAAGCTCAGACTAGAATTAAATGGACTTGGTGCTCGCAGATAGGATTAGTCTAGTTTAGGATTATGTTCAGAGAAGACGAGATGTTTTGAAAGATCCTTCCGACGGTGTTGGCTACTGTTCCAGTCAACATGTCATTTGTTGACGATGTTAACAAATTTTACACAATTAGTTTCGCATTATCGTTATTTGAAATACGCTCAACAGAGTGATACTTCTCAAAGTTTCACAGTGGGACTAGGCAAGATAGACGACAACACAGCGTCCTCACACCTCAGACTGAACTCTGACATCTCCAACCCTATCGGGCTGTCATCGCCCATCGTTCTTCCTTGAACAATAGCCATGCTTCCGGATTCCGGTGAGGATACTTTGCGTCTCAATCAGGACCGACCCAGCGCACGTTGCTGATGAAAGGGAAACGTGGGTTAAAACTTCTTTCCCAATAGTTAAGAAGTTCAACTGTTTCCTCTGCTGCGGCCTGACCTGTGAATGTGAAGCACACTTCGCCTTCCAATCAGCAGTTGGGGGAAGCTCTAACGTGTTGTTTATGAGCTTGTCTTCCTAAATACATCACAGACAACAAATATAAATTTAAATGTTGCGTGAAACGAAGACACGAGATGAGGTTATGCTCCCCAAGAAGGCGGAGTAATCCGGTTATTTTATACGCGGCGCCGGACACTTCGAAATCGATGCATGTAACCATGAGTTCAGGTTAGTTACTGTTACCGGTCTCGAGCGTGCAATCTTCTGATAGTCTCACATCAAGAGCCGAACTCAGACGCCTTATCCATTAGGCCACATGGTCAGATTGTTTAGAAATGTCCAAGGGTCTTTAGCTGCCGTGTTATCGTGATTGCCCAAGACATGAAAAGTTACTATTTTAGAATCAGCTGGTGAATTCCTATAACAGCCGTTTACTTTAATTCAAACAGCGTGATAAGGAAACAACTGGACATTGTTAATTCAAAAGAATTTTATCTTTTTCCACTATACAGAATACTCACAGGTTCTCTGAGTTACTGTGCATAGAATAGAACACTTATGTTCAACATGACCATAAAGTCTATGGGGGCTATGATAACTACTTGCATTCTATTGTGGTTGGCCCATATCCTTCCAACCCTTCCTTATCCATGTCCGTGAATACCGGTAAGCATGGACATGCAACATCAATAGAAATAGAACATAAAGCAAACGTGTGGACCATAAACAGAGATTGTGTGTGCTCCAAAGAAATACAGACCCTGAATAACCGACGAGGTGGTGGTGAAGTTAAAGCGATGGACTGGTAATCCATTCTGCTTTGGAAACGTGCATCCGAATACCATTGGTGTCGTTAGCCATTTGTTTTGTGGGACCATCTCTTGCATTTTCACTTAAACCTCTTCAAACTTATCATTCAAATTCAGCTTCAAATTTATTGTCATTCAGCCATAAACATGTATACATCTAAATGAATCAACTAATTATCTAGAACCAAGCTGTGAAACACAAAATCTATATCACATAAAATATTGTTAACACAACAATATTAACAGAGATTTGAATATATTCTGGAGACGTACAAGATAGCAAGCATACATACACAGTAGGACATATAGTTAAATATATATGTATACTTCTACAGACTTTGCCATAAGTAATGATTAACGGATGTCAGCTGGGTGTTCAAAAGTCTCAAAGAACGAGGAAGATGTTATTCAACCAAACAGTCCTTGTTCTTATCCCTTGGTACGTTCCTCCTGACGGTATGAGGTCGACGATATTGTGGTTCAGCAGAACTAATGGGAGTTGCCTTTGATAATGTTGAGGTCTCTGTGAACGCAGCGCTTCTGGGATGTGGACGAAGGAGCCCTGATGATTCTCTCAGCGGTTCTCACACTCCATCAGAATGCTTGTGTGCAGATGTTTTGCAATTCCCGTGTGAGACGGTTATGCAGCTGGTAAGGACACTGCCGACTGTGTTCCACTTACGTCTGGTTGGAATGGAGGCGGGAAGCTTCTCTTGCCTCAATCTCCCCTGGAACTCGAGGCAATTCGGTGCCCTCGTAACTAAACACGTGGTATTGAGGAACCACGTGATATCACTTGTGATGTGCACCCCAGGAAACTCGGCGTTCCTGACTGTCTGCAGAAAGGAGCGGTTGCTGTGCAGAAAGTAATGGTCCGGCAATTTTCCCTATTTGCCCCACACAGGGTCCGAGAGACAACGTTGTCAGGCCCTGGGGATTCGCCCACCGTCATTTGCCTGAAGACAGCAAAATAGCTCATCCACTGTAATCTGCATCGGGTCCATGGTCTCGCCACTGCTTTGTCTCACTCCTTACACGCTGTGACTGTCTCGCGAGTAAATACAGATGCCAAATAAAAATCACCCCCACCTTTTTTTGGTTCCACGCATAGAACATCATTCTGATCTTCCGGCGGACCAAGGTTATCCCCCGCAATCCTTCTGCTCCTAACATATCGGTAGAAGCACTTAGGATTCTCCTTTAGCTCGAGCAAACTCATGTCTTCTGAGTTAACATGTAGGGTTTTGTCATCCTGATTTCTTTCTCTTGAATTTCTCATCCTCCTCAAGGGCGTGCTCTGGACCTGTATATTACCGTTTAGCACCTGAAATCAACTGTATCGCTTCCCGTATAGTAAGCATACAACAATGACAAGTTTAGTGTTGATGCTGATGAAAGAATGTTGCTGTTTACTTCAGTCCTCCTATTTGTCACGAATTTCAGTCAATAATACCAGCGGATGCGCGTCATTGATTGAAGAGAGATGATGGGAATACATAGCCCAGAAAGCAACACAGCAGTATTCCTTCAGATTCTCCTCTAAATGTATTATTTTACACACAATTTAGCTAATTTAATTGTATTGACCTATCCATATGGAATGTACTGATCCCCCTTGTTTAACTAATCTGTGAATGTACCGTCCGAATGCTCACTAACTAAGGCCAGATAGGACATCTTGAACCGAAGCGTGGACAATCCACTCCACATGCTGTCCAAGTCGTTCATTTCCTCCATTGTTTAATGCTGCAGATTCTAGTGTTGGCGGTCATTGTATCTCTCAAAATTCAGATACGGGCTTTCTCGAAGTAAATGTAAAGTGAAATTATAGTTTCCTATTGCAGGAGCTCAGTGAGTCAGAGAGTATCTCTGCAGGGGAAAGGGTAGACCTTGTAATAATTAATGTCCGAAACCCTTCCTCAAGCGGAGGGCGAACAGGTTTTGGAGAAGACGACGATAATGTGCACTGCGAGCTCAAACCACATTAGCCCCAAGGAGTCGCGTCTGGAATTTTATGGGACCAAGTGGGAGAAATATGGGTTAGGAGACGATGGACCGAATAATCTTAACTGCATCTTAAACATAGCACTGTTTTGCCACTGGCAAGCAGTCAGAAACCTTTAAAGTCACGATAGCGAGGACTGAGCAACAGGCACAGATAATCGAATGGATACACAGAAATGTGTCATAACAACGGCGACGGTCAGTGTGGGAATTGAGCAATGCTGAATTGGACGGGAGAATTGGGCTCATCGGGAATACATGGAGACAAGTAATATTTAGATTCCATTGTAATTCTGTGCAAATTCTGAGTGAATATCTAACACTGATGAAGCACGTCGAAGAGCCACTTGCCAAGCCAGCTTAGAAACATCGAAACACAGAAAGACCACAGAACAATACAGACCCATCGGGCCACAAATCAGTGCCGAGCATGTCCTTACTTTAAAAATTACCTAGGGTTAACCATTGCCCTCTATTTTCCTCAGCTCCATGTACCTATCTGGGAGTCTCTTAAAAGACCCTGTCATATCCACCTCCACCACCGTCGCCGGCAGCCCATTCGCGCATTCACCACTCTGCATAAAAAACAATATCGCTGACCTCTCCTTTGTACCTACCTCCAGGCACCTTTCAACTGCACCCTTTTGTGTTAGGCATTTCAGCCCTGGAAAAGGATCAGACTATCCACAAGATCATTGCCTCTCATCATCTTATACACCTCTATCAGGTCACCCTTCAACCTCCGTCGATCGAAGAAGAAAAGGACGAGTTCACACAACCTATCCCCATAAAGCATGCTCCCCAATCCAGGCAACATCATTGTAAAGCACCTCTGCACCCTTTCTATGGCTTACACATCTTTACTGTAGTGAGGCGACCAGAAATGAGCACAGTACTCCAAGTGGACTCTGATCAGGGTCCTATATAGCTGCTACATTACCTCTCAGCTCCTAATCTCAATCCCACGATTGATGAAGGCCTTATTAACCACAGAGTGAACATGCGTAGCAGCCTTGAGTGTCCTATGGACTCGGACCCAAAGATCTCTCTGATTCTCTACATTGCCAAGAGTCTTACCATTAAAACTATATTCTGACATCATATTTGAACTACCATAATGAACCACCTCACACTTATCAGGGTGCACTCCGTCTGCCACTTCTTAGCCCAGTTTTGCATCCTATCAATGTCCCGCTGTAACCTCTGACAGCCCTCCACACTATCCAGAACACCCCAACCTTTGTGTCATCAGCAAATTTACTAACCCATCCCACCACTTCCTCATCCAGGTCATTTATTTAAAAAAATAACGAAGAGTAAGGGTCCTAGAAAAGATCCCTAAGGCACAAACTGGTCACCGGCCTCCATGTAGAATATGGCCCGTCTGCAACCACTCTTTGACTTCCGTGGTAAGCCAATTCGGAACACACTACGCAACATCCGATGGAATCCCATGCCTTCTTACTTTCTGAAGCAGGCTTTCATGGGGAACCTTATCAAATGCCTTACTGAGATCCATATATATAACATGCTGTGCTCCACCTTCAGCACGTCTTTTGGTACATCCTCAATGAATTCAATCAGGCGAGTAAGGCAGGACCTGCGCTTTACAAAGCCATGCTGTCTATCCCTAAGGGTATTATGTCTCTCCAAATGCGCATAAATCTTGCCACTCAGGATCTTTTCCAGCAACTTGCCCACTACTGAAGTCAGAATAACTGGTCTATAATTTCCTGAGTTATCTCCTCTCTCTTTGTTGAATAAGTGAACAACACATGCAACCCTTCAATCCTTCGGTACTTCTACCCTCCCTATTGATAACACCAACATAATTGCAAGAGGCTCATCAATCTCCTTCCTCGCTTCCCACGTTACCCTGGTGCATAGCTCATCCGTCCCTGATGCTTTCCGAAAAGCTCCAGTACATGCTCTTTCTTAACGTCTGTATGCTCAAGCGTTTCAGTCCGCTGTAAGTCATCCCCACAATTGCCCAGGCCGTTTTCCTTGATTAATAGTGAAGCAAAGCGTTCATTAAGTACCTCCGCTAAATCCTCCGACTCCATGCACACGTTGTCTCTATCGCACCTGATTGGTCCTATTCTCTCATGGCTCATCCTATTGCTCGTCATATACTTGTAGAATGTCTAGGGATTTTCCTTCTCATGGACCCTTCTCACTCTCTTCATTCCACTGTTAAGCACCTTCAGAGCAACCCTGTAATTTTCTAGAGCTCTAACAGTAGCCAGTTTCCTGAACATTTTCGTAAGCTTTTCTTTTCTTCACAGCTATATTTTCTACTGCCCTATTTTATGTACAATGTTTCTTTAACTCCACCAGCCGTTCCCTGTCTCAATGGAAAATTCCTATTCAGAACTCCATGCAAATATTCCCTGACTATTTGTCACGTTTCTACCATACATTTTGCTGACATCTGCTCCCAATTTATGCTCCCAAGTTCCTGCCTACTAGCATCATTATTTCCGCTACCGCAATTAAACGTTTTCCCAAATTGTCTTTTCCTATCTCTCTCCAGCGCTACGGTGACGGAGCTAGTGTTGTAGTCACTACCTCCAAAATCCGCTTCCACCAAGAGATCTGACACCTGACCAGATTCATCTCCCAATGCCAGATGAAGTATAACCTCTCCTCTAATTGGCCTATCCACATTTGGCGTCAGGGTTCCTTCCCGAACACACACACCAAACTCCACCCAGCTAAATCCCTTGCGCTACGGAGATGCCCATCAATATTAGAAAAGTTAAAATCTCCCATCACGATACCCCCATTACTATTGCACCATTCCAGATCCTGCCTCTCTGTCTGCTTCTTGATATCACTGTGACTATTGGGGGGGGGGGGCTATAAAAACACCCAGCAGAGTTGTTGCTCCTTTCCTGTTTCTGACATCCACCCACACTGACTCAGTAGACCATGCATCCATGAATTTCTCCTTTTCTGCAGCTGTGACAATATCCCTAATGAACCATGCCACGCATCCACCTCGTTTGCCTCCCTCTCTGTTCTATTTGAAACACCTAAACCCAGGCACACTCATCAGCCATTCCTGTTCCTGAGACATCCAGGTCGCTGTAATGGTCAGAATGTCACAGTTCCACGTATCGATAGACGTCCTGAGTTTATCCGCCTTGTATATGATACTGCTTGCATTAAAATAGACACATCTCAAGCCATCACGCTGAGTATATTCTTGCTCTATCATCTGCCTATCCTTGCTCACAAACGCCCTACAAGCCGTATCTACTTGTGCTGCAAACTCGCCATCCTCTGTCTCTTCAGTTCGTGTCCAAGCCCCTGTAAATCTATTTTAGACCCTCTCCAATAGCATTAGCAAACCTCCCTTCCAGGATATTGCCCCCCCCCTCCCGTATTCAAGTGCAACCAGTACTTTTTGTACAGTTCAGACCTACCCTAGGAGTAGACCTAATGATCTAAAAATCGGAATCTCTGCCCCCTGCTCTAATCCTTTAGCCACACATTTATCCTCCACATAACTCTATTCCTATACTTACTGTCGTGTGGCACAGACAGTAATCCGGAAATTACTATCCTTGAGGTCCTGCTTCTCAGCTTCGTTCCTAATTCTGCTTTCAGGTCCTCCATCTTTTTCCTCCCTACGTCGTTGCCAGTATGTGCTATGTCCCATAGCTGATCAGTCTCCCATTTCAGGATATTGCGGATGTGATCAGAAACATCACGAACCCTGGCAACTGGGGTGAAACTACCATCCTTGTTTCTTTTTCACTTTCACAGAATGGCCTATCCGTCTCCCGAACTATAGAGTCCCCTATTACCGCTGCTTTCTTCATCAGTTCCCTACCATTCTGAGCCACAGGGCCAGGGTCAGTGCCAGAAACACGGCCACTGTTGCTTCCACCAGGTAGGTAGCACCACCCCGCCCCCGCCCCCCACCAACAGCACTCAAAATGGAGCACTTATTTTTAAGGGGTCAGCCACAGGTGTGCTTTCCACGAACTGACGCCCTCCACTGCCTCTCCTAATGGTCAACCACTTATCTGTCTCCTGTGGTCCCGGGGTGACTACCTGTCTGTAGCTCCTGTCTATCACCTCCTCACTCTCCCTAACGAGCCGAAGGTCACCGAGCTGCCGCTCCAGTTCCCGAAGTCGGTCTGGAAGGAGCTGCAGGTTGATGTACGTGGCGCAGATGCGGCCAGCAGGGAGGCTGAAAGTCTACCGGACATCGCACATCTGACGGTCAGAGCAGGAAACTTGCCTCGCAGTCATACCCACTGCGCCGAGCCGCATTAAACTCGTTTTTAAAAACTCTTCTCCCGACCTTTGGGAAACTCTCTCTGTCTCTACGATTCGATTGGTCCGCCAGGGAGTTGCAAACTGCCAGGGGGCAGAGGTGAGTGTTGTCGCTTTGATTAAGGAAAAGGTGTCCAGAAAATAAAAATGATGAGAATACACCGCAGGGTTCTACAAGTGGCGGCGGAAGAGATTGAGGATGAATTAGTACTGATCCGTCAAGAATCAATAGATGCTGGCATGTCTTTGCAAAAGATTGGAAAATTGCAAATGTAACCTCATTCAACAACATTTAAAACAATCTGTGATATTTCTATGTGTGGCTTGCCGCAGTGATGTGAAAGATACTGTCCTCGGATCCACAGAGGTGTTTGATTATACTCACTCTGTGATGAGCTGTAAGCTGAGATACCTGAAATATTAATTAATATTATAACCGACCCTACCTTACCAGCTGAGCGCTTTCAGTCATTTTTGTTTTTATTTCGATTTCCAGTATTATTCTAATTTCTTTTACAAAAAATCGACTGCACTTTCGGATAGAACTCAGTTCCAGATAGAGAAAGTTAATCTATTGCTTTGGAATTTCTTTAAAGGTCAGCGTCATTTTATCATCAGTGTAAGTATATGTTCCTACATACTGCAGTGAGATTTATTTTGCTGAGTAGCGGACCAGATGGTGGACGGGGAAGGAAGCAGATGGTGACGGGGCCTCGGGAGGTGAACAAGGATAAAGACGGAGATATGCAGGGACAAACAGGGAGCGGTCCGGTGTTGGAGACTGAGTTGAAAAAGAAACATAAAACACACATGACTCCGCCATTTTCCAATCCGATCATGTTCCCCTCACGGTGAAACTCAGAAATCGAATCTGTGGTACCGGCGTGGCAGAAGATATAAGTGGGGCATTTATGATGGAATCGAGGGCATTGTGAGGGACATTGGGAGTTAAACACCGTGAACATCACTATATGGAAGACTGATTAACAGCGGAGAGGGCGCGGGGTGGAGAAACGTTGGCGGATCCATCCTGACTGGACAAACCAGAGTAAAACGATCCTCCCAACACGAAATTGAAAAACGAGACGTAACGGACGGAATGGGGAAAAAAACGGGCAGGACATCAGTGGATTGTCGCCGACAGTTCCCGAGTTCGACCGAGCGTTCATCTGAGAGAATTAAAGCTGGAGCGCGTCGTACATATTTCAGAGGAATCTGATGAAGAGAAAATTTCACCTTCACAGAGTAGACAACGAGTGAAATATATCACCAGTAAATACATGCGTATGTCAGAGCGCTTAGCTATTAGCCGTGGTTCTACATATCGGAAAGCTGATAGCTTAAGGGGGGAAATGGCAATTGATTTAATCCTACTGCTGAAATTAGCTGGTCGCTCTATGCTTTAAGGAATTTGGTTAACAGTCTTAGTGGGTATTCCGCCGCGTTTTTCAGCTCCTCTCTAAATTTTCTCTGAGTCACGGTGTAAATACACGTGTTGGTGCAGGAGCTGAGGATCTGCAGCATCGCCGCCGTGGAGTCTGCGATATAAATCGGATCCGCGGCAGAGTAGAAAGCGATGTTTGCAGCCCGTCGGCAAATATCAAAAACCACCCGTGTTAACCACAGAAGTATAAAACTACCGGTTATACTGAATAGTAAAACGACCGATTTCCTTCGGTTCTCCATCTCCGGGTCCTTGTCATTCTTTCCGTTACTGCGGCCCCGGAGCCCCATCCGGACTTTATTAGCGGAAAAAATCCGTCTAACTGTCAGAACATTTAACAATAAAATCAGAACAAACGGGAGACAAGGCATGAAAATGCGATGTATCATCTCATATGCGGCCCAGGTGGGAGACGTAAAGAAGCTCTTTGTGGACACACAGCCATAGGAAACTCCATTAATTAGTATACTAGGCTCCATTGTAAAGTAGAAAGGGATAATTTCTAAACAACCCAGAACACTCACAGTCCCGATAACCACAGCCGCCGTTCTTTCGGTACAATATTTTCTTTTCAGCTTTTCACAACAAATGGCCACAAATCTGTCACAGGTGAACGCGACTGTCAGCCAGACAGAGACCCCGGTGCTTGCGAAAAGCAGGCAACGGGCGACCCTGCAAAAGGGAGTTCGATTGAGGAAGGAATACATCAAGTAGGTTGAAACAGTCCACCTCAGCAGAGGGTCAGAGATAACGACCAGGAGATCGGCCGCTGCCATTCCCACCAGATAGCGAGTGATACATTTGGAGAGACCGCACTTTCCTCGGGACAGGATCACAATCGCCACCAGGTTAACTGCAAGAGAGAGGAAAGGAAGCAGAGAAATTACTGACTCGTCACTGAAATAGAGCCGCAGTTAGATAGAATCAGATCAGATCCTGTTCTTTTTTTGCCTCAAAGGGTGAATACCGGACGCAGAACATATGAAGCGACTGGCAGTGCGCATTATCGGAATGTCAGAGAACTTGTCGAAAATTTTGTAAATGAGTTAAATTTACGTGAATTCTCAAACCGACCAGAGGACAGCTGTTTAAATGCTTCCACGGCCGCAGTGAGAGATGGACATTAAATATCAGCATCACTGGCTCCGAGCAGCACGGGAATGAAATGAAATCCACATCGGTTGTTCCCTCTGCTCACATTCCTGAAATAAATTAGCCCTTCGCCTTGCTCCGTTACCCAGTCATGCAATTCCTATGGGCGGAACAGAAGGACGGCTGGTTCACACAGATGCAGCGCAGCCCTGTGTCATCCTGTGCAGACATTTCGATTCACAATTATTCGGTGACAGCGAGGCAGCGGAGAAGATTTCAGTCAAAGGCAGCATCTCGGCTCCAATATGGAGCGCTGCCTGCGACGAAAGCAATGGGATTAATATTGTCAGCGCCTTCCGCCCATGACTGAAATGTGGGGACTGGACAGGTGGCTGTGGAAACAAGTAGCGAGAGAAACACTTCAGAACATCGGAATTAACTCTCAGTTTCTGCCGTTTGCAGATGCGACAGCGGCTTACCGGGAATCCCAACGGCTGAAATAACAGGGTAGTAAATGTCTTCTATCCGCCAGATTACTGGATATCCCATTTGAGTGACGCAGTGAACGCGATTGCTCTGAATTCCACAGCTCGGCAAGACACTCTGGGCTGACGTACTCCAACAGTCTCTGATTTATACAGGGGATCGATCTCCAGTGACAAGGTCCCGCCTCCCACCATTGTTTTTGAACAAACAAATTACATCACCTGCCGTGTCTCAGGTGTAAATACTGTGGGAATACTGTAACACGAACACCTCAGTATCGTTGGCATTACCTCAGTCAGATCCCTCTGTGTAATTCGACCAGATTGTGCAATGAGACCAGTAAGTGAGCAATGAGCGGCTTCATTTACAACATTCCACAGTTGAAATGACAGCGGTCACGCCGGCTCACATTTTCCAACCTGAAACTTTAATTATGATTTTCTTTCCACAAGCATCCCGGAATCGATGTTTCCAGCATTTTCGGCAATTTTCAGTGTCACGCCAGTGGTTCATCTACAAATAGATCCCGTTTCCCTTCAGAGTTGTCTGGATCCAGGGACACATGAAAACCCCTCCCAGTCTCATCCTGCAGACTTCCATTTTATTTTTAAACAGCAGCTCCACTTTGGCCTCTCAGTCACCAAACCCACCCCACCCCGTCCCACTATGTGCCAACAGATATAAAACATACCCGCTGTGTACAGAGACACCCTGTCCAGTTCCCCATCAGACACCAAACCCACCCCACACCGTCCAACTATGTGCCGTCAGATATAAAACATACCCGCTGTGTACAGAGACACCCTGCCCAGTTCCCCATCAGACACCAAACCCACCCCACCCCGTCCCACTATGTGTCATCAGATATAAAACATATCCGCTGTGTACAGAGACACCCTGTCGTTCCCCATCAGACACCAAACCCACCCCACCCCTTCCCACTATGTGCCATCAGATATAAAACATACCCGCTGTGTACAGAGACACCCTGTCCAGTTCCCCATCAGGCACCAAAACCTCCGCACCCCGTCCCACTATGTTCCATCAGTTATAAAACATACCCGCTGTGTACAGAGACACACAGTTCAGTTCCCCATCAGACACCAAACCCACCCCAACCCGTCCCACTATCAGTCATCAGATATAAAACATACCCGCTATGTACAGAGACACCTTGTCCGGTTCCCCATCAGACACCAAACCCACCCCAACCCGTCCCACGATGTAGGATCAGATATAAAACATACCCGCTGTGCACAGAGACACCCTGTCCAGTTTCACAGCAGACATCAAACCCACTCCACCCCGTCCCACTATGTGCCATCAGATATAAAACATACCCGCTGTGTACAGAGACACCTTGTCCAGTTCCCCATCAGACTCCAAACCAACCCCACCCCGTCCCACTATGTGCCATCAGATATAAAACATACCCGCTGTGTACAGAGACACCCTGTCCAGTTCCCCATCAGACTTGAGGGACATGAATGTTCTAGTCATTGTGAAGAGTTTCTCCATGATTATGATTATTTCCATTATCTTGAAGTCCAGAGCTGTCCATATACACCCGCCCCCCCCCCCCCCCATCTCTTAAACTCTCTTCTCTGTTGAATCTGACTGAGGAGCAGTTAGATGCTCAAATACTGTGGCGTTCTATTAGCTGTAGGAATATAATGGGCTGATATGTCCATTGACTGTGGGTTAAGAACGAAACCATCAACAAGTTTGTCTCTGGTGAAAATACAGGCATCATTGAACAGAATATTCTCTGTCATGTATAGATTCCACTCGGTACACAGAGGTCTTCATCTGCTGCTTTAACATAGAAATACACGTGTCCTTGTCATTCCCTCCGACGTGTCCTTGTAGAAATAAATGCAGGATCGCCAGGTCAGATAAGGTCATATTAGAAACGGTCATATTAGAAACCGTTGTAATCACGTACACACACACACACACACACACACACACACACACACACACACACACACACAGACACACACACACACACACACACACACACACACACACACACACACACACACACACACACACACACACACACACAAATAAACGGTAGGTCCTCTGTTAAATTATTTGCCTATTTCCCTGTCCATTGCCTTCTCTTCTCCTACTGAAACCGTTAAACAGGGTATTTTACGACCAATCGTATCATTGATAAAAGGATAGAGGAAATAGAAGAGATATTTAAACAGCCGCAGTACCATATTGCAAAACCTAGAGAAAGAAAATGAATAGTGAGTTGGGAGAATATAGCGTAATTTCTCAGTCTGCCGGAGAGCAAAGTATTTATTATGCAGGAGGCTGCAAGCTGAAAATGAAGAGAGAGTTCATATGCATTTCACATGAAATAAAGAACTAGTAAGAGAGAACGGCAACAATGCAGAGACAAGCAACTAACGGGAGACTTTCAGTCGGATAATAAGAGAGTGTTGGTTTAAATCTCGACTTGATTGTCACCGGTATAATGTTCAAGTGTGGTTCATTTTATACCCACCTGTCTCTGGGGCAATGTGAGAGTGCGGGGTTCATTTTGTAGATATCAGAACCCTGGTACAGATTGAGAGCGTGGCCTTCTGTATGTGAAACTCTCTGGTTCAGTATGAGAAAATGCATTTCACTCTGTATCTATCAGTCTCTGCGACAGTGTGAGAGTGTGGGTTTCATTCTGTATCTGTCAGTCTCTGCTAGTGTGAGAGTGTGGGTTTCATTCTGTATCTGCCAGTCTCTGTTACAGTATGAGAGTGTGGGTTTCATTCTGTATCTGCCAGTCTCTGCTACAGTGTGAGAGTGTGGGTTTCATTCTGGATCTGACAGTCTCTGCTACAGTGTGAGAGTGTGGGTTTCATTCTGTATCTGTCAGTCTCTGTTACAGTGTGAGAGTGTGGGTTTCATTCTGTATCTGTCAGTCTCTGCTACAGTGTGAGAGTGTGGGTTTCATTCTGTATCTATCAGTCTCTGCGACAGTGTGAGAGTGTGGGTTTCATTCTGTATCTGTCAGTCCCTGTTATAGTGTGTGAGTGTGGGTTTCATTCTGTATCTGTCACTCTTTGTTACAGTGTGAGAGTGTAGGGTCCTGTCTGTATCTGCCTGTCTCTGCTCGAGTATTACGTGTGTCGTCTCAGTCCTGTACCTGTGAGACTCTGATTCAGTGTGAGTGGGTCTATTTTTCCTCCGTCTTTCCCGCTGTTCCTCAAATTCAGTAAGTACTCTGAAAATATATTCTGTATTCCCTGAGCTATTTTTAGAACAAGAGCCTCCTGCAGTTGTTTATGTAAAAATTGTGAGAGAGACAGTGCACTGATGAATGATGATGGTTGTATGGAGCAGTACGTTCGGTGTAATGGAGTCTTATGGCAAGCAGACCGTTCGGCCAGTCATCAATCTGCATGCGATTCGTTCTTAAACTACATGGAGCCAAACGAACATCACCTGATTCGTATCTTTCTATTGTTTGTTAAAACAATCTCTGAAATGCTGAAATAAAATAAGGAAAATAAATATTTTTAAATATCTTAATTAAATAAGTGCAGAACTATATTGATAAATTGATTGAAATAAAGCCCGCAGACGCTGCGAGTTTCATGTTGGAGCAGCATTTATATGCATTTCTCTCATCACATTCTACAGGGGTTGTATTGAGAGCATCCTGAGCAGCTGCATCACTGCCTGGTTCGGAAATTTCACCATCTCAGATCGCAAGACCTTGCAGCGGATAGTGAGGTCAGCTGAGAAGATCATCGGGGTCTCTCATTTCGGATATTTACACTACACGCTGCATCCGCAAAGGAAAGCATTATGAAGGAACCCACACCCCTCATACAAACTCCTCTCCCTCCTGCCATCTGATAAAAGGCACTGAAGCTTTCCGGCTCTCACGACCAGAGCATGTAACAGTTTCTTCCCCCAAGCTATCAGACTCCTCAATACCCAGAGCATGGACTGACACCAACTTACTGCTCTCTACAGTGCCTATTGTCTTGTTTATTATGTATTGTAATGCCTGCACTGTTTTGTTCACTTTATGCTGTCCTGGGTAGGTCTGTAGTCTGGTGTAGTTTTATTCTGTGTTTTTTTTTTCTTACGTAGTTCAGTGTAGTTTTTGTACTGTTTCATGTAACACCATGGTCCTGAAAAACGTTGTCTCGTTTTTATTGTGTACTATGCCAGCAGTTCTGGTCGAACTGACAATAAAAAATGACTTGACTTGACTTGACTTGAACAGTTCTAAATTGCCCCCTTCACCGTGTATTCCGCACTCTTATGTTTGCCGATTCTGTCACATATTCCTCAATGTGTACCTGTCCATGAATTAACTAGAGTTATTTCCCACTCACAAATAATATAATATTCATTTCGATTTTCTTATCTGTCAGTCTCTGCTACAGTGTGAGATGTTGGGGGTCAGTCTTTATCTGTCAGTCTCTTCTCGAGCATTTCGTGATCCATATCAGTCCTGTACCTGTGAGCTTCTGATTCAGTGTGAGCGGGTCTATTTTCCTCCTTCTTTCCCGCTGTTCCTCAAATTCAGCAAATACACTTAATACAGATTCCGTATCCCCTGAGCTATTTTTAGAACATCAGTCTCCTGCAGTTGGTTTATGTTAAAATTGTCAGAGAGACAGCGCACTGATGAATGATGACAGTTTTATGGAGCAGTACATCCTGTGTGATAGGGTCACATGGCAAACAGACCGTTCGGCCCGGCATCACTCTATATCCGATTCGTGATTCATTGCTGAACCACATAAGGCCAAACGAACAGCACCCGATCCGAATATTTCTATGGTTTGGTAAAATAATCTCTAAAATGTCGAATAAAAATTAGAAAAATAAATATTTCATTAATTTAATTAAGTAAGTACATACCTAAATTCATAAATTGATTGAAATAAAATATTCCGCACTCTTATGTTTGCCGATTCGGTCACTTATTCCTCAATGTGCACCAGACCATGAATTAACTAGAGTTATTTCCCACTCACAAATAATATAATATTCTTTTCGATTTTCTTATGACAGCCTCAGACTGCTCTGCAATATGCCATGCATTTTTCATTGATAAAATTGTGACAGCCTTGTTCCGTGCAGCACTGAGAGAGTTTGTGAGTGGAAATGCGAGGGGAGCTCAGTTTCACATTTGGAATCATCCAAAGCTGCTCACTGCAGCACGCGGTTGATGGAAGAATCCTGAGAATTTGGCGTCACTGATTACGTCACTGCACAGTCAGGGACATGGTGGGCGGAAGAGTTGTTCCTGGGTTGCAGGATGCAGTGTCCTACATTACAACCATCAGTGCAGAAGAACGAGATGAATGTAGGTGAATGGACAGAACGTGGTGAACAGATTGATATTACAATGGGAACACATCACCTGGACACATTGGGATTATGGAATAGCAGAGAACAGGAACAAGCCCTGTGATTCAGCACTCCTGCGCTGAACAAGATACCGAATGAGACTAAACTCTGTTCACTGTCCGGTACCCATCTCCATTCATTCACTGCATGTCATGTTCTGAGCCAACAGCGTCGTAAACAACAATGTATTACCGATTGCCGATTTTCCAGGCACCCACCATTATCTGTGAAAAAAAAAAACTTGTCCCACGCATCTGGACACTTCGAAGCCCAGAGGCAGAAGCAGGAAGATGTTGGAGCAGGGCTGGGCACAGCTGGACTGTGGCTCCCAATTCAGGCCCCGGCAATTTAGGATGGACGTGGACGTCTCCGTCATGCAGCCGAGAATATTCCTGGGAATAGTTCCACCGGTAAGGAACCTCAGACGCAGGTTAGACTGGAAAAGCTGTTATTACTCGTCCTGGAGCAGAGAAGCCGAAGAAGTGTACAAAGGATGTAGTAAATCCAGTCAAGAAGAAAGGAAGAGCTTACGAAAAGTTCAAAAAGCTAGGTAATGATAGAGAGCTGGGAGATTATAACGTTAGCAGGAAGGAGCTCAAGAAAGAAATTAGGAGAGCTGGAAGGGGCCATGAGAAGGCCTGGATGGACAGGATTAAAGAAAACCCCAAGGCATTCTACAAGTAGGTGAAGAGTAAGAGGATAAGAAATGGGAGAATAGAACCAATCAAGTGTGACAGTGGAAAAGAGTGTATAGAGCCAGGGGAGATAACGGAGGTACTTAATGAGTACTTTGATTCAGTATTCACTACGGAAAAAGGATCTTGGCGTTTGTAGGAATGACCTCCAGCGAACTGAAAAGCTTGAACATGTAAATATTAAGGAAGATGATATGATGGAGCTTTTGGAAAGCATGAAGTTGGATAAGTCACCCGGACTGTTCAAAGCCTACAGCAGCAACGTTCCCCAAATCAGCCAACGCTACATCGACGATTGCATAGTTGCTGCTTCTCGCACTCGTGCTGAGCTCGTCCATTTATTCAAATTTGCCTCCGACTTCACCCTGCCCTCAAATTTACCTGCTCCATTTCCGACACCTCCCTTCCATTTCTCTATCTCTGCCTCCATCTCCGGAGATGGTATATTTTATAAACCTTCTGCCTCACCGCAGTCCACCCTGTCATTTGGAAACAAAGCCACCCCTTCTTTCAGCTCCTCTGTATCTGCTCTGAGGCTGAGGCTTTTCATTCCAGAGCAACTGAGATGTCCTCCTTCTTCAAAGAAAGGGGCTTCCTCTCCCCCAACATGAACGCTGCCTCACCCGCATCTCTTCCATTTCACACACATCTGCCCTTACACCATCCTCCCGCCGCCCCATCATGGATAGAGTTCCTCTTGTCCTCACTTACCGCACCACAATGCACATTCTGCACATAATTACACATAACTTCCACCACCTCCAACGGGATCCCACCACCGAGCACATCTTCCCATCCTCATACAACTCCCGACCATTTCTGCTTTCTGCAGGGATGACTCCCTATGTGACCCCCTTGTCCCTCCCCACTAATCTTCCTCCTGGCACTTATCATTGCAACTGGAACAAGCACAACATCTGCCCTTACACCCCCTCCCTCAGGGCCCAAACATTCCTTCCACGGATGGCGACACTTCACGTGCGAGACTGTTGGGGTCATCTACTGTACCGGTCGTTGAGAGCTCCTATATATCAGTGAGACCCAACGAAGATCGGAAGACCCCTCCCCCTCGATGAGCACCTGCCACGAAAAGTGGTGGCCTCCCATTTCAATTCTACTTCCCGTTCCCATTCTGACATGTCAGTCCGTGGCCTCCTCTACTGTCAAGGCGCCGACACACAGGTTCGAGTACTGACAACTTGTATTCCGTCAGGGTAGCCTCCAATATTATGGCATTAACATCGATTTCTCTAACGTCTGGTCATTACCCACACTCACCCGACAACTTCTTCACCATTCCGCATTCATGTTTTCCTTTCACAACTTCTTACCTGATTATCACCACAACTTATATATAAATAACAATACCTCATTTACTGAAATAATGGAAAGGCTGAACTGCTGGGAACAACAACGTTGTCAGGAAGTTCAATTTATTCATGCGTTTGTAGAGCAGGTGTGGATTTATTTTCGGAATGTCAAAATTACTTGACCCTTTCGACCGAGCGGTAGAGACTTCTAAAATGTTTCAAAACAAAAGAAGCGGGGGAGATCAAAAGAACTTCCAACTGCTCTCTGAATTGGGTCTGGGTCACTCCGTAGATAAATGTATTCGTGCAGCTGCTGAAATTCTGAATCACAGAACCCCAAAACTGTGCCTGAAAAAGCCAAATGGACATTTCCAGGTCTGTGTAGAGGCATCGCATGAGAATGAAAACCAGAGTGGTTGTCGCCCAACAGAGAAGGAAACTCGCCGACAGGCTGAAGAGCAGAATGATGGAATGTCTCCGACTCTCCATCTCCGGATCTCGCTGTTTCCCGGAATTTCCCCATTATCATAGCTTTATGCATCTTTATTAAGCCATCCGCGAATTGTCTGCCTCAAAGAATAAAATGCCTTCTGCCGAACCTCTCCCTGTAACTCAAGCCCTGGAGTTCCGGCAGTATCTTTGTAAATATTCTTTACATTCCGTTCAGCGTACTTCGGCCTTTCCTATAACAGGGAGACCAAAACTGTTCACAGAACTACAAGCGCGGTATCTCCAAGGAGAGGGGTAGTGTAATTGACGTGCGCATCTACACTTCTTTCTAGAGGCTTTAGTTATTATTCGATTGCAGGGTCAGATTCTGAAACCAAGAGCTCGCACCCCAGCAACCTTCCCTCTGTTTTATTTTACTGCTTCGGGGACAAACCATTGCTCTGAGCAGAACATTGTTACCCGGACTTAAAAGTGCATGGCACTTGTAATGTTTGTTTTATATGTAATATCCATGTCAAACAATGATAAAACACAACACAACACAGGTAAATGCAGTCAGGCAGTCACCTCTGACAGGGGGTATGCCAAAGTGAAATGTTCTGACTGAACGGCGTTGGTGGTTTCTGTCTTTATTGTGACAATTTTTGACAGTGTTGCAACCTGAAATAATGACAACGCAAATAGGTTGAAGCTCTAAAATGTTCCAATGTAAATGTGGTACGTTTAGTATTTAGCACATATATGGATTATATTCAGTAATACAGTTGATTTCACGGTATTTCATAATTATATTAACAATGATTTCAAAAAAATATTTACAGAGTGACCCATTTCAGTTCTGGCGCAGCTGCGTACACGCGCATCTGCGAGGGGACAGTGCTGACACCGAAGAACATAGATCAGAATTTGAGACTGGAAAAACTTGGGAATTGTCAAAGAGTAGAAAATGGAGCGTCCTTTAATTGAACTGCTGGGAGAGGAAAATGAGTTTACCTTTTAGAAAGATGGAAGAGAAATTTTTGGTGGAAATTGGTAAATCTGCAACTGGGCGCTCAGCCTCTGGAAGATGCGTGCGGGAGTGTTTGAGGAGCGACAAGAGTCTCTGGATCACAGCCGTGGCGGCGCATCGTTTATGGTGAAATGGAATCCTACGGCACGGCCGCGCCATTGGAATCCCTGTCTTTAGACGAGTCTCTTTCACCCTTCCCTAACAAGCCGGCTTCGGTGACGAAGCACACGACACTACAGAGTTGCTGTAAAGCCTCATTTGTTTCACAAATGTCCTTTAGGGATGGAGAATATTCGCCTTTATCTGGATCTTATGTGCCTGTAGACACAAGAATACTGCGGATTGTTACGTTAATCATCCGATCGGGAAAATTAGAGAGACGGTAATAATATCAGAATTGTCTTTGATGCTCACTTCCCGTGAACCTGAACCAGAAAAGGGAACAGAATTTCACAAGTTGAAATCAAAGTTATTTACTGCCAGTGTAAACTTTAATCTACTGCTCACGTGACAGGGTTGGAAGGAATTAGGTCCGCTAATGACGGTAGGTTTTGATGGACATGGGTTGTTTGTGCTGTGTCTGTACAATTCGAGTTCTCACGTCACAAATGAGAAGACTACAGGCAGTTCAAGTGACAAGCCTGCATGAACCAGGTTAAAATGTTAACAGGGCGCAGGAGATTGAGAGGAACGAGACGGCATTTTAGGGATTTTTAATAAACACCGATTAAAATCACATCAGCAGTTGCTGAGAGCGGCTGCAGGTCTCTGCTTCCGTATAAGTAATCGAAAGGCACTTACCCGGGATGCCGACAATTGTAATCACTGTGTAACAAATAACCCTGTCTTCAGGCATTGTTAGTCCAAGGCTGTTAGTATTTGCAATTCTTTTCGGAATATTCCCTATTTCTAAATATCATAAAAGTTGTAAATAGCCACTAAGTAAACTCAAACAGCTATAACAAAGCCCAGAGAGCAAATTTCTTTTACGCCTGCAAAGTAAAACCCTTCACCGATCACACGTTGTTGAGAGTCCACCGCGTCTGGATGTTTCCCTGCTAAATGTAGCTGAAGCACAGAATGGCATTCTTTTATAGAATAATCGGTTACTAATGATGAAAACAACTTGTACATTCCTACTATTTACTACTAATAATTACTACCAATTAGCAATTATTTCTCTGTTTTAGCGAACCATAATGCCAATGGGGAAATAACACGCCTTATTTCATTGAACTGAAAACAACACCAGTCTTGTAGCCTCAAGGGACGGCTAACGCTGGGACTACATCACCTTTGCCCAGTAACTCGTTTTATTGCACATGTTAAATACAGCAAAATAATACAGAAAGACACGGCAAAAGTAAAGGCAAACAAATGAGGTAACAGCAAATTTCACTTTTGCCCAGTAACAAGCCTTATTGCATTTCGTTGTAGCTGTCGTCCCTTTCATCGGTGAAGACACAGCGGATGTAGGAACTGTTTCCTCTCTGTGGGAGTGGGGAAGATGTTGTGCAGTGGTGCATTGGGGCCACCCGGTGGTCTGTGTGTCCGTGTGTGTTGCTATTGTAGTGGCTGTGAAGCTGGTATTGTGGCGGTGAAAAGTACTCGGGGTGAGCCGTCATATTACTCATCACTGCAAATCCCTCTGCAACAGAGTTAGTCAGTTTTTCCATGTTCGTCATCAGTCGGGTCATACTATCCGTGAACTTCCTGTCGGTTGCCTCCATACGCTCCGGTGTTTGCTTTTTTTAAGTCCTCCTGCGCGAGAGCCAACAGCTGTCCGTCGTTTGGCAATTTCATTTTAAGTTTTTCTAGTCGCACCAACGCGCACCAAATCCTTAACGGCGAGGTTCGACACCAAACATGTCGCTTGATTTCGGTAGATGTGGCCTGCGCATTCCCAGTAGGAGGAGATTCGCCCAAATAACCATTTTAATGTGGACGGAGGTACTTTCAAAAACGCCTCGTGTGGACGCCTATCGTTTTTACGCGAAACCGGCGTTTTCAATATTATCCGGTATAATGTGGACGTAGCTTATGATTCACTTACATTGCTCTGGTGACTTTTTCCTGGATATGATACATTAACATTAATGTTTTGTACTTTTTGGCGCAAACCCTCACTGTTTGCATTGTCACCGAGTCAGTCACAAACACAGATGTTGGCAAGTATGTGGCACGAAATGTAAACCAATGACCCCAGCATAAAAGACATTGTCCGCTGCTGTACCAGACATAGAGAAAAAATAGAAAGCATTGTATCAACATCGGTGTAAATGCAAATAAGTACCAGTGAAGATATTACAGAGTCACCAGCTTGGATTTCAGGAAGAAATTGATTCGGGGAAAAAGTGCGTATAAAGCTGCTAAAGTTAGGTATGTAAGCGTGTACCTCTAATATACATTATAACGTGTCTGAATAAAATTTCCTACTCGTTCTGTGGATTTTGAAACGGTGAAGTAACGGACAAAGCCGATGATGAATCCAACCGAGGAACAGTGAGATGCCGAACTTCTGTGGTGCGCAATTCGCTGTAGGAATACAATGGGCTGATAAGGCTGCCATTCACTGCCCAGTGGGGTACGAAAACGACCATGCACACGTTTCTCCCGGGTGGGAATACCGGCATTTTAACAAAATACTTCCGGCCATCTA
Organism: Hemitrygon akajei; assembly: GCF_048418815.1. Lineage (NCBI taxonomy): Eukaryota > Metazoa > Chordata > Chondrichthyes > Myliobatiformes > Dasyatidae > Hemitrygon > Hemitrygon akajei. The sequence continues at coordinate 4,010,326 of NW_027331940.1, forward strand.
TAGATTGCAAACAGATTCTTGTCATGGTTGAACGTAAAAATGCCCGTGTTCTTGGCATTACCTTCGCAGTGCCCTGCAGAAATAAATGCAGGACCGACAAGTAGGGCCACACCATCACATAAAACCATATTAAAAGCTATTATTAGCAGGCAGACACACACACACACACACACACACACACACACACACACACACACACACACACACACACACACACACACACACACACACACACACACACACACACACACACACACACGCACGCTCTCGTATGCGCAGGCAAATGAGTATCAGCACATGCATTAAATTCTTTGTCGATCTCCCAGTTCATGACTTTCTCCTCCCAGTCGGAACGCGTTGAACACGATATTTCACAGTGGAGTCAGAATATCGATTAAAGGATTGAAGAAACAAAAGCGACATTGAAACAGCTGCAAGGCCATGTTGTAGAAACAAAGATTATTCACAGTAGAATTAAAGAAGAAGAACAATAAATTGGGAGAACAGAGTAATAGGATTGAGCATGCAGTTGACTACAAGGTAAAAAATGAAGAGAGGGTTACAGTGCTATAGTGTGAGAGTGTGGGTTTCATTCTGTATCTGTCGGACTCTGCTACAGTGTGAGAGTGTGGGTTTCATTCGGTATCTGTCAGTCTCAGTTACAGTGTGAGAGTGTGGGTTTCATTTGGTGTCTGTCAGTTTCTGCTACACTGTGAGAGTGTGGGTTTCATTCTGCATCTGTCAGTCTCGGCTACAGTGTGAGAGTGTGGGTTTCATTTTGTATCTGTCAGTCTCGGCTACAGTGTGAGAGTGTGGGTTTCATTTTGTATCTGTCAGTCTTTGTTACAGTGTGAGTGTGTGGGTTTCATTCTGTATCTGTCAGTGTCTGTTACAGTGTGAGAGTGTGGGTTTCATTCTGTATCTGTCAGTCTCTGCTACATTGTGGAAGTGTAGGTTTCATTCTGTATCTGTCAGTCTCTGTTACAGTGTGAGAGTGTGGGTTTCATTTGGTGTCTGTCAGTCTCTGCTACACTGTGAGAGTGCGTGTTTCATTCTGTATCTGTCAGTCTCTGTTACAGTGTGAGAGAGTGGGTTTCATTCTGTGTCTGTCGGTCTCTGCTACAGTGTGAGAGTGTGGGTTTCATTGTGTATCTGTCAGTCTCTGTTACCGTGTGAGAGTGCGTGTTTCATTCTGTATCTGTCAGTCTCTGTTACAGTGTGAGAGAGTGGGTTTCATTCTGTGTCTGTCAGTCTCTGTAACAGTGTGAAAGTGTGGGTTTCATTCTGTATCTGTCGGTCTCTGTTACAGTGTGAAAGTGTGGGTTTCATTCTGTATCTGTCGGTCTCTGTTACAGTGTGAGAGTGTGGGTTTCATTCTGTATCTGTCAGTCTCTGTTACAGTGTGAGAGTGTGGGTTTCATTCTGTATCTGTCAGTCTCTGCTGCAGTGTGAGAGTGTGGGTTTCATTCTGTATCTGTCAGTCTCTGCTACAGTGTGAGAGTGTGGGTTTCATTCTGTATCTGTCAGTCTCTGCTACAGTGTGAGAGTGTGGGTTTCATTCTGTATCTGTCAGTCTCTGTTACAGTGTGAGATAGTGGGTTTCATTCTGTATCTGTCCGTCTCTGTTACAGTGTGAGAGTGTGGGTTTCATTCTGTATCTGTCAGTCTCGGTTACAGTGTGAGAGTGTGGGTTTCATTCTGTATCTGTCAGATTCTGCTACAGTGTGAGAGTGTGGGTTTCATTCTGTATCTGTCAGTCTCTGCTACACTGTGAGAGTGTGGGTTTCATTCTGTATCTGTCAGTCTCGGCTACAGTGTGAAAGTGTGGGTTTCATTCTGTATCTGTCAGATTCTGCTACAGTGTGAGAGTGTGGGTTTCATTCTGTATCTGTCAGTCTCTGCTACAGTGTGAGAGTGTGGGTTTCATTCTGTATCTGTCAGTGTCTGTTACAGTGAGAGAGTGTGGGTTTCATTCTGTATCTGTCAGTCTCTGTTACAGTGTGAGAATGTGGGTTTCATTCTGTATCTGTCAGTCTCTGCTACAGTGTGGAAGTGTAGGTTTCATTCTGTATCCGTCAGTCTCTGTTACAGTGTGAAAGTGTGGGTTTCATTCTGTATCTGTCAGTCTCTGCTGCAGTGTGAGAGTGTGGGTTTCATTCTGTATCTGTCAGTCTCTGCTGCAGTGTGAGAGTGTGGGTTTCATTCTGTATCTGTCCGTCTCTGTTACAGTGTGAGAGTGTGGGTTTCATTCTGTATCTGTCAGTCTCGGTTACAGTGTAAGAGTGTGTGTTTCATTCTGTATCTGTCAGTCTCTGTAACAGTGTGAGAGTGCGTGTTTCATTCTGTATCTGTCAGTCTCTGTAACAGTGTGAGAGTGCGTGTTTCATTCTGTATCTGTCAGTCTCTGTTACAGTGTGAGAGTGTGGGTTTCATTGTGTATCTGTCAGTCTCTGTTACCGTGTGAGAGTGCGTGTTTCATTCTGTATCTGTCAGTCTCTGTTACAATGTGAGAGAGTGGGTTTCATTCTGTATCTGTCAGTCTCTGTTACAGTGTGAAAGTGTGGGTTTCATTCTGTATCTGTCGGTCTCTGTTACAGTGTGAAAGTGTGGGTTTTATTCTGTATCTGTCGGTCTCTGTTACAGTGTGAGAGTGTGGGTTTCATTCTGTATCTGTCAGTCTCTGTTACAGTGTGAAAGTGTGGGTTTCATTCTGTATCTGTCAGTCTCTGCTGCAGTGTGAGAGTGTGGGTTTCATTCTGTATCTGTCAGTCTCTGCTACAGTGTGAGAGTGTGGGTTTCATTCTGTATCTGTCAGTGTATGTTACAGTCTGAGAGTGTGGGTTTCATTCTGTATCTGTCAATCTCGGCTACAGTGTGAGAGTGAGGGTTTCATTCTGTATCTGTCAGTCTCTGTTACAGTGTGAGAGCGTGAGTTTCATTTTGAATCTGTCAGTCTTGTTACAGTGTGAGAGTGTGGGTTTCAGATTTTATTTGTCTCCCTCAGCTTCACCGTGATCTTGGTAACTGATATTGTCCTTCCGAACTCAGATTGGTTCAAGCCACACACTCGGCGCAGACCACCAGGTCACAGGCTGTTGCTTCTCATCCGAAAATGGTTTGCTTTCGATCATCAAAAACAAAGCAACTCATTGTGTCCACCTGCAGTTGCTTTGATGAAGCCGTCCCTGAGAACGGACCTCCATTCCTGCGATCACATGGCAAGAACAAAATCATCTTCTTTGTCTATTTTCGTTGTCTTTGCCTCGTTTCCATTCACTGATTTGCAGATTATGGTTTTCTGAACAACATATATGTCCGTCTGTCGATATGCGTGTCTGCACATCTACCTATCTATCCATCTATCTCTCTAACTATCTGGCCTAACTAACTAACTAACTAACTAACTAATTAACTAACTAACTGACTAACTAACTAACTAATTAACTGTCTGCCTGTTTCTCTGTCTGTCTGTCTGTGTAACTATATATCGTTCATCTACTTCTTCCCAGAAATTGTGACTTTGATCAAGCGCACTTCACAAGAGTGCAGACAAAGAGAAGCCGTTTTGAATATTTAAATACTTCCTTTCTCATTCTTACCGGATTGATATCCACAAGGTAGATACGCTGTGACATGGGAGTGATGTCAGTTCATCATCCAATTGTCACTTCAAGTGTAATTACAATGGCCGATTGAATTCCATGATCCAGTAGACAGCGAGTCGGCAGAGTGTAATCCCTCACTTGCTGTCCCAGTTTTAACTGTATTGATGATATATGGTTTGTTGTACATGGAGCACAACAATGAAGTGAAGGTTCACGTGAACTGGCTGAGAAAATGAAGCACAGTGAGTCGACAATCAGCTCAAATGAAAATACAATTTCTCAGCCCTAATGTGGTGTCTGGACATACAACGTAATAATGTAAAAGAATGAATGCAGTTCTCCCTTATCAGACTGCCTATTATTGCTGTCATATTTATTCATGGAAAGTCCTTGCATGAAGTCCTCGTACTGAGCGCTCAGGGCTCAATCGGAAGAGTTGCATTTTCCGTATAACTGTTTGAGATTTCGCCAACGGATTGTGTTTGTATCGTTTTGTTAATTTTGAGTCTGAGTCTGAGCTAAATCCAGACTTTACTCTGCATTTGAATTCATCCTGATCCAAACCCCTCTCGTTACGTTCACAAGATCATACGGCTCCTGTGTCATCCAATCTCAAGATCGCTGTGTCGTTCGTCCCACAACCGATATAAAAGTTGACAGGGAAGTGGAGGACTTTTAAGTGGAACCTAATCAACAAACTACTAATGGCCGCGAACGAAGCAACCTTGAATGGCTCCCCGAAAGTCTTTTGAATTTTGGAGGAAAATAAAATGCCCGTGAGAAACACAGACTACTGCAAGTCGAATACGCTGCACAGTAAAATTCTGAGGTCAAGATCTAATGAGATAGATGAAACTGTATGGTCGTAATGTTGCACGTTGCGACATCCCGTCTCCACGAGCAATGACTATCCTTGTTGATACACAAACAAACACACACACACACACACACACACACACACACACACACACACACACACACACACACACACACACACACACAGTAGCAGATACTTAATGCGTTTTTATTTTTTTAATTATTGGACTTGAATTATTTTTTCACATTCACTAACAATAATATGCTAATCTTGCCATCAAATGCACGTTTTTGTTTAATCGAATCCATAATCACCAAGACTTAACGAACAGACACGCTAAGATCCAGTTTTAATCGGATAAGATATACAAATTTTGTTGCTCTAGCCCGATGCAGCTTCTTCGGAGTAAATAAATATCCCCGAGTCCAAAAATACGTTTGTAACCTTGTCAAACTGAAATGCAATATTTACAATATTAGCACCATGTTTCAATTAAAAATTTCTTTTTTTTTTACGACGTGCATATGGTACAGTGTATTGGAAGACAGAGCGATGTTTTGCAATTGTCTTCCCTAAATATTATTTAGGGATATTTATAGTCTATTATATGTACATAATATTAATATTTTTGTTTTATTATTCATTATAATATTGTAATATATAATTATAGTATTTATAGTCCTTTAGCGGATTTATTTATATTACTAACGCTATTTTCTTCATCTCTGAGACTAGTGAATCCCGTAAAATCTGCAGGTGGTTGTGAATGACAGTATTATGGACACTTGGTTATGGAAATGTGTTTGACGTATGAGTACGATTGGCATCTCAGGCTTACCGGGTCCGAATGCGCTGCTAAAGAGGAAATTAAGTGAGGAAGAGAGTTTTACCACCGACTGAGGCGAACATTTCAGTAGTTGACAGGGAGGATTTCACTTTGAAGGCGACGAACAGCTGGTCCTCTCGGATCAATTTAAACAGGGATGATCATATTCAGAGTTCAAAGTAAATTTATTACGAAAGTAGCCATAAGTCACCATATAGGTGGCAACGACTAGCCACATTTTTTCTGGCATACTCAATTAAACCCAGTAACCGTAACTGAATCAATGAATGTCCGCACCAACAACGCTAAGCGAACGAGTGCAAAATACAACAAAATGTGCAAATACAAACATAGTAAATAATAAGAATAATATAGGCCCTCCTTGAGAGCATTACAATTCTGATAAGAAGAGTAAGCTACTAAATTTAAGTGAGAGCACATCCTAGAAAAGTCAAAAGTTTCAAAGGTTTCAAAAGCAGAGTATACTTAATGTCGGAGGAATGTGTACAATATACATCCTGAAATTGTTTTTCTTCAGAAACATCCACGAAAACAGTAGAGTGTCCGAAAGAGTGAATGGCAGTTAAATGTTACAACATTCCCCGCAGCTCCTCACTCCCACGAGTAAGCAGCAGCAAAGCAAAGATCCCACCCTACACCACCAGCAAAAAAAAATGATCCCCCCCCCCGCAGTTAGCATTCAAACGTGCAGCAAAACATCAATAAACACACAGACTTGCAGTACCCCAAATACTATTTGTTCACCCGGTGATTCGACATACCACAGGCTCTCTCTCTCCCTAATAAGGGAAAAAGATTTGGCCCCGAGACTCAAACACTCGCTGATTTATGGTGTTAATAATCTGTTGCTTCACTTTTTCTGCCCAAAGAACTCGGGTCTCCAGGCAGACAGCCAACAGCCAGATTGCTGCTTTCGATCTGCTGCCTATCAGAGACACCGATTTCCTGTAGAAGCACCAATCTCGAGTGCGCCCGCTTCCAGCGCCACGAACTCCGGAAGCTCCGAAGGCGCCCTAATCTTCTAGGCCGAGTGGAAGAACGGCCTGTCGTGAGACCCCGATGGCGGGTCACATTCCCGCAAATAATCGAAGTCAGCGAGTAACGCCAGGCCAGGATCTTCAAAATAAACCTAAAAGCGAACAAGAGAGATATTAAAGACAGAAATAGAGCTGCTTCCGAAGATGCAAACAAATGAGTCGCGGTAAGACGCCATTTTATCCTAAGCTACAGCCCCGTAATTACCACTATTAAAGAAAAAGTGAACCAATGGAAGAGCATGGTTCTTCATGGAAGACATCCCCACGATCTAAGCAAGCTCGATAAATTTAAAAATTGCCAAGAAAAAAAAACATAGACATTCGAAAGCATTACAGGACCCTGTAACCGCTCAACACAATCTGAATAGTTACACAGCCACAATCAAATGCAAACATCATTCATCTAAATCTGGCTTTAAAATGCAAACCTGGAAATGAAGACACACCTTACATGCATACAATTTGATCCATTTTTAGTCAAAATACCACAAATTATATTACGTCAGATCAACTTATTGCAGATTGGACAATCCATAATAACAGGTCGGTGCAGTAGTACAGGATAAACAAGCAAGGGCAACCTATTTAATAGATCTAGCCATTCCAAACACACATAAAATACAGAAATCAATAAGTGACAAATCCCAAAGAAGAGACCTCGGGGACGCGGATCTCAGTCTAATTTCACAAACAGGCGAGTTTTAACAGTCTCCGAATACCCAGCCTGACACGTGTTATATGTTCCACACACCGGTTAGAAAAGAGCAAACTGTCATCGAGATACCCTCACTATATAGCATTGTCATTGCACCGATGGGGCAGCAGTGTGGTTGCCATCTATTTACTAAACACCTCAAGGAAGTCGGAACACTCGGGGGTGGGGACGTATTTGACATCATCAAACGTCACAGACTCGGTAATTTAATGGAAAGTATTCTTAGAGATGGTATATATAATTATCTGGATAGACAGGGTCTGATTAGGAACAGTCAACATGGATTTGTGCGTGGAAGGTCATGTTTGACAAATCTTATTGAATTTTCGCCACATTTCTTCATAGGCTTTCTATATATTGTGTCAAGAATCCTTCCTGAACACACCTAACGTGGAAGCATGGAAAGGGTAGAGAGGAGATTTACCAGAATGCTGCATAGTTTCAAGAGTATGGATTATGATCAGAGATTAAGGGAGCTAGGGTTTTTCTCTTTGGAGAGAAGGAGGATGAGAGGAGACATGATAGAGGTGTACAGGATATTAAGAGGAATAGACAGAGTGAACAGCCAGCGCCTCTTCCCCAGGGCACCACTGCTCAGTACAAGAGGACATGGCTTTAAGTTAATGGGAGGGAAGTTTAAGGGGGATATTAGAGGAAGGCTTATCACTCAGAGAGTGGTTGGTGCGTGGAATGCACTGCCTGAGTCAGTGGTGGAGGCAGATACACCAGTGAAGTTTAAGAGACTACTAAACAGGTATATGTAGGAATTTAAGGTGAGGGGTTATATGGGAGGCAGGGTTTGAGGGTCGGCACAAAATTGTGGGACGAAGGGCCTGTAATGTCCTGTACGATTCTATGTATGTTCTAACAAACTCCACTCCATCTAAACCCCTAGCTCTAAGGAGATGCCAATCGATATTTGGGATATTAAAATCTGCCTTCACGACAACTGTGTTCTTCTTACTCCTTTCCTGGATCGGTTTCCCTATCTGCTCCTCGATATCCCTGTTACTAATGGGTCGCCTATAAAAAAACACCCAGTAAAGTTTTTGACCCGGTTCAGTATCTACAGAATGGAGTAACTAGCGGCGTCACGGGGAATGACGAGCTTCATGAAGATTTTGCACATTTCCTTGCACACGCAGTCTGGACTGAGTCTGTCACTTTAACGTTTATACAGCCTGAGGGTGTTGGCACGTTACGTTTTCCGATATTACAGTTACCCGTCTCAGAGTCGGCATATAGTTAATGAACACATCAGTAGCCTTCAAATAGAACACAACGCAGAGGTGTTGCTGTTTATATTGGATGGTTTTGATGAATTCAATGACAAAATTGATTTTGCTGACAGCCGAAGAGACATAAAACCCAAATACACTTGCACAGATCCTGAATTCCGGTGCAAGATGTCTGATATTGTGTACAGTTTAATCCAGGGCAAGCTGCTCCCAGGGTGTTCAGTGCTGGTGACCACTCGTCCCACTGATTTACTGACGACGCTGAACCTGATTGAAAAGAAACTGGGAGATTCTGGATTGAAACTGGTGTCTGCGTCTCTGAGGAACCCGGAGTGTAAAATACAGAAACTGTGGTAAGTACCAGACTTTGGGAGATCGCGTTTACAGTCACTGGGTGTCTGACACTGAATATTAATGTGATCAGTAATTGTGTTACTGATAAACACTGGGGATTTGTACCGTCTCCTCTCTTTCTGTGTCCTTCACCCTCACACTCTCTCATCTCCAGTCTGAACAATGTCGGCTTCACAGATTCTGGTGCCGAGGATCTCGTCTCCGCTCTCAGTACAAAACCATCGCTGACGGTGCTGAATCTGGTATCAAACTGGCTGACAGATCTATCTGTCCCCGCTCTCCACCGCCTCATACTGACCCTCCCAATCGGATGAGTGTTTGTGTTAATAATGTGATAACATTTCAGCTGATCCGTGGGTTTTCCGGCAATATTTGTCAATGAGTGTTATTGAACCATTAACCCACTGTCCTGTTACTGACACTGTTGTGTATTCTGTTTATTTCATCTGTATCCTTCCATCTGTTTCAGTCTGCAGTACAATCAGTTCAGTCAGAAATGGAAGAAGGAACTGAGATCTCTGCAGGAACGCAGACCCGGCTGAGAGTGAGATTGTGAACATCTGACTGTGTGAACCGTGGCTTGGGATTGGGACATTTTGGCCGCTTCCCCGCCGTCCCCTTTAAAGCCATCCTCCCCTTTAACTGCAGCGCTCCGGGTTTCATTCCCAACTGTTCCATCGGACCCGGCTCCAGCCGAACGCTGTGATATTGAGGCAGCCCCGCAGTGAGGCTCATTCCTCATCCTCTTATCACTCATGTGGTCAGACACACAGTGAAGCTCATTCGACCTCGTCTCCTCAGACACTGAGTGAAACTCCCTGCACGTTCCATTCAGCATTCCGGGGATCACAAACACAATGAAAGTTGGTCCGCATCATCCCGTCAAACACGCCTGGGGCTTGACAGAGAGTGAAGCTCCCTCCGCATCATCCCATCCCACACTCCTTCTGTCCGAAACAGAGAGCAGCTCCATCCGCATCATCCATCACACATTCCTCGGGTTCAGACGCAGAGTGAAATTCCGTATACACCGTCTTATCACACAAACCCGGGGTCAAACACGAAGTGACGCTCTTTCCGCATCCTCGCATCAAACACTTCCGGTGTCAGACACAGATTGAGGCTCCCTCCCCACAGTCCCACCACACACACCCATGTCAGACACAGAGTTCATCTCACTCCACACTGTCCCATCACACACTCCACATCTCTGAAACAGTGAAGCTACTTCCACAGCGTCGGCATGGATGAAATGACTAACCAATGGATGAACATGATCTTCTATCGACATCACCTAAATCGGAGCAGAGTAGATGTCGACAGGAAGCGTCCAACGCCTGTTTCAGTGTTGGAGACCACCTTCCAGACGCGGAGTGGTTGCTTGTGGTAAAAAGTTGTCAGGTGGTTAGCACAAAAATATCAAAATTACACAATAAATGCCCAACAAATTCAAGACGATGATAGCAGAAAATGCCGAGGAAAACACAGAAGCTATCCAACACATTACAGAGTCCTACAACAGTTTAATTCAGTCTGATTTCTTACACAGGCAGAAAGCAGCGGTGAGAGTTATTCGCCAAAACCGTGCTTTACAATACAAACGCCTGATAATGAAGGTACCATACATTAGTATAAATACAGTTTCAGAGGCCGAGTCCTACAACTATATTACGACTGCTCGTTCATTGCAGATAGGGCAGTATTCGATACCCGTCCGGATATAATATTGCAGGGTAAACCAGTAAAATCAACCTATAAAGAGGCATGACTATCCAAAACACGGAGAACACCACAGAAATCAGTAAGGGAAAGTCATCTGAACTATGCTGGCGTGAAAGAGGGAAATGAAAGATTCCGGTCCATGAGCATTGCAATACATGTTGTCCTTCCGGTCATAATATTACAGGATAAAGAAGCAAGAACAACATACTTAATAGATACGACCATTCCAGATTACACATCACTTACAGAAAATCGAAAAGCGAAGATACTCGAAATATGTTGACTTGAAAGGGGAAATAGAAAGTCCATGATACACGACTAGGGTAAATATTGTCCCAATACTAATATCTACAACGGGTATTATCCCTAAGTCACCACACAATGACATTGAACTTTACCCCGGAAAAATCTATGTAAATCTCCCGAAAGCCACAATGCTAATCACCACCAGAATAGTCCGAAAGTTGCTAGCAATTCAGAAATGAGTGCGCTTTCCCATGTCCATACCTCAGGCTTTACCAGTTTTAGCTGAGAAAAGTGATAATAAACTTGCGACTGTACTGGAGTGAATGCAGAGGAGATTCGACATGCAGTTCCCTCGAGTGGAAATTGAATCGAAATCGTCAGGTGAGATGACAATCTTTCCCTGGAGCAGAGTGGGCATCTGGGCTTTCCATAGGAATTTGCACAATTATAATCAGAATGCATGATTTCTGCGGTGTTAAACATTTCTCCACAACAGGGTTTTCTAACGCGAAGGACAAGTGTAAGGTTTACTGTAAGTTCGTACGGACTGTTGACTTTCTTTTTCGTTTTATTCTTGTGCAAAAGTAACGAATGGCTTACATATCTGCCGATTTGGTCTTAAATATCCTCAGATCCTGAACAGCCCTATCATTGTCTAAAGGGGTGTGGCTGTAACGAGAGCGGGAGTATGGTGAAGAAAATGCTGGAATGAGTTGAGTAATTGTTAGGAGGTGGAGTTCGCGGGCTGCGGATGCCGAAGAGTCTGTTCCCGTGCTGTGTCTATCTCGGGCTATAAAACAGTTTATTTCTCACCTCTGCCTCGTTCTCCGGTGACCGTCAGTTCCAAAGTAACAAGATGAAAACACTGCGACGGCCTCTGAGAAGATCTTAGATATTTTGTTCATTAATTAGTTGAATAATTGACTTCAGCGGATATTTCGCTGTGCTGATGAACTGCTCTCTGAACTTGGACTGAGTTACCCCATAAATAAACGTGTTTGTGCAGCAACTTAATATCATAAGCATGTATCCGGTGTGTTGAAATATGTATTCCGAATCGTTGTAATTATTTGAATCCAACCCGGCAATGATGTAATAAAGGAACTCGGCAACATTCATCGACCACAGGATGATGAGGCTCCCGGAGATGGTGAGAAGTAAGATCACAGACCTCCTCCTGCTCTCCATCTCCGGGTCACTGCGGTTCTCCGCATTGTTCTGACCCCTCAGCCCCTTACGTACGCGACTCGTCACCACAATGTGTCGGACTGTCAGAGCGTTGAACAGTAGTATTAACAGGAAAGGGAGTAATGGTGTTAGAACGGCAGAAAACCAGTCATATCCCACCCACCCTGGAACCGTATAGTAGCCGGGCTCTCTAATACAGTCCCAGGGTACATTGTCAATCACTTTCACAGGATGAAATGTAAAGAAGTAGGGCACATTTTTAAAACAGAACAGAACGCCGGTTGTTGTCAGAACCACAGCCGCAGTTTTCCCGGTGCAATACTTCGCTTTCCGCTTCTGACAACAGATGGCGACAAACCGATCAAATGTAAACATGACGGTGAACCAGACAGAACAGTCTGTGGCTGCCCCTGACAGGGCAGCGATCACACTGCACACGGGGGTGATGTCCAGGAATGTCCCGGGGAAGTAATAATAACTGATCCGCCACAATATGAACTGAAAGATGATGGTTAGTAGATCCGCCGCTGCCATGGCCACCAGGTAGCGAGTGATGCAGGTGGAGAGGCCGCACTTTCCCCGGGAGAGCATCGCAATCGCCACTAAATTCACTGGGGGAACAACAACAAGAACGAGTGAATTACTGTCTCGCCTCTCAGTGGGTCTCAGGGCAGAAATAGGCTGGAAATTCAGAACAATCAAATTTTGTAGACAACTCATTTCTGGAGGCTTAAAAGCTGCAAAGCGAGAGTCTCAGCTGCACAACACGTGTGTATGTTGCGTGAACGGTAACGACACTCGGTACTGGGAGCGATTTCAGTGACTGGAATCACCGAGGCGCTTAGATGAAATCAAAGTGAATCTCCCACCATTTGGTTTCGACAGTCGATGGTGATTGCCGCGATCTTGTCACCTACCTTTTGGCACTTTTCCCATGGAGCGAAGTCACGGTCTCCCCCCACCTCTGTCCAGGTAAAAAGTTCAGAGCAAATTTATTTCCCCCGTTCGCATGTCTTAATCTCCTCCTGACCCGTTTGTCACCCGCACTCTGCGGCCCCGCTTATTTCGCTTCTTTTGACTTCTGCAACTACTCTTGGCGGGATTCATTCACTTTATTTATAGGTATACGATCAGAAATGTCCAATTTTTGCTTTTAAATTTTATGACATACCCGCTGAACGTTTCTTATATTTTCCGCCATCGTGATTGAACCATGCGATTTCCAAAGCAAAGACAATGTAGGTACTTCAAAGCATCTGCCTCGTTTAAGGGTTGTTCCAAATTACTGCAACATCATTCTAAACACTTTGATTATTATTGTCCCAGAGCATCACCTGTATCTTACCCCGTCTGACTTCTAACTGACATTTCACCTCACGGATAATAGCGCGGAAAAAACAAAACCCGGCCGCTAAAAACCACAAAGATCCTCATTCGAATTTTCGAAACTCCCGATGGGTCGGAGTCTAACTGAATGGTGATGTCTACCGCTCTCCCCTGAATCTCAACGAGGTTCCACTTCCTGGGTTACCATCAAACTTGTACAATTTCTAAAACCACAGCGCAATACATATGAATCTGAATTGAAAGCATGTTGCACAATAGCGGACCGTTAAGGTGCCAAGCGCACTAGATTACTCAAGTTTATTTTGTCAGCGTCTTTGAATTGATACATCAAAACTGCGTGATGTGAATACAAATAAATAAATCCATCTCCGAGATATTCCATTCTGCGTCTGTTTCAACTGCCAGTTTATTTTCAGACAAGGTCACGGATTAATCCGCAAGGGAACTTCTGAACGAACACTGTGTTTTGTCACAATGTCTGTACCGCACTCACTGATAGACCGGCATCACACACTCACTGATACACCAGCATCACACACTCACTGATACACCGGCATCACACACTCACTGATACACCGGCATCACACACTCACTGATACACCGGCATCACACACTCACTGATACACCAGCATCACACACTCACTGATACACCGGCATCACACACTCACTGATACACCGGCATCACACACTCACTGATACACCAGCATCACACACTCACTGATACACCGGCATCACACACTCACTGATACACCGGCATCACACACTCACTGATACACCGGCATCACACACTCACTGATACACCAGCATCACACACTCACTGATACACCGGCATCACACACTCACTGATACACCAGCATCACACACTCACTGATACACAGGCATCACAACGCCGTCGGACACTGAACGAGTCTACAGTCCGCGCAGACAAACTGTTAGTTCGCCGATGTTCTTACCAGGGGAACCAATAACGTCAATGATCATGTAATATATCTTTCTCACAAGGAAAAATGTTTCAAGCATGCTGTGTGAGATTCAGCCTGTCTTCCAGCTGCCCGCGATCTCGCTTAAGAAACTCTGAGCTGACGGATCTCCACGGTCATTCATTTATACTCGCTCCAGCACACTGAATATTCAATACTACACAAGGCTGACGTGTCTTCCAACAGCTGGGTTAAAAACAAACATGATATCATTCAAGCAAAATCCCAATTGTGATGAGGTATGGATAGCTTGACACGAAATTGCAAAATCTGAAAGATGAAGAAATGACGATTGGAGAAGTCAGTGAATGTTGTTGTGAAACACTCTCAGACTCACCTCTCGGTTTCATGATCGTTATTGTTGATCTTCTCCATTCCGAGACTCCACAGACTCATCACAGCCCAATGATATGCTATCACGGGGCTGCTTTGTTTCACTCTGGGAATTGTCTCGTTCATGGATCTTGCTGCAGAAAGATATAAAATAGAATATGTTGCTGTAACACAACACACGCACAATTCTGGAGGAACTCAGCAGCTCAGGCACCATCTGTGGAAATGCATAAACTGCTGACGTTTCTGGCTGAGACCTTCCATCAAATTAATTATTTTTTTCTCCAAACGCACCAGTCCATCAACGAAAAGCTGAATTTCCCAGTGGCAAATCATTTCATTTCCTAAATCCATTCCCTGGCCGACATGTCGGTTCATGGCCGGCACTTCTGCCACCATGATGAAGCCCCTCTCAGGTTGCAGGAATAACATCTTATGTTCTGTCCAGGTAAACTCCAACCTTATGGCATGAACATGAATATCTCTATCTTCCGGTATTTTCACCCTCCCCTCTCCCTTTTCTTTACTCCCCCACTCTGACCTCTTGCTCTTCACCCATCTGCCTGCCACCTCCCTTCGGGGCCTCTCCAATTCCACGTTCTCGCATGATACACTGCCCTGTCAGATTGTTCCTTCTCCAGCTCTTTGCCTTTTCTATTCATCCCTTTCCAACCACCTTTTCGGCCCACCTTCCCCAAACGCCTGACTTCACTTAGCAGCTTCGAGATTGCCCTCCTCCCCTTCCCCAACTTCCTTATTCTGACATCTTCCTGTTCCTTTCCGTAACTGTTGGAGGGTCGGAACGAAAACTCCTCTGTTTATTAATTTCCATAGAGTCTGCCTGAGCTACTGAGCTCCTCCAGCGTTTAGTATGAGCATCAGCTTGATGCAGTCCTTCACATGATAACCCAGCTCCCGTCGAGGTTCGCCCCAGTATGAAGCAATGTAATTCAATCACCCTACGAATGAACAGCGAATTGGTTCAAAAGCTGAAATGGACATAGCACCCGCTTTAAGTACATTTGCACCAACAATGACAATTGTTTTTGCAGATGTAGTATACTGGTAGCGCTATTGATAGTGAGCTAGAGAGTCGTATTATCATATTTAATAACCTGAACTGCACTTGCACTGTAAATACAACACGAGGTTGTATAATATATTTTGTTTTTATTTACTATCGTGCTACCACGATGAACAGATGCGTTGGATAGTCTGAAATGAATGGCTCATAAGAAGAGATTTCACTGTGTCCGGATACTCGTTGTAGTTGCAAGTCAATCATGCGATGAAATTTATCAGTTTGTCAGATCGTCATCGAAGGGCAGATATGGGTCAATATTGAGGTTTTTGCTCCCAATAAGTAAAGGATGTGGAGCCGCTGCAGACGTGTTTCACCAGGAAGTTGCCGAAGGTGGAACATTTGAGATATATATCTACTCTAGAAGACTTTTATTTTTGAACTCTTTCTTGAGCTTTGATCGTGATTTTTTGAAGAAACGAGCACGGAAATGAGTATGATGCCCACAAAAGCTAAAGGGACAGATTCCAAAAACGGGAAAGATTCTGACGGGAACGGTAAAAAGAGAAGAGGTGAACCCAAGCAAACTGAATTAACTTATGAGACAATGTTAGATCTTTTGAAGGCACAATTTACTGAAGTACACAAAAAATATTAAGCACTCGATCACGAAGTTAAACTACAACAATGTAAAATTACCGAAATACAGGACGACGCTCGGAAGAGAGATCAGAAAATTGACCGTTTGGAACAAATTCTGTCTTCGACAGTTAAACAGTTGGAGAGCTGTAAATCCAAGATCATTGATCTCGAAAACCGATCCAGAAGACAGAATCTACGTATAGTCGGTCTCCCCGAAGATATCGAGAAAGGGGACCCTTTAAAGTTCTTTTCTGAACTTTTAAAGGATGCGTTTATCTCTGAATTTCCAAACGAACGTCCATTACTTGAACGCGCTGATCGCTCTATTCCCCGATATCCGAGCCCTGGGGCCAGACCTCGAGCAGTGATTCTCCGGTTCCATTATGTGCATGTTAAAGAACATTTTATCCGCATCGCTCGTCGGCAAGGTATGATCAAATTTCAAAATTATCAATTCCGTCTCGTGGAGGATTATAGCCCAGAAACGATGAAGGCACGATAGGCTTTTAAATCTTTGATGTCCCAATGTTATGAAAAGGGTCTCAAACCAGCGTTACGTTATCTTGCGCTCCTCAGAATTACTACTTCCGAAGGTCAACGCCATATTTTTCTGTCTACAAGCGCCGCTCGAAGTTTTTTTGGATTAACACTATCCACCTGCTTCGGATACACATTTTTAAATAATCTACGGTTCCAATTTATGAACGTTTACCCTTCAAATTGGTTACTGACTATTTTATATACTTCGGGGTTAAAATTACAAAAAAAAACAAGGATTTATTTAAGGCTAACCTTTTACCTTTAGTTGATCAGATTAAACATTTGTTTACTAATTGGTCACCAATGTCTTTGTCATTGATAGGCTGGATCAATGCTATCAAGATAATTATATTACCTATTTTTTTATATTTATTTTAAGCGGTACCAATTTTTCTTCTGAAATCCTTTTTTGATAGTGTTGATTCTGAAATTTCTTCTTATATTTGACAGAATAAAAATCCGAGGCTAGGCAAAAGATACTTACAGAAGTCTAAAAAAGGAGGGTGGTCTGGCGTTGCCGAATTTTAGATTTTATTATTGGGCAATTAATATCCGTTTTTTTGAAATTTTGGCTCTGGGGCTTGGTTATAACTTCAAGCCCTCACTGGGTAAATCTCGAATGTAAATCGGTACAAGGGTTTGCACTGGGTTCTATCTTAGGGAATTCGCTTCCCTTCGTTCTTTCTAAATTGTATAAATAATTCGATAATCCAATAGTTAAATACACTTTACGAATATGGTTTCAATTTCGGAAATTTTTTGGGTTGAATCAATTTATTCTTGCAAGTCCTATTATATCTTGTTTTTTCTATCCCTCTATAATGGACTAAGCCTATTTGACTTGGAAAACTAAAGGTATATCACGATTTTATGATTTATTTTTGGATAACTGTTTCATATTAATTGAACAATTATCTAACAAATATGATTTACCCAGATCCCGTTTCTTTAGATATTTTCAAGTTAGAAACTTTTTTAATACCGTCCTTCCTACTATCCCGAATCTATACTTTATAGTTCGGGAAAAAAATAGATTTAAATCATTTTCAGAAAGGTGCAGTAACAACTATCCACAATATAATTACGAAAATTCGTTTAGATGCATCTAATAAAATTAAAAATGATTGGGAGAGAGAACAAACTTAATTTACCTATCGAAAAATGGGAAAACATTCTTCAATTAGTTAACTCATCATCTATATGTGCTAAACATTCGTTGACAGAGTTCGAAGTCGTGCACAGGGCCCATATGTCCAAGGATAAATTAGCTCGTTATTGTTCTCACATAGGTCCAGTGTGTGATAGATGTCATTCTGAGACAGCCTCTTCAACTCATATGATTTGGTCATGTTCTGCTTTGAAAAAAATATTGGAAATATATCTTTGACATTATTTCAACTGTTTTGAACATTGATTTACAATCTCATCCTGTCATGGTCCTGGCTGGCATTTCCCACCTTTTCCCGTTCCTCCCTAATTGGTCCTTGTTCCCCACACTTGATTCCCAATCTTTCCCAAATCCTCTCAATCACCAGCACCTGGTTTTCATTAGCCACCAGAGGATAAGACTCCGACAGCTCCAGTCAGCCCTTGCCAGATTGTTGGTCGACTCACAGAGAGAGCGGAACCTTGCTGCAAGTCTTCAACCCCGTATCTCTCCGTAAACCATGTCTCCCAGGTCCTGACTCAGCCTGGCCCCGATTCTACACTCGCTACGGAGATTCTGCCTCCTGATCCTGCCTCCGCGTCGAAGCCCTGCACTTGGATTCGTTTACCGGCCACGTCCCCGTCACACATCCGATTACTGCAAGTTTTGGTTTATCAATGATAGAACCACACTACGTAAACTCTTCAGCGCGTCGGATGATTGCATTTGTTACATTAATGACTAAAAGATCTATTGTGCTGAATTGGAAAGAGATTAATCCTCCCACCACATTTCGTTGTTTCTCTCAAACTATACTATGCTTAAAGTTAGAAAAAATCAGAAGTGTTATATGTGATCCATCTATTAAATTTGAAAAAGAACTCGGAGGCCTTTTATTCAACACTTCCATATGATGTGATTTGACCTCTTTCCAAACCTATTCTTTTTTTTTGCAAGTCTAACTTTGAGTTTTACTTTAAGTACACAAACATATCATATAGTAGCATGATGACGTATGCAATGCA
The DNA here is from genome assembly GCF_048418815.1 of Hemitrygon akajei. Lineage (NCBI taxonomy): Eukaryota > Metazoa > Chordata > Chondrichthyes > Myliobatiformes > Dasyatidae > Hemitrygon > Hemitrygon akajei. Next base: position 4,029,130 of record NW_027331940.1, read on the forward strand.
TGTATTTATACATATAATCTGTAATGAATCATTGAAAGAAACAAGAATGCTTAATCAAGCAGAATATTTACAAAATTATTCTAGTATTACTGAAACATTAAACACACAGTGTATGTAACAGTTTCCTGTACATTACGTTTTCTAGGATTGCTTTTATATTTACAGATTTTTAAAAAAATTGCATTCTTTATGCCTATTTTGTTTCTTTTTGCAGCATTGTCATGAAATTTCATTCACGAAAAAAGGGAACTTGAACTCAATGGTCTGAGATAGGGCTTGCTGTGGTATTACAGACAAGCCCACATAGAATATAGAGCAATATAGAATAGACCGCATGGGCTACAGTAACTAATTCCAGATGGTTGTACATGATCCTAAGTCTCCATGTGTCTGTCAATATCAATATCGTGGCTGATTCTACCACCACACCTGGCAGCTGCTCCTGGCATCTGTGAGAAAAAATTTACACTAATCATCTGCCTTAACATCTCTTCTCAATAAATGTCTGTTTTTTTTTCAATATTTGATATTTCTGGCCTGGAAAAGAGATTCTGACAATCTATCCATTCAATTGCTCTCATAACTTAATAAACTTCCATCAGGCTTCCAGGGTAATGGACCTGGTCAGGTGTCAGATCTCTCAGTGGGAATGCATTTTGGAGGTAGTGATCATAATTCAATCTCTTTACCATAGCATTGGAGAGGAATAGGAACAGACAAGTTAGGAAAGCGTTATATTGGAGTAAGGGGAAATATGAAGCTATCAGCCAGGATCTTGTAAGTATAAATTAGGATCAGATGTTCTTAGGGAAATGTATGGTAGAAATGTGGCAAATGTTCAGGGGATATTTGCGTGTCATCCTGCATAGGTACATTCCAATGAGACAGGGAAAGGATGGTAGGGTACAGGAACCGTGCTGTATAAAGGCTGTTAAACATTTAGTCAAGAAGGAAAGAAAAGTTGACGAAAAGTTCAAAAAACTATGTAATGATAGAAGTCTATAAAATTATAAGGCTAACAGGAAGGAGCTTAAAACTGAAATTAGAAAAGCCAGAAGGGGTCATGAGAAGGCCTTGGCTGACAGGATTTTTTTTTAAACTTTGATTTTTAAACCTATTCTTGTGTTAATATATGAAAGGAGGTTCGGAGTTGATAACACTAATGGTCCTTTCTTGATGTTATAAACAGCTCATGTTCTTTTCTGTTCTTAGTTTTTTTTTGGTTAGTATTGTTTAGATTAGTTTTATTTTGGGGGGCGTATATATTTTGCTCTTTTTTTCCCCTTTTTGGATATGTTAATTATATATATATATATATATATATATATATATATATATATATGTGTGTGTATTCTACATTTTACTCGAATATTTTTCGGACGTTTATTACCTTTGTATTAATTGAATTTATAACTATATATGCTATCCATTAACAATGTAATCCCAACAATTGTGTTGCAATACTATAATGTTATATCCATTATCTTGATATTAAATTTTAAAAAAAGATATCAGCGGAGAATGTGTCATTCTCTCCTTGAAGCAGAGGATCAACACGGGCTTCACACAGAAGTTTAAAAATCACTGGCGAGGTACATATGTTCAGTAACGAAACCATTTCAACACCTCAGGTGCATCCAATAAGAATGGAATTTGTTTCCAGGATGTGTACGTTTTAGTGCAAGCTACCGTCGGGTGTTTCCAATTAACCCCCCCCCCCCTCCAGTTCCTGCACGATGCTCTCGTAATTTAACCATCTCCACTTTAATACTCTTTTTTTTCTAAAACTGGATCTGGACCAGCTGGAAAAATGGGCTGAAAATGTCAGATGGAATTTAACGCAGACAGGTGTTAGATGTTGCTTTTTGGGAGGACCAGCCGGGGTTGGTCTGACACAATGAGAAATAGGGTACTGAGGAGTACGATAGAGCAAGCGAATCTGGGAATGCAGGTCCATAATTCAATGAAAGTTGCGGCACAGTTAGACGGGGTAGTTATAAAAAAGCTTTTCGTACATTGGCCTTCATAGAGCAAAGCACTGAGTACAGCAGTTGGGCAGTTATGTTGATGCTACTTAAGACTTTATTGGGGCTTAATTTGGAATATTGTGTGCCGTTAGGCTCAAGTACGTGCAGGAAAGATGCAAATAAGATTGAAAGAAAGCAGAAAAAAATTAACAGAGCCATTATAAGGACAGAATGTTTTGAATTAAAAGGAAAAAATACATATTTTAGCATTATTCCCAGGGAGGTAGAAAACTGAGGGGAGATTTGATAGAGGAAAACAACATTATGGGGCGTATAGGAGTGCAAATGCAATCAGGATTTCTCCACTGATGTCGGGCGAGAATATAACTGGAGATCATGGGTGAATGGTGAAATGTGAAATGTTTAAGGGAAACATGAGGGGAAACTTCTTCACCCAGTGGGTGGTCAGAGTGTAGACAGTGCTGCCAACACAAATGGTAATTGAGATTCCGATTTCAACGTTTAAGGAGTGATTGGATGAGCACACGGATGAGAGGGATATGGATGGCCACGGTCCGGGTGAGGTCGATGGGAGTAGGCAGTTAAAATAATTCCTCACTGACCTGACGGGCTGGAGACCCTGCTTCTGTGCAGTAGTTCTCTGTGGCTGTCTGCCTGTATGACTGGGTTACAACGTCAGTGTCTCACAGCACCGTCCAATCTAGAAAGTCGTTGACACTTTTTGATCCCTCTGTCCTTGCACACACTGAAGCATGGAGACTGAGTGAAATGGATGGTTACAGCATGAGGAGATGGAAACGCAGATGTGAGATGATGAAGGGCGTTTCACACTGCAGGAATATACCTTCACTCCTTCAGTAAGGCGGTAAAGACAGTATTTCCGGGCTGGAGGTGGGTGTGACAGTGGTCCCAGTACAGTGAACAATTCTGTTGCTCCAGCGGTAGTAGTGGGGATCATTCGCAATGATTTTATACAACAAAAGGGTCATTTCATCCGAATCCAATCCTTGTTCAAAAATTGGAGGTGAGAAATCCTGGTAGACGTTGGATGTTTGGAGTTGTGGAGACGTCATATTTTAATTGTGTTGAATATTAACTCGTGGATGATACATTACTTTGGACGACTCTTTGTCTCAGAGTCGAAAGGCTTCATTAAATGTTGTGTGAATGCAATCACAGATGTTTGTTAACTGTTCAGCAAACAAGAGTATGCCTTTTTCTGCGATATTAAAAATTGCGGATTTAAAATATTGCACGAGATGTGGACATTAAAAATTGCATTGCGGATTTAAAATATTGCACGAGATGACCCGCGGAGAGATCTCTCACCTGAACCGTTTCCGTTTCTAATATTCGATCAGGTATGGATTGTTCGCCAGTCCACGTGTCTTCTGATAGTGATGTGAATCTTTCCTGGACACAACTGAGAAATTATGCCATACCTAAACCTTCAACCCTGGGGAAGTGCCAAAAAATATTAGGCAAACTTCTATTGTCTGTGCCAATAACATGTCACATGTCCAGGTTCCGCTTCCACTTCGATCCTCACTGTACCCATTGCAGTTTTTTTCGGTTAATCTGGTGGGCGTCTGTATAGAATCCTGCAAATGCTGCTCAGGTGTCCTTCATATGTCTGTGTTCGTCTCACAGTCTGTTAACAAACGAACGCTCCACGTTGTCCTCCCTTCTGCAGCTACCATACTATCCCTGGTTTCCCATCACAATCCCTTTACACTCTGTTACTCGGCGCTGTCCATTTTGATACATCTAAAACCCGGAAAGCCCTGAAGCCATTCCTGTCCCTGTGACAGTCGAGTGTCTGTGATAGGTTGGAACATACTTCAACCAGTGTAACAATCACGCCAGCAGCATTGAGCGTTTGTATTGCTACCTACCTGAACTGTATGACGTCGGCAATCTTCCGCCAATTCTGCAATTTCCGGATGACCAGGCATATGAATGTTTGAATTAATGACATATTTGCCAAAGCTGTACATTGTAAAACCGTTTTACTTAAAAACTCCGCTGAAATGACATTAGACGCGCGTGTTATCGAAATAGATGGCCGTTTAATGTAAACACATACTTCATTCCATTCCTCAGCTCTTCTCTGAATTTCCTCTGTGTCAGTGTGTAGAAGCAAGTATTGGTGCACACACTGAGAATTTGCAACATGAACCCAGATTGCTGTAGGATGTATACCGGAGAACTCAAATATCTGTCCTGATAAAAATAGTTTTGCACTTGCCATTTCAGGGAATGCGCTACACTGGGCATCCAAAATAATATGAAATTAGCTGATATAGAAAACAACAAAATCATCGATTTTCTGCGTTTTTCCATCTCGGCATCTTTCTGATTGTCGCTGCTGTGCCGAAGCCTTCTGCGGACTCTATTTGCAAAAACGATATGTCTTACGGTTAACCCGTTAAACACCAGGATTAATCCGATTGGTAGCAATGGTGTTAAGATACTGTCCAGTAATTCGTATCCTCTCCACGCGGGTGAAGTAGCGTATTCATGTGTGCGTATGCACCGCCACGGCATTTTGTCAATGATGACGTAAGGTTCAAGGACAAAGTAAAACGGGACACATCTCCCGCAGCTCACTATAACCACGGTCACGATAACCACCGTTGCTGTTCTCTCGGTGCAGTATCGCTCCCGCAGCTTTCGGCAGCATATTGCGATGAAGCGATCGAAGGTAAAACTGACCGTGAACCAAACAGAAAAGTCCCGCGTCACATACTCAACTACAAGTGTCAGAGCGCATACAGGAGTGATGAGCAGGGATCTGTAATAAATGTAGATATTGTTGGTCTGTTCCACTAAAGCAACATCGATAACCACCATCAGATCCGCTGTTGCCATTCCAACCAGGTAACGGGTGATGCATTTGGAGAGTCCGCATTTTCGCCGAGAGAGGATCACAATCGCCGTTAAATTAACTGCAAGAAATAGAAATATAGTCAGCAGCAACTCTCTGAATGCCCCATTCTAAAGATGCTGTGCAGGATATGGTTCAGCTGCAACAGATCAGATGTCCCCGAGCCCACATCCCATTCTTCCGATGCTATGTGGGATACGGTCTGTTTGGAAGTGGAAAGCAGGAATTCAGGGTTTTGGGGGCTCAGTCTCTACACTCCGGTTGGAGGACAATGACAAACTGGAATGGCAATGGATTGGCGATCTTCGACAAATTAGAGCGATGCGCGGTGAGCAGTAGATCGCTCCTGTAAACAACACCATTTCCATTATTAGAGGTGAAATAGCTGAAGGGATTGTTTGTAGTGGTGACAAAGTGGAATCAAATGATACAAAACACAATTTATCATTTACTGACTTATGTTAAAACAGACCTACGTGTCGAAAATAGAATGGACCGTCATTTAATTAAGCTGCCACGTTGTTATAAGGTCGAAGTGTCTGCACTGATAGAGACTCGGACCTAGAAAAGCAAAGACCAGCATCACTTCAGAAAGCCTAGCGAGGTGAAATTATGAAACAGTGACGATATCGGCACCAACTTAATTCACAATAGAAGAAGAAAACACTGCGATCGAAGTATGGAAAATGTAAAACCATTTGATGCCTGAAATCTCCATTCCGGAAACACGTTTTAGCCGACGGTAGCATCTGTGCTCAGTAACAGTGCGGATACCACAGCAGAGTAACGACGGCACCATACATAAAGTGACCAACCCCTGCATCTTACCGGGGACACCAACCGCTACAAGTGTGGGATAGAAAATGGCCGCGATGTAGTAAATCGTCGAATACCCCATATTCCGTCAGAAGCAGCGTTCAGTTGTACGGAGCGTTTCAGCTGCTCAGATGGACTGGTGATCGGTTTAGCGGACTTTTATTGAGGTGAGAGCAATTCCACTGAGGTAATTAGCGTGGGATTCACGTCAAGGACATTAGTGACAACCAACTGCAGAAACACTTACGTTAATCTATTTTTACTCGCTGTTCCCGTGTAATGAATTTCTCTCCTCAAGGGATATTGCAATCTATTTACTGTAAAACAAAATATGATGTGAATTTTCCATGAAACCTGAATTCAGCTATTTAAATAGAATATTTTTATATCATTGTTGCTTTAAAACAGACATTCATCTTGGAATCGATTTATTTTGGAACGTTTGTCGGAGCACATTCGCTTCTGAAATTGAGGGAAGGAGATCGTTCTGGCGGGTGAAATGGAGAACACTTCTTTATTAAAGGGAAATATTCGTTCATTCTTTTCTTTTGTTTGTTCCAGTCATTCCGGCAGGTGTGTGTGATGGAATAAACAATGACAGCTGGCATGTTTAGAATAACATTGCACTTATATTCCTCCACAAACAATTTAAAAGATCCATAGCGATAGCCAAGAGACCTGTGATCTAAAAGGGAGCGTGTCTTCGGGAAATCAGCGAGGGCTGTGGATAGTTTGAAGAACAATATTTTCCAGCGCACACATGGGCCGTTTGGCAGGAACCTGATCTCTGCCAGTGAATGACCTGATCACCCCACACCCGTGACGTGCGATGCAGTCTATTTAACTTTAAAGGTACTCTCAAATCTGCCACAATTCTACCACTATTTCTCCATCCATTCTCAGTTTGAACAAATATAGTAAGGAAAATCTATGCACAATCTGCAGGTTCTCAGTCTACTGTATTATTTGCCACGAATTTGGGTTAGTTTTCTCCTGATTTAATTTCAGATCTATTGCCTTTCGAGCGTCACTATAAGTCTGTGTAGAACACCGGATGTGTTCAAGCTCACCTGTCAATCACACTTCCTTCTGCTCCTGCAGTTCACCACTCCGTGCCGATTGTGGTTCTCGTACCGATGAGCGGACCTCGGCTTGTTGGAGAAAGTCTCATCACTCTTGTTTCCATTGTGGAACTCGTACTAATATGCGACCCTCAGTTGACTCGAGAAAGTATCACCTCTGCCTTCAAATTCATCCTTCCAAAGTGAATCACTTCGTACATTTCCGGTTTGAACTCCGTCTGTAACTTCTTAGCGCTGCTCTGCGTCCTGTCACCTTCCTGTTGGTCATCTGTGACACACTTCTATACTCTCCGTAATTGCACCAACCTTCAATTCTCTGAAAATACAATAAACTACCCTTCCACCTCCTCATACAAAGCATTCATAAAAGCACAACAATCCGGAGGTTTCAGAACAGATCTCTGCAGCACGCCACTGTTACTGGACATCCAGGGATATTTTTTTCCATCCACAACTATCCTTTGCCTTCTGCAAGTTAACACAGGGTCCTTCGAGGGAGCATATCCTGAAACGGCTTTTCCTGCCGATTTTTCTGAGTTCTCACTGGGCATAAATCAAACAATTCTTGTAATAATGTACATCTCCGCTCAGATTTGGACACCAGCACAGATTCTTCAACTGTTCCACAGTTCTATCTGCTCCTTGATGCCCACAAATGTCACGGTGTGAATGCATCATCTGGTTTCTTTCACAATTCCGCTCCTCAAATTTACCACTATCAAGGATAATCCAAATCCGTGCTTGTATCCATCGATATTTCCCATAATCATCAGAATTCTCTCCTGTTTGTACCTTTTCTAACTCCTGATCCTGTTGCTGTGTCATGACTAAGTCTATGTGTGTACAGTATATGTACATTATGTGTACAGGCTGGTTTTTCTGTCATTCCTAATTCTATATCTGGATTCCATTTCACCACCCAACTTGACTCTAGTTTGGCTAACTCACCAGCACGCCTGTTCCCTTCCACGGATGTCTTTAATTGATCCTCCATCTTTTTAATCCATCAGTGTTTTCTTTTGCCTTCACAAATATTTACTTCAACAAGGGAGCCGATGACAAAGTTTTGCCTTCTATTGGGATATAACCTCTAGATTCCCATAACGGTAAATATTCAGTCAAAGCACATGAGCATCTAGTGAATGAAGGGAGATGGGTCGGGTACAGTCATCCCAGTTTAGTCTCATTCGGTATCGTGTTCAGCGTAGGAGTAGTGAGTCACAGGGCTTGTTCCCGTTCTCAACTGTTGCCTGAACTCAACATGTCCGAGTGATGTGTTCACATTGTAATGTCAATCCATTCACCATCTGCTGTCCATTCACCCCCATTCATCTTGGTCTTCTGCACTGACGGGTGTAATATAGGACACGATGTCTTGCATCACCGGAACAAGCTCTCCCGCCAGCCATGTCCCTGACGAGCGGGACGTTCCCGGCTGTGCAGTGACGTAGCACTGACAGCAATTTCTCAGAGTTCATCAGTCAACCGCCTGCTGCAATGTGGACCTTTAGATGATTCCAAATGTCAAACTTGAGCTTCCCTCGCAATCCTACTCACAAACTCTCTCAGCTTCTCTGTACCTCACTGAATATTATTACTATGGGTGATTTTTGTAACAGTGACGTCCATCATGAACATTGCCCACTAACAGGACGCGCCCTTTACACAGTTTCACCATCGGGAAGGAGATACAGAAGCCTGAAAGCTCAGGATCAGCGATTCAGGAACAGCTTTTTTCCCCGCCGCCACCTGTATCTCAGTTTTGTTCTCTCTATGTTTATTTATCCTGTATTTCATTGTACTGCTACCGTAAAGTTAACAAATTTCACGACATACGCCTATGATATTAAATCTGGTTCTGCTTCTGACTCAGATGCAGAAGGGATGTGTTAAGATTGAATTTAAATTAGTTGAAAGGCTATCAAAACTTCGTGAGACGAAGGGCTGTACCGTGTTGTAATAGTCTATGTTCTGTGCTCTATCTAGTGTACCGTCTCTTACTAGTTAAGTCCAGTCGATTAGTTATTTAAAGCTACGACGTCTTCCTTTTCCAGACAACTCTCAATGCGTCTGATAATATTGCAGGAGCATTTAACAGCCATAGGCCATATACGTCAGTACCGGCCGCTGGATGTTATTAATGGTTTTGCTTGGAAGGGACACGTCAAGTATTACTTAATGAGGAATTGTCCTCCGTGTTCAGGCTACGCTGGTCATGGGGTATGAAGGGAAGTATCTGGACAAACAGGAACATTAGCGATAGTCAGGATGGGCCAGTGCGTAGGAGGTCATGTCTAACCAATCTCACAGAGCTTTACGAGGTAGTTACCAGGAATGGTGGGGAAGGCAAGGCAGTCGATGCCGTCTACAGGGACTTCAGCCAGGAATTTTTCAAGGTTCTCTATGGGAGGATGCTCGAGAAGGTTCAGTCGCTTGGCTTTCACGATGAGGTAGTGAATTGGATTAACCATTGTCTATGTTGGGGAAGCTAGATTGTGGTAATGGATGGCTGTCTCTCTGACTGGGGACCTGAGACAAGAGGCGTGCTGCAGGATTCATGGCTGTGTCCGTAGCTGTTTCCCATCAACTATCTGGATAATGATGTCGCTAACTGGATAGCAAATTTGCCGATGACAACAACATTACGGGTGCAGTCGACAGCGAGGAAGACTAACGGTGCATTAAGCGGGATCTGGATCAACTTGAACAACGGGCTGAAAAATGTCAGATGGGATTTAACGCAGACAGATGTTAGATGTTGCCCTTTGGGAGGACCAGCCAGGGTTGGTCTGACACAATGAGAAATAAGGCACTGAGGAGTACGATAGAACAAACGAATCTGGGAATGCAGGTCCATAATTCAATGAAAGTTGCGGCACAGTTAGACAGGGTCGTAAAAACAGCTTTCCGCACTTTGGCCTTCATAGACCAAAGTACCGAGTACAGGAGTTGGGGTGTTATGTCGATGCTGTTTAAAAAATATTAATGAGGCCTAATTTGGAATATTGTTGCGTTTTTGCTCAACTACCAACAGGGCAGATATAAATAAGTTGGAACAAATACAGAATACGGCTGTCCGCTGTCTTCCAGCAAGAATTCACCCTATCTACTACATTATCTACCTTCTTTTAGGAAGCCAATTCTGAATCAACGCAACCAGGTTTCCCTGGATCCCATGCCTCTGACTTTCTGAATGAGTCAACTACGGGGAACTGATCAAACGCACCAAGAATTAATGCACCCACATCGACTGTCCTGGTTCATCTGTTGGTTTTGCTTTCATTTTTTAAAAATTTTATTTTCATTTTTTTCAAAATTATTCAATCTGACTCATAAAGGACAGCATGCCATGTTGTATGTATCGTTCTTTCTTCCTCTTGACGTGTTGTTCCAACTTTCTTATCTCCCAGGGTTACTTTACGCTATCATCCTTTCCCTGCGTCAGTGAGACAAGCCTATACCGTAGCCTATGTTAGTGCTCCCTAAACAATCCCCACATAGTTGTTGCACATTTTCCTGAGTATATCATTTCCCAATTTACATTCCCAAGTTCCTGCCAGTTGGCACCATAATTCGCTGACCCCCAATTAAATAGATCCCGTGCTCCCAGGTCCGAAAGCAGAGCAAGGTGAATGGAGGGGAGTTCTCCCTGTCGACCTGAAATGCTGAACCGCTGAGAGATTTGTCAACTGACCCGTTTCCTTTTCTAAGGATCCGGTATGTTCGCAAGTCCACCTATCTTCATATAGTGACATGAATCCTCCCTGGACACAACTGAAAAATTAAGCCATACCGAAACCTTTTACCCTGGGGAGGATCCAAAAATATTTGGAAGTTTCAGTTACCCGTGCCAATAACATGTTCATGTACCGTTCCCGATCGGTTCCTCACTGCTCCCTTTGAAGGTTTTTTTTTTGATAGTGGAGCGGCTGAAAAGGATACTCCAAATGACGTGATTATGTATTTATGTTCATCTCACAGTCTATTAACAAACGAACGCTCTACGTTGTCCTCACTTTCTGCAGCTGCGATACTATCCCTGGTTTCCCATCGCACTCCCTTTACAGTCTGTTACCTGACCCTGTCCATTTTCAAACATCTAAAACACGGAAATTCCTGAAGCGATTCCTGCCCTTGTGACAGTCGAGTGTCTGTGATAGTTTGGAACATAGTTCAACCAGTGTAACAATCACGCCGGCAGCATTGAGTGTTTGTATTGCTACCTGCCTGAACTGTATGAAGTCAGCAATCTTCCGCCAATTCGGGAATTTCTGGATGAACAGGTATATGATTGTTTGAATTTATGACATATTTGCCAAACCTGTTCACTGTAAAACGGTTTTATTTGAAAACTCCGCTGAATTGTAATTGGACATGGGCGTTATCTACAAAGATGCCCATTTAATGTAAACACATACTTCATTCCATTCCTCAGCTCTTCTCTGAATTTCCTCTGTGTCAGTGTATAGATACAAGGGTTGGTGCACATGCTGAGAATTTGCAATATGAACCCAAATTGTTGTAGGATGTATACCGGGGAACTCAAATATCTGTCCTCGTAAAAATAGTTTTGCACTTGCCATTTCAGGGAATGGATTACAGAGGGCATCCAAAATAATATGAAATTAGTTGATATAGAAAACAGCAAAATCATCGATTTTCTGCGATTTGCCACCTCGGCATCTTTCTGATTATCGCTACTGTGCCGCAGCCTTCTGCGGACTCTATTTGCCACAATGATATATCTTACGGTTAATCCGTTAAATACCAGGATTAATCCGATTGGTAGCAATGGTGTTAAAATACTGAGCAGTAATTGGTATCCTCTCCACACGGGTGAAGTAGCGTGTTCAATTTTGCCGGTGCACCGCCATGGTGTGTTGTCAATGATGACGTAAGGTTCAATGGCAAAGTATAACGGGGCACATCTCCCGCAGCTCACTATAACCACGGTCACGATAACCACCGTTGCTGTTCTCTCGGTGCAGTATCGCTCCCGCAGCTTTCGGCAACATATTGCGATGAAGCGATCGAAGGTAAAACCGACCGTGAACCAAACAGAACAGTCCCTCGTTACCATCACGAATACAAGTGTTAGAGCGCATACAGGAGTGATGAGCAGGGATCCGGAATACATGTAGATATTGTTGGTCTGATCCACTAAAGCAAAAACGATAAGAACCATCAGATCCGCTGTTGCCATTCCAACCAGGTAACGGGTGATGCATTTGGAGAGTCCGCATTTTCCCCGATATAGGATCGTAATCGCCGTCAAATTAACTGCAGGAAATTGGAAAATAATAGAAATGTAATCAGAATAAATGTAGAATTGTAGCACCCATCACATCCGCTGCAGTCAATTCCAAACAGGTAATGGGTGATACATTCTATTGGCGACCTTCCGACAGTTTATAGCGAGGCATCCGAATTCTATGACTCACGTACGGGAGAACAGTCGATCGCTCCTGTAAACAACTCTATTTCCATTATTAAAGGTGAAAGAGCTGACAGGATTGTTTGCAGTAAAATTAACTTCTCTCAAATTATGGAAAATGAAATGAAATGAAAATAAAACCATTAGATGCCTGAATCCTCCATTCCGGAAACACGTTTCAGCCGACGGTAGCATCTGTGCTCAGTAACAGTGCGGATACCGCAGCAGAGTAACGACAGCACCATACATAAAGTAATCAGCTCCGGCATCTTACCGGGGACACCAACCGCTACAAGTGTTGGATAGAAAATCGCCGCGATATGGTAAATCGCTGCATATCCCATATTCCGTTAGGAGCAGCGTTCAGTTTTGCGGGACGTTTCAGCTGCTCAAATGGAATGGTTTTCAGTTTAAACAGACTTTTATTGAGGAGAGAGCAATTCCACTGAGGCAATTAGTCATATTAGTGAAAACCAACTGCGCAAACATGTAAGTTAAACTATTTTTACTCACTGTTCCTGTGTAATGAATTTGATTCCTAGAGGGATATTGCAATCTGTTTACCTTAAAACAAAATATGATGTTCATTTTTTCCACGCTATTTTCCTTCATACCGTGTTTCAGCTATATCTGTGTTACTTTTAAAGTTGGCATTCAACTTGAAGTCGGTTTATTTTGTAATATTTGACCGTGCACATTCGCTTCAGAAATTGAGGGAAGGAGTTTGTTCTGGCAGGGGAAATGGAGAACACCTCTTTATTAAAGGGGAACATTAATTCATCTTTCCTTTCATTCGTTCCATTCATTCCTGGTGGTTTGAGTGATGGAAATCACAGTTCCAGCTGAGATGTGTTACAATAAAATATACTGCACTTATCTTCCTCAAAACACCTTGAAAGATCCACAGAGATATTCCAGAGACCTGTGATCGAAAGGGAACGTGACTTTGAGAAATTAGCAAGGGCTGTGGATAGTTTGAAGAACAATGTTTTCCAGCACACACATGGGCCGTTTGGCAGGGACCTGAACTCTTCCAGTGAATGACTTGACCACCCCATACCCGTGTCGGGCCATGCAGTCTCTTTAACTTTAAAGATATTCACAAACTTGGGAGAATTCCACCACTATTTCTCCATCAAATCTCTGTCTGAACAAAAGCAGCAAGTAAAATCCCCGGATTCTCAGGCTGTTCTATTATTTGCCACGAAGTTGTATATTTCCCCCCTGATTTACTGTCAGGTATATTGCCTTTGGAGCGTCACTATGATTATGTGCAGAACAGAGGAAGTGTTCAAACTCACCTGTCAATCACACTTCCTTCCGCTCCTGCAGCGCACCTCTCCGTGCCGATTGTGGTACTCGTTCCGTTGTGCGGGCATCGACTTATTGGAGAATGTCTCACTACTCTGTTTCCATTGTAGAACTCGGATTAAAGTGCGGCCCTCGGTTGAATCGAGAAAGCATCACGTCTTTGCCATTAAATTCATCCTTTCAAAGTGAATCACTCCGTAACAGTCCAGGTGAACTTCATCGTTAACTTCTCAGCGCTGCTCTGCGTCCTGTTACTGTCCTGTTGTAAACTCTGACTATCTTCTATACTATCCATAATTCTACCAACTTCCACATCATTGCAAATACAATAACTCACCGTTCCACTTCCTTGGTCACATAATTTTTAAAGCTCCCTTTTACCTCCTCGTCCTAGTCGTTCATAAAGACATAAAAATCCGGGGGGCTCCGATCTGATTTCTGCAGGACTCCACTGGTCACCGACATCCGGGGAGAAAACGCTCCATCCACAACTATCCTCTGCTACTGTGAGCGTCATTTCTGAATACAACAGCCAACTATCCCTGGATAACAAAACCTTCTGACCTTATGAATGGTCCTACCATGGCTAAACAAAGCCTTATTAAAATGCATTTATACCAGATCCATTAACCCCCACTTTATTTGGAGAAGACCACGTAATAAACACGTTCTCCCATCAGTTTCTCTCTTCTATTTTCCCGGCTTTGACTCGGCCGAGTGCAAACATGTGAACAATCCTTCTCCTCAGGGCACAAACCTGAATTAGTTGCCCAACTCACTGAGTGGACAACTGCTCTTCATCCGCATTACCGTCGATTGCCTGAAACGTGAATCTAAGAGTATGATCTCATCTCGGTCCAGAGCATCCCTTTGACAAGATGCTGTCTAGAACTGAGCTACTAGATGACATTGACTATCTCCAAGGGGTTTGAATTGGTTAATATGATACGAGTCCAACTTGTTTGGAACAGTCTGAATTCAATATACTAATGGACCGGCTCTGTCAGCGATATCACATGTCCCTACAAATCGCGAAGCTGTAAAGGGGCTTGGCTGATGGAAAGACATTATAACCTTCTGTCCGATTTCCAACTCCCGCGGTTCTGTTCGCACCTTGAAATAAGCTTTGCTCTGCTGTTTCTTCAATCACATCTTATGCACAATGACATAATAGGCCTACTTAATAGAGTCAGTTAATTGCTGGTAGCATGTGACCTTTCCAAATGCCACCAAACTCGGTTGACGGTAAATCCAGCCCAAACAAGGATTCAAACCATTTTATTTTCGCGACCATTGGCATTAAAGTCCCGTTGATCCGTTCAGCAATTGTACTCTGTTGTGGCTGATAAGGGATACTAACCTGTGTTTTGCCCCAGACAGTTTCATCATATTTTGTATCACCTGTGCGGTGTAGCGGGGTCCATGATCTCATTCCAGAGTCTTTGGCAATGCCCAACGAGTAAAAACTCTCTCCAAACAAAATCCTGGCTGTGACGTGAGCGATTTTTTTTTAGTTCGGAAAGCCTCTATCCACTTGGTGAACGCATCCGCCATCTTGAGGATATAGTTGAGTCCTCCAGGGCATGGAAGTGAAGATCCAACAGAATAATTCTACAAGTTAACACATTATCCTTCTACGGGACGAGTCTTAAAAGTGCTTCTAACACCGATTTATCTGGGTTATTACTGTTTACAAATCAATCAATTCTTACAATAATGTACATCTCCTCGCAGGTTCGGCCACCAACGCAGATTCTTCAACTGTTCCATAGTTCTATCTGCTCTTTGATGCCCACAAATGTCACGGTGCAAGTACATCATCTGGTTTTCTTTCACAATGCCGCACCTCGAATTTACCAATATCAAGTGTAATTCAAATCCGTGCCCGTATCCAACGATATTTCCAATAATCTTCAGAGTCCTCTCCTGTTTGTACCTTTGCTAACTCCTGGTCCTGTTGCTTTGTGATGACTAAGTCTATATTGGTATAGTTTGCTGGTTTCTCTGTCATCCCTAACTCTATATCTGGATTCCCTTTCAGCACCCAACCTGATTCCAGTTATGGATAACTCATCAGCCTTCCTGCTCCTTTCTGGGGATGTCTTTAAGTGAGCCTCCACCTTTTTAATCCATCAGTGTTTTCTCTTGCCTTCTCAAATATTTACTTCATTAAGGGAGTTGATGATAAAGGTTTGCCTTCTATTGGGATATAACCTCCAGATTCCCATAACGGTAGATATTCAGTCAAAGCACATGAGCATCCAGTGAATGAAGGGAGATGGGTCATGTACTGACATCAGAGTTTAGTCTCATTCGGTATCTTGTTCAGCGCAGGAGTAGTGAGTCACAGAGCTTGTTCCTGTTATCTGCTGTTCCATGATCCCAACATGTCCAGGTGATGTGTTCACATTGTAATATCAATCCATTCACCATCTGCTTGTCCATTCACCTCAGTTCATCTTGTTCTTCTGTACTGACGGGTGTAATATAGGACACGGTGCTTTTCAACACCGGAACAAGCTCTCCCGCCAGCCATGTCCCTGACGAGCGGAACATTCCCGGCTGTGCAGTGACGCAGCAGTGACAGCAATTTCCCAGAGTTCATCAGTCAACCGCCTGCTGCAATGTGGACCTTTAGATGATCCCAAACGTCAGAGTTGGGCTACCCTCGAATTCCTACTCACAAACTCTCTCAGTGCTGCACAGGGGCAATGTAGTTACTGTTTCGAATCGTAAGGGTTTAGAAACGAATCAGCAGCAATCGATTATGCACTCAGTCAGGTTTCAATGTCAAAACTTCTGTATTTATTAGTATCTACTCATAATATAGTAGCTTAACGAGATAAACAAGAAGTTAACAGTGTTACGTGTATAAG